>NW_024514764.1:14033267-14420319 GCF_017590135.1 Pyrgilauda ruficollis | reverse complement strand
AGGGGAAAGTTGGGGGGGGGGGGTGGAAGGGGTCTGCCTGAGAGCGCCCGGCTGGGGCTCCAACATGGAGCTGGGCTGGGGAGGCAGTGGGGTGATGGGCTTTGCTGCCTGGGGGCTTGGAAGGACAAGGATCGGGCCCCCTGCCTGTCCCTTGCCTGTGGGGAGACAACCTTGCAGTGCCCACCCCAGCACGTCCAGCGTGGGCTCCATGCATAGGAGGGAAAGGTCTACCTTCCTGTATCACCCACTGGGGATGAAAAGCAGCCCTGGTGGTGGTGGAGCACCCAAAATTTGGGAGAGGCAGAAGGAAGAAGGAGATACTTGTCCAGGCCAGGGCAGATCCACTTTTGGTGGGGATGGGTTTGCTGGCCCCCTGACCTGTTCCCATGCCTGGACAGCCCCAGCAACACTGGCCTTTAGATCCAGAATGAGTGGCTTTTTGGGGACCTTGGACGACAGCATCCCCACTGGGCTTCCAGCACCCCAAACCCACACATGCCACTTGGTCCTGGGGTAAAGGTAGAACCAGAGCAGCAACAGAGAATGGAGGGGCGGGAGCACCAGGACATGGCCAGCAGTTGTGGCTCAGCATTCCAGGAGACCTGCCAGCACCCTGGTGTTTCATCAACCAAGTGCTGAGGTCCTGATGCCATGCACTCCTGGGAAAGCCAGGAGATGTCCATGCCATGCACGGGACAGCTCCAGAGTTTGTGGAACCCACTGAGCTGCTTGCTGTGCTGCTGGGGCTTGGCAGGAGGATGTGTGGATGGGCAGAATCCCCAGTGTCCATCCTGCCCCCAGGGCTCTGCATGCTGGGATGAGCATCACCTGTGACAGTGGGGAGCTGCAGAAACTCCCTCGACAGCTCTGTTGTGTCCCTCTATTGGGAGAAAGCATCTGCCTACCCCTTCCTCACCTCTGGGATCCTCTGCCTGAAGGCCAGGCAAGGAAAAAGGGAGTTTCTACCCAAGGGCTGATAAGAAGCACACTTCAAGTGAGCTGTCACCTGCCAGACCATCTGCCCCTTGGGAACTGGCTGGTAGGAGAGACCAGGGCCATGCTGGCAACAACAGGTGCTGGTGGGGACGGGCGACATCACCAGCTGCAGCTTGGGGGTGGGCAGAGCCTCCATCCAAAGCCTCGGGGGCTCTCTGTGTCTGGGAACTGCAAGTGTGGCTTCCTTAGCTCACAAGAGAACACGGAGGGGGCGTCTCAGCCAGAGCTTAGGGCTGTCACTGTGGATGTGGGTGCTCTCTGCCGGGCACTGCCCAGCGCCACCGCCTGCCAGGGCTGCCTGTCCCTCTGCCCCTCTGCCCCTCTGCCCCTCTGCCCCTCTGCCCCTCTGTCCCGCTGGCCGGCACGGCAGCTGCAGCCCATGGGGGACGGTGCTGGCAGGCTCCGACAGCGGGAGGGCTCCTGCATTACAATCCGGTACAATCTGTCCCCCTTCCTGCTGCCCAGCAGTGTAGGAGACGGTTACTGTTTAATCCCATTTGACAGCTCTTTCATCATCTGCCTGCCTCCCTCCAGCTTCCCGTGGCTCCTCCAAGGCTCCTTTGTGGCCGTAA
The DNA here is from genome assembly GCF_017590135.1 of Pyrgilauda ruficollis. NCBI lineage: Eukaryota > Metazoa > Chordata > Aves > Passeriformes > Passeridae > Pyrgilauda > Pyrgilauda ruficollis. The sequence goes on along the minus strand of NW_024514764.1, from coordinate 14,418,751 downwards.
TCAAAGCCTGGTGAGTGATGGCTGCTCAAGGCAGGGAGGGAAGGGACAGTAGAGCGAGGGTGGCTCACCCACGGGGGGAGGGAGCATGGCCTGGCCGCAGCTCCGGGGAGGGGCACGGTGGGATCACAAGGTGTGGGGGCCTTTGCTGTCAGGTCCTGCAGGTGCAGCTGTGGGTGGTGGCACTGGGAGCTGGGCTGGATGGAGAATCCCCAGTGCTGGGAACTGGACCAGATGGAACATTCCTAGTGCTGGGAACTGGTCTGGATGGAGCATCTCCAGTGCTGGAAGCCAGAGTGGGCTGAGCATCCACAGTGATCAGAGCTGGGCTGAACTGAGCATCCCCAGTGCTGGGAGCTGGTCTGGATGGACCATCCCCAGCTCTGGGAGCCAGATGGGACAGAACATCCCCAGTGCTGGGAGCCATGCTGGTTGGATCATTCCCAGCCCACAGTCAGGCTGGGAGGTCCTGGTCAGGGCAGCAGGGCTGGTGTCCGAGCAGGCAGGGCCAGGCAGTGGGTCAGTCTCCCTGAGGGGCAGAGAGGCAGGTCTCCTCCCACAGCCGTCTCCCACACAGCCTGCAAGCACCCTGTGGCACTGGGGACATGCTGGCTCACAACTCCCGTGTGCCTTTCACGCCTGGCATGTGACAGTGGCCCTGGAGGAGCATGACAGCTCTCTCCCCATGACAGGGAAGACACTGTGGGAGAGATTTTGGTGGAAGTCACTTGGGCAGCACAGGCTTCCAGCACAGCATTGCTGGCACGTGGCTCACATGGGGGTGAGCCTTGCTGTGCCATGGCAGCTTCTGCCATCCCCATCGGTAGAGAGCTGAGGACCTGGCTGCTCCCAAGCAGGCTGGCAGCAGTCAGGGCAGGTTGGGACAGGTGAAAGGGCCTCTAAGGGGTCGCTGCTCTCGACATTTCTGTGAAATAGGGGAAATCTGGCCCCAGATCTGGTCTGGAGTCTGTGTGGGTGGCAGGCCCCCTCTGGAGGTTTTTGGCTAGAGAAGAGGAGCCTGCAATCTGCAGGGTCACCCACAGCTTCCTCTTGCTCAGCTCTTTCTGGACTGAGACTCAGTTTCTGTGCCTTGGCTTCCCCCAGTGCTGACCAGTGCCACGCCAGTGCCACAGTGATGGAGCCACATGAGTACTCAGGGACTGGGGGCAGATACCCTCCTGCTTCCATTCGTGCTTCTGGCAGGGATTCAGTACTCACCAGTGCTGCCAGGGAATCCTCCCCATCACCAACAGCCTGGCCCAACCTCACTGTGATTTTTTTTTTTTTGTGGTTTTCAATAACATTAAACTTTTGGCTGAATTGCAAAGCATCTGAAGAGCAGGGTCTCTCTCTACAAGGACTTGGTAGTGCTCTGCACGGCAGGGTTTCCCTGCTCAGCAACAATGAAGTAGAGAAGCAGGAGAGGAGCCCCCAAAAACCACATCACTGTGGCCCAAGGCAACTGCCCCTGAGCCCCCTTGGCTGAGGAGCACCCTGATTCCCTGAGGAGAGAGCCTGCCCAACCTTGGGTTATCACCTGCATTGCAGCTGGGTGACAGCTTTCCCAAGAACACATGTTCCCTCATAAACCCTGGCTCTGCTTATCTCAAAGGGCACATCCGACAATTAGCTTATCTGCTGTGAAAGTGAGGAACGGCTTTGGATATCTGCCTGGCTTCCGCAGGCCTGGGAAAAACACAGGGGAAAGAGCCCCTGGAAGAGTGAGGCACATCCTCGGTGTCCTGTAAATAAAGTGACTGCACTCCGAGTGTGCTGCAGACGGACTCCATGTGCTCAGGGTGGGGAGTGGAGATGCCCCTGACTCTTAAGGATGTTCAGTGCTTCCTGCTGAAAAACCGTGCCTGCAGCTGCTGCCAGCTTTGCCAAACCATCCCAGGGTGGGTGGCAATTTTGTGCAGGGTGGATTGCAGCCTCCAGTTAAATTTTTGGGGGAAATTTCAGCTGGAGACCATGGCTCTTTCCAAGAATGGGGAAAAGGGAAAAAATAAAGGATTTGTTCTCATTTAAAAATTCTGTCTTTGAAGCAATTTGGCAAGTAGAGAGGGAAGAGAGGCTGAGCTTCATCTTGTGTTCCTGGAATATGCTCAAATTTGACCACGCTAGAACACTTTATTTGGGAAAAAATGTGGTTAGCATGAGCTCGGTGCAAACTCCTTCTACAGGAGCAGCTCCCGTCACAGGGCATAGGTTTGCCACCACCCAGCTCCTGGGCAAGTGGGTGCCAAAGCCAAGGGCCCCCTGTGTCCCCACCAGTGTCATGGGGGTCAGAGGAATGGCAGAGGGAGCTGCAGCCCAGTGAGCTCCATCTACTGCAGGCCACGCAGGGCCATGCTCTGCCTGATTGTTTTCAGTGATTTACACCATTTTTCTCCTGTCCTGTAGCAATCCTGTGTGAGGCAGAGAAGAGCAGGCATGTTTAGCCAGCCCTGTGCAGTGTGATCACGCTGTCCCCTGTGCAATGTTCTGCAGACCCAAGGATGTTTCTCCTCCCTGCCTGGCCCAGGACATGTCATCCCTCACTTGGAGAGCATATTAAGAATTGGTTGAATTAATTTGCTGCAGATGATTGTTTGAAGAGCAAATAACCAAAAAAGCTGGTTGAAAGCCCAATTTTCCTCCCTCCTGGAGACTTTCTGGAAGACTTTCTGGAGCTCCTTTCTCCTGGAGGCTTTCTGGATGGTGGCTGGTGCCCCATGCTATGCCCTGAGGAAGGCCTGGGCTGCCTTTGGGGGGGAACTTCAGTTGGCTTCCCTCCCACCCTGCTCCTCCTGCTCTCCCCAAAATTGCACCAAGAAACAAGTATATTGTTTGCAAGCTAAAAACTAGAAATGATTTATATGTTTATAAGCCCAGTTCTGGCTCCATTTATTTTGGCAAAGGAATTGTTTGCATCTTTGCAGAATTCCTTCACCAAAACCACTCATTAGATATGAATTTCAAAACAGCCAGAGGGAGCGGGTGACTCAGGGGAATTAGCAAATGGCTTCTCAAAGACTTTTACGTCAGGGACAGCAGCTTGATTCCAGATCTCAGTGCCAGTGGCCCAGAAGACATTGTCATCTCATGTTGGGTCAGTGACTGTGAGTCAACCAGTGCATTTGAGGACCTTGGTCTTTGGCTCCGAGCTGGCAGGTGTCTTCACCATGAGAAACTTCAGCCAAGGGAGAAGCCAGAAAAGACAGGAGGAGAAGGATTCCATCAATGAACTTTCACTGGACATGACAACATCAGCTACAGGAGCTGACAGAGGAATGATGTTCTAGCATAGCTCTTTCATTCCAGTGTGAAGATCTCGGAGTTTCTGGAAAGGGTGTTTGAGGAGGGTCAGCCTTGAGGTGTGAAGATGGGGCAAGTGTGACCACTTGTGCCTCTGCTGCAGGTTTAAAGACCACCTTGTTTTTCACCTGGAAGTTGTTAAGAAAGTTGTGCACGGACGTGATTCCAGTTATCACTTTCCTCCTTCAGACAAAAATTCACAAAGCAACCAGTGGGTGTGATGATGTCCCATCACCTTGTCCTGGCAGAGCTGCTTGACTTGGGCTGGCACTGGGGATGGGAGCAGCTTCTCAGGCTGGTTTAGCAGAGGAGATGTGTGCAGGGAGGACGTTGCTCTGTGATGGCACTGTGGGGGCTATGGACCGTTTTGGTGCCCTCAGAAACATCTGTTTGGGGCAAGGGTACAGGCATGACTTTTGTGGTAGAAGGTCTGTGAGGAGTGAGAGCGGCTGAGGTCCCCCTGGTCAGAGGGGAGTCTTCCACCCTGGGCCAGGAAGCCTGGGCTACCAGAGGTGTCCTGTCCTCTGAACCTCCATGGGTACCTGGCACTGGTGTCCCCAACCTCCGTGTCACCTGCTTTCTCTGGAGGCACAGCTGGAGCTCTGGCAGGCGGCATGCCCTGCAGCAGCTGGTCCGTATCCATGTGCATCAGGCAGTTCGTGGTGCCACCCCCCACTCTGCCCCAACCTGCCCTGCGCCCCCACCCTGCTGCGCTAACTCGCTCCCGAGCCAACCTTGCTCCTTGTCTCACAAGCAGAGATCAAAATAAACTCAAGTGAAGGGTCCTTTAACTTTCTCTACTCGAGTGAAAATAAATGTGCTTTCCCCACCACCCAGCCCTGTAAATTCCCTGCACTGTGAAATATCTTCCAGATATAGTAAAGAGACGGCTTTCGACTGTTTTTTTTAAACATCTTTAACTGCTGTATATATTTCCAGGGAGACGTAATAAGCGCTACAGCTAATTTATCTGCGTGTACTGTAAATATTTTCAGGAGATAGCAGAAAGGATTTCAAACACATGGCTGGGAGTATTGGCACACAGCATAGGCTGGGTGGGAAGGACACCTTTAACTATTTGCGTGCCATGTCCTTTCCCTGTGCTCCTCTCTGTGCCCCCAGCGCAGCATCTCCTTGCCAGCCCAGGGCTGTCATTCCAGCTGATGTCCAGCCAGATGTTTGGTTTGAACAGGATGTTGAGGCTTGTTCTTCCATTTGACGTTGTAGTCCTTGCTCTGGGGGCACTGGGAGCTCATCTGGGAGTCGCTGGAAGTTTCCCTCCTGACCTACTGCCCACAGCCATGCCTCAATCCCTATACCCCTGCCCATGTGCGACCTGCTGCTACAAGCACAGGACAGGATTTGGGAAGAAAAAATCCTGCTTGGGCATCTGAGTGTCTTGCAGCCTCAACAACCTTTGGATTTCAGCAGAGGTTGCAAACCCATGGTGGGGGAAAACCAGAGTGCCCAGTTACTTCCAAGCGCTGGGACTGGGAAAGGAGGCTGAACACGGCAGGGACAGAGGTGCTGGCCTCTGTGCTTTTGTCCCCTTGGCCCTTGGGAGATGTGAGTTCTGCAGAAGAAGGAGGCTTGGTCCACCAAGAGCCCATTCTCAGGGTTCTTAGGTGTGATGGGAGAGACCCAGGTGATGGAGAGCTGGGGGAGCAGAGGGTGGCAGGGTGCAGGCACGTGTGGCTCTTGGGGGAGCAGCTGCCAGCAGATGCAGAGGTTCCTGTCCATCCCCCACCCAGCCTGGCCACAGGGGATGCAGCAGCAGGCATCTGCTGGAACACAGCCCACCAAGCACCCACAGCCCAACTCCTGGCATGGTGACTCCTGGCTACACATCCCACTCATGACCACATCCATAGTGCTGGGATCCTCTGGGGACCATGACCCTGTTTTGGGAGAGCTCTTGAAGGGATGGGTGAGATGGGGGTCCAACAGCCATCTTCACTCTTCCTGTGCCCTGATACTCCCCAGCAACTTCTGTGGGAGACAATAACTTTTCCAGAGGAAGGTCTGGAGAAGGAAGTCCTGGGGTGCTGGCCTGGGGGAGCAGAGGTCTTTCATCACACAGCCAATGTTTGGTGTCAGCAGGGAACCATGCTAAAAGCACATTCAATTCAAAGGCTGTTATTAAGCAAAGCCAGCTCTGGAGCACGAACAGCCTGTCCTGAAGCTGTGGGTCACCGCAGCCAGGCCAGTCACCCTGCTGAGGGGTCTGCTTGCCAGAAGCTGGGAAGGCTGTGCACCCTCTCCATCACAGCCCTCCCCTCTGCTGCAAGCTCACCACGAGCTCCTGCCTCTTGGCTGGTGGGGATGTTTTGGCCAAGGCAGCATTTTCCCTGGGATTCTCCTGCAAGAAGTCTACTCCTTCACCCTGGCAGCGTGCCCTGTCCTGACCATACCGTGGTTAGGAGTCCTGGGAGTATTTGGGGCTCCCAGCCCATCAGCTGGGTGCCTCTGGCTCACTGCAGGCTTGGGGTGTCTGTTGGCAGTGGGAGCAGGAAGGAAGCACTGTCTTTTAGGAAAAAAGATGGGATTTCCCCAACAGTTTGCACAAACCCTTAAGATTTTGGGACTTCTCTCCATCATCTGAGCACTGCGATCCAGGCATTTGGTGGGTACGGGTCTAATCCAGATTAATTCCAGACAGGCTGCAGTCCCTTTGGCTGGTTCCAAAGCATCGCCTAAATTGTGGATAGAGCAGTTCCTCCCACCAGCTGAGGCTGGACAACAGGCTAAGACTGTCAGGGCAGGAGAACTGCCACAGCCACTGGGAGGAGAGCCCAGGCAAGATGAGTCTTCCTGGCAGCAGGCATGGATGCATTGGATGCATCATCCAGGCAATCTGCTCCCTGGGCTCCTGTCCCCGTGGTGTAATTTAATGCAGAATAAGGACAAGTCATACCTATTGGCTTAGAGCCCAACTGAAAAGCCACAAGAAGGAGATAAAAGCCTTTAAATGCTAAGCCTGTCCAAAGAGACAATAAAAGGCAAATGTCTTCCCAGCTTTATGTCCATGTCTTTTTACTTGATTTATGGACTTTTTGCTATAATCCTTCATGCTTTCTGACTCTTCAAGTTGTTCAGCTCTTGTAAAAGGCCTGTGGAAGCAAACTGCATCAGCCAGGGGACTCCATATCCATCCCTTAGCCTGGGCTGATCCTGTTGTGGGGTCCAGTTTAGGATCTGCAATGGTCTTTGCCTGATGTCCCACAGGGTAGAGAAGCCCAGGGTGAGCTCTGATGCCATAGCACAAGGCACAGAGGGGGTTTTGTGGCCACAAAGAGGAAAAGGCAAGCAAAGAGAAAGGACCCAAATGTTTCCATTCAGCCTCTGGGTGAGCAGTAAGATGTTTGGGAGCTGGATCTGCAAAGAGGATCCAGATGCGGGGAACCGCAGCTGCTCCCTGCGAGTGGAGCCTGAATGCTTTTGGGAATGTGGGGTGGAAGGCTGGCAGGGGGCAGCCCCGGGGCTGGGCGGCTGCGGGAGCGGGGAGCGGGAGGAAGCCATCCCCACACACCCAGCGTGTGTGGATCTGGAGCTAATCAGCCTGACACAGGATGCTTGGGTGTCTGCTGGGGCCGGGCTATGAAAGCAATTGCTCTCATTAAACGTTTCCCTCCTCTGTGGCATTCGGAAGTGAAGCTGTGAGCCCAAATGTCCTCAGCTGACTCTCCTGGTCCTTCTGCCCCCTCTGAGGGGAGGAATTGACTGAGATGTGGGGACTGGTGCAGCTGAGCAAGAGCACATGTGCTTTCACATCACACACTGCAGGTGCCCTCAGGCCAAGTCGCACGGCTCAGGGCACCAACTGCGGCTCTGGGCAGCTGAGCAGCTCTAAAACTGGGTACTCTCAGGTGCAATGATCCCTCTGAAGCTGTGGAGACATCCCTTCCCTTTGTTCTTTCCAGAGCAGCTCCTGTTGCAAGAGGAGCAGCTGTAGGGCTGTATGGTGGTGAGGGAAAAGGGATGGAATGGCACTGGGAATGGTGGGAAGCAGCTCTGGGCTGGGGACAGTTGTGGAGCACAGTTCTACTCAGCACCTGCTCCTCTGCTGCAGGTAGAAATTGTCCCAGATGGCTGGGAAAGTGCTGAGTACCGGGTAGAGGAGCAGCTGATTGTGGTTCTCCTGGGGCACCTCGGGGCACCCCTGACACCTCCCAGTAGCTGGTGGCCCTGCTGTCCCCCACCCTTGCTCCTGGTGAGCACAGCAACCCTGAGAGCGGCATGAGATTGCTGTTTGGGCACAGCCTGGCTTTGCTGTGCAGCACCCTGGGAAGGCCAGGCGTGTCCTGTAATTTCCCCTGCCCACAGCCCAGACCACAACCAGCGATGCTCAGTGATGCCCTCCTCACTCCACCAGACACATTTCATTTTCACTTCTGTGCAGGCAGCAGCAATTCTGTTTGGCGTCCATTCCCAAAATCTCCAGGTACCAGGTGGGAGTTCCGGTGCTCCAGATGGTGACTTTGTGTCTCTGCCCTGCACTCCCGCTCCAGGCCAGGCTGCCCCAGCACCCCCGACTCACACAGCCTTCCATCACCTCTCACACTTAGTGAGAATTTGCAACAAACCTGGTGAGGGGGAAGATTTGGGAGATCCTGGGGAGAGGGAGATGTGGGGAAACTGAATTTGGCCTGTTCTTAAAGGTCTCAAAAAAAAAAAAAAAAATCTTGCCTGTAAAAAAATTAGTAATTTTAAACCGCAGGCAAATGCTTCACATTCCTGAGCAATGCTGCCCTCTGTTTACTGCCCTTATTGTTCTCAATGAGCTGGAACCGTGGAAATGAATATTCGCTCTGACCCCATCCTTCGCCCTGAGAAAGGAAGCAAGAAAGGAGGAAAAAGAAGCAAAACTGCCGAAGGAAAACAGAGTCATTCTCCCCATGATTGAGTGAAAAAATAACATGGGAGCGTGGAAACAGGGCTGCCAGGGCGCAGCAATTGATTTACAGCGGGATCTGAATGCCGTCCCCGCCGGGAGGCCGCCGGGCTGCCCGGCCCCTCGGCGGGCACAGCGGAGGTGTGGGCCGCGGGACAGGGCCGGCACTCGGCGGTGGCTGCCAAAGGACGGCCGGGTCCGAACGCAGCCCGGGGCTCCCTCCGCGTGGGTTATCTCCGGCCGGGGCGTGCTGCAGACACACGGGCACATGCCGGGGTGAAGGCCACGGCTCCGCAGTACAGCGGGCAGCGCCCGGGGGCCGGCGGCGCTGGCAGGAGGCCTCGGCTCGCCCTGGGGCCGCTGGGGACACGCAGTGAGGGGACACGCGCGGGGGGACGTGCTGAGGGACACGCCGCGGGCTGCGAGAGGCGTTCACGGGGCTGCAGGGAGAATGCGCCTTAGGAGTGACTGCACTGGTTGTGGGAGGATCTGCTTCACCTGCCTGAGGACTCCAGGCTGCCGGAGGCCAGGGAGCAGAGACCCTGCCCAGAAGAGGACTCCGAGCCCCATTCCTTGGGTTTCTCTCCCCTAGTCACCCACCAGGCTGGGAAGAGCAGAGATGCCGGCCCAGTTTCGGGCTCTGTGCCAAACATCCCTATGCCCACAGCAACCAGTTCCTGAGATGGGGAGGAGACAGTTACTCTGAGTCCGAGGTCCCCCCAGCACCCGTCATCAGCAGATGTCTCCAGAGGCAGCAGTGGATGCTGGGCTGCCCAGAGTGGGGGACCCACCTGCCCCCACCACGGGTGAAGGCAGTGGCAGCTGGTAGGGGGATGTCCCCGTCCCTCCTGTGCTGCCTCAGTTAATCATCACGTTGGGTAATTGCACGAGTGGCCGAGAGGGCAGCCCGCGAGGATCTGACTGCAGGTGTGGGGCCGTGGACGGGCACAGAAAGCTTTTAACTGGAATAGGGTTACAGTCAGGCAGCCCAGCAATGCCAGGGATGCGAGGAATCCTCCACCTGCTTCAAAAGGACGCTTTCTTTATCGTCTAATTAAAAAAAGGGCAGTGGTGGGGGGACCGGAGTGCACCTGTGCTGGCAAACACCCGGCCAAGAAAGGGGGGAGTGAGGGCCTGAGCAGGGAGAGGGAGCAAGGAGGGCGTGAAGGGACTGCACTGGAGGGCAGTGGCAGAAGGACAAGGACTGGGATGGGTCAGCACCTCCGGGACTCCATGGAACCTCTGCTGCCAGTCAGTTGTGCCAGGTAGCCCCTGCTTGGTTCCACTGCAGCAGTGCAGGGCACACAGCCTTTCCAGCTGCAGTCAGGTTGCCTTCATCCCCATGCAATGCCATCCCTCTGTCTGACAGGTCTAGAAAGCACCCCACAGCTGATTTATTGGCAAGGTTTAATATTAATCTGTAGGGATTAATGCTAGCTGGGTAAGATGGTGTGAGCTCTATGCCCTGACACAGCTTCTGGGCAGTGCCCTGGACACGTTTCACACTGCTCAGCTCTTCCTTTCCTTTTCCTCAGCTGGTGTTATTGGAGCTATGTCAGGGAAGCTTATGTGGAGATCAGGAAAAGGTTCTTCCCCCAGAGGGTGCTGGGCACTGCCCAGGTTCCCCAGGGAATGGGCACAGCTCTGAGGCTGCCAGAGCTCCAGGAGTGTTTGGACAGTGCTCTCAGGGATGCCCAGGGTGGGATTGTTGGGTTTGTTCTGTGCAGGGCCAGGAGTTGGACTGGATGGTCCTGATGGAGCTCTTCCCACTCAGGAGATCCTGTGATTATTAGATGAGAAGAGTGTTTTAAAACTGATGTTTCAGTCAAAATGCCTCCTGCAGTGAATCAGCCTAGGCAGCATCAAGGCAAAATTTCCAGTAGGAAGGAGCAAATTATTCTTAGGTTTAATGGCAGTGAACCCTGGCTTTAGGATTTGTATCTCAAAAGCTCCTGCTCTGTCTGGCTCTCTGTGGCTCCTGCTGTGTCCACTGAAAACAGGGCTGGGGGTGTTAGCGTTCAGGAACACATAATCACAGAATGACTATGTGCAGGTGCTTCTATTGAAGAGCTCTGAGTGTCAGGGGTACACACCCAAATCTGACTCTGCCATGGGTTCGGGATGAACATGTTTTTATATTCTATCGTTATATAACTTACATATTAATTATTAAACTTACATTGTTCTATTGTACACATTGATTTCATCCAAGCATAGGTTTCTCGTGATCCCCCCCAAACCCTTGAACATAGTTTCTCATGATTCTTCTTACAATTAAACAATAATTATATCTAAACAATCATCACATCTAACAATTATATCATTTATCATATGCTGATTACAGAGGTGCAATTTCACATGATCTGGCAAACACAAAGCCTAATGTTTCCCAGGGCCTACTTTTAACATTTTCCCAGGGCCTACTAAGATTAGCTTTCTTTGTAACTCCCCGAATTTTTTATGATTTTAAAATCTTTTACTATCAGGGGTGCAGAATCTCCCACCCTTACTAGAGAGTGTGTGGGGATGGAGCAACCCTGAACTCTCCATCCTTCCACTGACTCCAGCTGAAATTGGCTGGTGACAGTTGCAGAGCTGGACACAGAGACATACCTGCACATACCATGAGTGCAGGGACTTTGAGTGCTTTGGAAACCAAGCCAAAAAAGTAAGGAAAAAATGAAAAAGAAAAGGATGAAGCAGAGTGGAATCAAGCCGTTCATGTGCTGTGGGAGCAGTTTGGACTAAGAGCCCAGCACTGGTTTAATGAGATCATTTCACACCTCTAATTAAATAGGTGCAAGTCTCTGCAAGGAGAAGGCTTTGGGCCCTGGGACATCCCAGGGGTTTGCAGGATGGAGAAGTCAGGGATGGGGGAGAGAGGCTGTTTGCCCTGGATGCATTTGCTGGCTTTGGCTCTGGGGAATGGAGTCATCAGTGAGTGCATGCAAGTAACCCCAGAGGGGTTGCTTGTGTGTAGAGAGCTGTCACATCCCGCTTGCACGCCAGCATGCCAGAGGGATGGACACCCCCAGATGCTCAGGGGTATGCTGGCAGCACCTTGCTGAGGCCAGGCTGGGGGAGGTTTCCCCAGCTGTGATGTGCAGGCAGGACCCTCGAGATGCACTGTGAGGAGCTGTAATCCAGCTGTGTGGGGGAGCTGGCTCTTCTTACAGCCTGTGCCTCCCTGGCCCCCCCTACCTGGGACATGGGTTTCCCAGGTCTCCCTAAAGGTTCTGCTTCCCCACCTCACAAGTGGGAATTGGGTGCCATCCCGCTGACACCTGCAGCAGTGATGGATATTTCCTGTGGTCACAGCAGCCAGCACAGAGCCCAGGACGGGCACAGGGATCTCACCCCTAGGAATGATGTCCTGCACCAGGGCACAGCCCCAGCCTGTGCCCACCCCTTGCAGGGCTGGATCTGGATGAGGACACAGCTGGATGTTGAGGCAGCAGCATGCTGGGGGGTGCCTGGGTTTGGGAAGGCTCCTGGAGCCTCCAGCAGCCCTCCCTTTGTCTCCAGAGCAGAGGGGCTTTGCTGTAGCTCCTGAGCCTGCAGCTGCTGCAGGTGAGCACATCCACTGCTTCGCTCTGGCCCTGCTCATGGCACAGGGGGAAGGCAGAGCCCTCTAGGGACAGGGGTGGGAGGAGAAGAACGGGAAAAGGACAGCTAAGCCTTGAGCTTCACACGCTGATTCTACAGCTTTTGGCTTCACCTCACCTTCCCTCCCTGCCTGGCAGCTGGGATCTGCATGGATCAATGCCAGAAGAAAACAAACGCCCTTCCAGCCTGTCATGGGGGGCAGTGAGGCAGGAGGGTGGGGAGCAGAGCTCAGGGGTTGTGCTGGAGAGGAGCAGCCCTGAAGTCCCCACCGTGGTGCAGGAGAGGAGCAGGTCTCTGGGTCATGAAGGGAGATAAAGTTCCCCCTTTCCACTCACTGCACCCTAATGATGTGCACACTGGGCCCCTCTTCCTCCATCCCCCTTTTGCAGGAGCAGGAGTAGCAGGAAGTGATGTTCTGCCTTGGCAGCAGCATTGTGGTGGCATTGCAAGGTGGCATTGCGCAGTCCCATCCATGCTGTGGTCTCACGGGAGCTGTGGCACAGCCGGGGTGCAGCCCTGCCACAGAGCTGTACTGTGCCGTGCCGTTCCACCCCAGGACGTAGTGAAGGGACAAGCAGCCTCATCATCCCCCACAGCACTCCCCGAGGGGGATGACCAGGCTGTGTAAGGCAGCCTGGGTTGGTGCCGCCTCCAGACACTCCCCGTGCTCTTCAGATGTCCAAGGCAGAGCTTGCAAGGACTGTCCTCATGGTGTGATGGATGTGTGCCAGTAAGAGCTGCAGGCAGCTGGACATCTGCCTTCATCGCCTCCCGCCAGGCAAGGTCTGGGATGTGCTTCCAGCCTGGAATTTATTTTAGTACCCAAGTCTCTTTCTGAGGCAGTGCATCTCCTGGATTTTCAGTACATCCCCCTGGCCAGGGGCCTGGCATGTTCCTGACCCCTGCCCCTTGTCCCCACAGAGGGAAGAGAGCCAGTTCCCTGAACCCTGCCAGTCCTCCCCTGGGACAACACACTGCTGCTGCCCTGTGCCAGGAGTGACAGTGCCTCCACAGCCCCCACCTCACTTGGGCAAACACATGGAAATCTGTCCCCAAAGCCGATGTGCCAGCTCCATCCTGGAAACACCTGCTCAGATCCTGTGAGCGTGGCACATGTGCGAGCTGGCCCCTTCGGGCCCCTCGCGACCTGGCTGGCAGCTCCTGGCAGGCAGAGCCTGTGGCAAAGCTGACACTGCCCTTCCTAAAGCTGTCCCTTTCTGTCCCTCTGTCTCCAGTGATAAAGGAAAGTTCTGGGGAGAGGCTATGGAGCCTAGCAGCTGCTGCAGCAGTCTGAAGCTGAGTTCAAAATTTGACTGATTTTCCACTGTGTGTGATGGTTCCTCAGCAGTTCATATGTCCCTGCTCTGCAGCGAGGCCCTGTGGCTCAGCACGATGGAGTCTGGGGTGAAAACAACAGATTTGATTAAAACATCCCTCCTCTGAAACCTCAGCACTGCTAACAGCCTGGCATAGCCCCTCATGGTGTCACCAGCTGCTCTGCACAGCTCCTGCCCAGCTCCCATGTGATGAGTTGTGCGCTTCCCTCTGGTTATTGCTTTGGCATGCTGCACCCACCCTTGCTCCAACGATCTCAGTATCGGCCACCATGGGCTTCCTCCACACCATCCTGCTGCTGCTGCTGCCTGCATCCTGCCTGCATCCTGCCTGGACCCTGCCTGTGGGCTGGCACAATGTTCTTCCTCTCAGGCCCCTCTGATGACACTGTGCTGGCACAGCATGGGGAGGTGCTCCCGGCTGGACATGCAGCTCCGTGATGTCCTCTGCTTGTCCAGAAGAGCTGTGAGAAGCTTGAGCCCAGAGGAGAACCCAGGGGTAGGGGGAGCAGGAGAAGGGAGGAGGGGGACTTTTCCCTCCTAATTTCAATAAACTAAATGAAAAGGGTGGAAAATTGGTATTTCATGCAAAACTTGGTGAGGGTTAAACCACTTCCAGATGCTGTCTAAGAAGGTTTTGCTCCAGCCTGATCTGTTGCAGATAAAGCCATAGACACTCCTGCCAGATATTTATTACAGAGCAGTGGAGGTTCCAAGCAGTGGCGTGATCCAGGTTGCATTTTGTGCCATGCTGTCCCTTAAAGGGAGCAGAGACCACTCAGACATGTCTCTCCCAAGGACAGCACTGAGCAGCCCTTGGTGCGGACAAGCTGGGGCAGGTGGCAGGTGGTGACAGTCCCGTGGGGGACTGGGAAGTGGCAGATACTAACATGAGGGACCCCTTGTCCCTAGACACCACTCTGGCTTTACCCCTTGCACCATCCCTTTTCAGCAGGACCATCCCTGGCTTTTCCCTCTGCTCCCAGTCTGACCTGCTCCAACCCCTGTGGGCTCTGCTCACCTCGGTGGTACCCAGTGGGCAGGTTGAGGGCAATCAGAGGTGACAGAGGGCTTTCCTTCCCATAACATGGGAGAGCAGGAGCTCCCTTGGTCATGGCCCTGAGTGAGGTTCAGGGCTGGCTCAGCAAAACCCTGCAGCTCCCAGCAACCCCACAGACACCTTGTGCCCACCCCAGCAACCCCAGGATGGATCTTGCCACTGCCTGTGACTGATGCACGGGGTAATTTTAAAGTTGGAGAAATTGAGGCACAGCCAGGCCAAGCATAGAAGATGAGCTGACTGCACTTCTGGGGCTGCTGCTCTGCTCCACGCCTGCCCATGCAGAAGAAATGAGGGTCCCACGGCCGAAGTGCAGCTTTGGCAGGGCCGGCAGTGGGTCCGGCAGCAGGTCCAGCAGTGGGTGCAGCACACCTGCCCAGAGCGGGAGCATAGCCGGCATTCCTGCCCCCGGAGCCCCTTCCTGCCCCCCCGCCGCCGCTGCGCCCCCGCTGCCTTTCGGCCTCCGCTTGTTTTCTTAGCAGGCGGGTCCCGCGCTTTCCGAGCCCAACAATTTCCTGCCCGGGCGAACGCATTCCTCTATTCCCTCATCACAGGTCCCTCCTGCCATCTCCCCACCTTGCTGCTGGATGCTGCCGCTCTCCACTGCTCGCACCACATTACCGCTCTCCCCTCCCACCCTCCTGCCTCAGTTTCCTCATCTGGAACCCCCCACGCTCCTTCTGGGAAGCAGAGCAAAGCCTGGGGACGCAGGATGCTGAAGTTGGCATCCTTCCGCAGTTTTGGAGTGCTAAAAGAGGTGGTTTGCCCCCTTTTGCCATGTCGGGGGGCTGGACAAGCACCAGCGGGAAGGTGGTGATTTGGAATGCAATCTGAGGGGACCCATTCCAGCCCCAGCCTCACCATCAGCTCCAAAGCACTGCTGGCAGTGCTGAGGGCAGTGGGAATGTCCCCAGGCTCATTGCTGACAGCTGATCCTTGAGTCCTCCCTGTCCCCCAGGAGCAGGATGTGCAGAGCAAGGCGATGCCAGGCACTCTGCTGTCACCGGGGGAACATCACACAGATGCGCTTCTCAACTCTGCAAGATGGGAAAACCAAAAAGACAGCAGAGCAGTGGTGGGACAGTGACCTGGGATAAACAGTGACTGCCAGGGACATCCAGGTTGACACTGGGGCGATGGGGACATCACCTCAGAGCGCAGAGTCCATGACTGATGGAGCTGCTGAGGGCAATAGGGGAGTGAAGCACTGGGCAGAACTGGGCAGAACCCAGCAGGTCCACTTTGGAGACTAACTCCACATCACCTGGGGGACCACTGAGTATAAGGTGGTGGTCTGAGCCAGAGGGACCCTGTTGCTGGGGTTTGTACTGCTGGCAGAGGGTCCAGGAGGTGGGTGGGCAGGGGCAGTAAGCGCAGATGTGCCCTTGCCAGCTGCCCCCAGCGCGCTGCCAGCACTCCAACGTACCCGTGGCCCGAAAAGAAAGAAAAAACCCCGTCCCACCCATCAGGAAACCTCAAATCAGGGCCAATGTTTTTGTAAGGTTTTTTTCTTCTCTCTCCTTTAACACATCTGCCAATATAATCTGACCTTTTCCATATAAATAAAGCACGCGCGCTTGGGCTTTGATCCCGTGCTCTAAATTTTCTATTTACTTAATTGGCCCATCCAAGGGCTGAGCGACTCGCGGGCCGGCAGCTGCCGCCGCCGCCGCATTCCTGGGGGCTTATCGCCACCCGCTCACCTGGTTGTCATTACCACGGTCCCGGCCCACGCCCCCGCTGCGGCCACCTGAGCCGGGCTGCCCGGGCACTGCGCTGCCCTGCCCTGCCAGCCGGTACCCAGCCCTGCTGCCGTGGGCTGGGGCGCGGGAGTGGGGACACCCCGTGGGGGTTTCACGGGGGATCTTGCTTGTTTGGTTCTCTGTCACCCCACTCCACATCGCCTTCACCTCTGGAGGGCAGCTTGCTCCAAGGGAGAGGGAACCCCATGTAACACGGGGCTGGATCCCCTAATCCCATCCCTGTGGGGGGATAGAGGGTCAGAGGCTTTCCCAGGAAGTCTGGGGGAGGGTGGTCCTCCAGAAAGGGGACCAGGGCTTGATTTACTCCCCAGAGTGGCTTCTGTTTCCCTACAGATCATATCCTGGTTACCCTTCCATGGATTAAGTACCGTAAATGTCCCCACACACAGCAGGAAGAAGCACAAAGCTTTGCTCTCACAGGGGGCTGAAGGCTCTGGGCACCTGGAGAAGGTGACCCCTGAGCAGTGACCATCTGTTTTCCCCCAGACTTTCCCTGCTGGTGCACCAGGCCATGGCAAGGACCAAGCCCTTCTGCTGCAGGCCTGTACTGACCAGCTGGGAGAGCTGACACCTCCTCAGCAGATCCCCACTGTCCTGACCATGTGTAGCCCAGCCCAGGACCTGCAGGGCTGGGACCAGCAGAGATGGGAGGACTGTGTGTCTCACTGCAATGCTGCCTGTGCAGGGTAGTGGGGGCTATGGGCCGTGGGGAAAGGACAGGTCCCAAAAGTGGACTGTGACTGTGCTCTCAACCTTTCAGCTATTACTTTTTGGTCTAGGAAAAATAACAAGTTCAGGGAAGGCTGTAGGCAGACCCAGACATGTGCCTTGGTCTGCTGGCTAAGGTGGTGCCTGTCCCTGCCCTGAAGAGCAGAAGATGATCCTTCTGCCCATGGTTACTCAGTTTCTTCAAGCATTAAGAAGGGCCTGAGTGAGCTTTGGTACTCTCCAGCTAGCAGGAAGTTGGGGAGAGCAGCACCCAAAACGACCCCTCTCCAAGCAGGAGTTTTTGCCTGCCCATGGGCACTGCAGATGTGACTTGGAGCCTCTTGTGGGAAGACCCCAACAATCACTGTTCAATGCCTGCTGAGGTGACACATGGAGGCAGAGTTTGGTGATGGGAGGGTTGGATCATCTGTCCTTAACTTCTCCATTCTCCTTTTCTCACTCTCACTGGAAAGGGAGGCAGGTCTCTTCTTAACCTGGTTCAGCTCAGTAGGAAGACATTGGTGGTTGTCCTGCATCAAGTGTAATCTCTGATGTGTGGGAGGCCTTCTATGAGCCCTGGAGAGCTCCTGATGGTACCTGGACAGTGCTGAGGCATGAGGATAGATTCCAGCTCCCAAAACCTCCATACAGCTGTCATAAACCCTGGGTTCCTGATACCCACCATAATGAGCAGAAAGCCAACTACAAGACCCTAGACAGCATCAGGGCTGGACTGACAGCAGAATCATAAAATAGTTTAAGTTAAAGGGATCCTAAAGATCATGTAGTTCCACCCCTGTGATGGGCAAGGGACACTTTTCACTAAATCAGATTGCTCAGAGCCTTGTCCAGCCCAGGCTGAATACTTCCAGGGATGGGGCAGCCACAGCTTCTCTTTCCTTATTAATTCTTATGACCATATGAATGAGGGAGGAGGATGGTCCTGTGGTTCTGGCCATCGTGACTGCCCTGGACCAGCAGAGCCCTGGGTTGTAGGATGCTGAAGAGCAGCAGGTTAGATGAAGCCGTGGGTTGGCCGTGAAGTAACAGCACTGGGAGCTGAGACCAGAGGCTGGGTCAGGCACAGCTGGATGGACCTCAGCCTCTGCAGGACACCCAGCATGGAGAAGGAACTGGCCTGGCATGGCAGGTGCCACCCAGCACTGCTCTTGTCCTGAGGTGCCAGTCCTCCTTCTGAGCAGCCAGTGGGGATTTTCCTCTGACCAAATCCCCATTCTGATTTTTCACATTGTGGCTCATAATTTATACACCAGTGGTGGGCAGAAGGAATATTTAACTCCCAAGTACCTCTGTGTGGGGCTGCTGGATGTGCCAGCTCAAGTGATGGATGGGCACCACAGGGTGGGAGCGATGGACCACATCCATGGTGCTGCAGAGGGGCACCCCCAGGAGCTGAGTGCTCAGACAGCTGTGCCAGCTCCAGCCAGGAGGGGTGACAGCTCCAGCTGTGTTGTGGGACATGGGGCATGTCCGGCTCAGGATGGATGTCACCCCCTCGGCTACACCGGCTCTTGTTAACCCGCACTCCCTGCTCCCCCAGGCAGCCCTGAAGCTGGTATAAATCCCCACACTCATTTGCACTGATGCTGGTGAGTCAGAATGACTGGTGTGTCTGGGACCTCCGTTCTCCAGGGAAGCAGCTCCACGGACCCCAGCGTGCTGGTGCCCTCCCCACCTCGCTGGCAGCTGTCTGCTCAGCTGTGCTCACCAAAGGATTGAAAGTCTTTCTTTGCTTCTCCAGCAAAGCTTTGCTGCCAGAGATCCCAGATGGCTTTGTCTGCTGAAGCCCTGTTCCCAGCTCCTTGGAACCTCTTGAAGGTGCCTCCTCCACTGCCTGGCTCTGCTTCACCCAGTGCAAGCAGCATGCCTGTAAGCTCACCAAGCCTCTCCACAGTCCTCTGCTTGGTGAACCAGTGGTTTTCAAAGTGACAAGCTTGGTCCATTGGTGCCTCACAGTGACACCCATCAAGGTCCCCGACAAACTATCCCTTCCTCTTGGTGCCATCCCAGCGGGATGATGTGGGCAGCACAAGCAAAGCAGGACAAAGAAGAGGGGAAGGAAGCTAAGGAAGAGGGTGTTGGGTGGGATTTCAATATCTGACATGTTGACGTTTCCCAAGTAGAAGCCAGTCATTCAACATCTGGCCAAGAATATTGCGTCTTGCTTAAGAGCAACTCCAGATGTTCCCAAGACCTTTTTCTCATTATTTTATTTATTTCATTCTTTTCTTCTCTCCGCTCCCTCCTAGGCACTCTTGACTCACTAAATCAAGGGAGACAGGCTTTTAACTCTCTGGAAAGAAATAAACGACTCAATGGTGATATGAAACAAATTTTCTGGAACTATGTGAGCAGATGTGTGTTGGGGGAAGGGAAAGGGGGGAACAAGGTAAGGGAGATCAAGAGAAAGAGAGGGGTATGTCTACATGGGCATCTCTTCATCATGAGGTGCCCCAGCTGGATGCACAGCATGATGGTCAGAGGGACGTGCAGTCTTCACTACACATGTAGGACTGGCAAGGACAGGATTTGTGACTGGAGGAATAAAGGGAAATGGACCAGTTCCTGCTTCAATGAGTTGACTGGTTATCCCATCTCCAGTGTAATTTGGTCCAGCTCTTACCACCTGGAAGTGACTCAGAGCTGAGGAGGTCAAAAGAAGGATGGGTCTGGTATGTTCATGATGCTCATCTGTAGAGGTGATTTATCATCTCTGACAGGAGTGGGAGAATGAGCAGCCAAGCGGCAAGAAACTTGGGAAAAGAGAAAGTTTGGTGGGAGGAGGGGAGAGGTCAAAGGCGAGAGAGATTAATGAGAGAAAGATGAAGGAGGGCAATGAGAATGTGAAAGGATGACCCAGATATATGGAAACGTGGTTTCTCGATCAAGCTCCCTGGCTCTTGCTAATGTGCTAGTCAGGCCTGTCGCGTCAGTGCCCGTGTGCCACAGAGGCAAAGGCTTCATGGGCCTCTGATGGACTAGAGCTGCCACCTCTGCAATCTCTTCAGACAGAATTGCTAGCGCTGTGCTTATCTCCCATTATCCATACTATCCCCTCCTGAGCCATCACCTCCAGCTTCATTTTGTCAGAGCTGCTTTGTCTGCTCCCAGCCTCTTACAATCCTACCCATCCTGCGGTAGAAGGGTGGTTTGTAGACTCTTTAGGTAAAGCCATGGGACTGAAACCATTTGCTTTCTCCTCTTCCTGCCAAGAAAAGCTCATATTGTTCCCTTCTTGTTCCCTTTTGAGTTGAAGAGCCAAAATACTGGATGACCACTGCCATCAGCCTAGAGAAGGACCTGATCACAACCTGTGTATGGCCACAACAGGCCTGAAGGAGCTCACCTCAGAGAAATGTGCCATTAAGAGGCAGTGAGGGTGGTAGAATGCAGCTCTACATCATTTAACCCACTTGAGAGACCTGCCACTGGCTCCAGAGCACCCAAGGAGCCAAACACCTCTGCCAGCTCTCAGCACAAAGTCCTTTGCAGGACACATCCCATTATTAGCAGAAAGCCAAAAATTCAGCGAGTGAGGTTGATGCTTTGGCCTGGTGAGATCCAAGCTCCCCAGCCTGGGAAGTTCCAGGTGCCTCCCTTGTGGCAATGATGGAAAGCCTGCCAGCTTTCATGCTCAACATCCTCTGAGATATCTGGGTCTCCAAGAGGTCTGGGGGCTGGGGGTGCACACACACAACCTTGCTGAGCAGTTTCTGCTGTGCTGTACACACTTGAAACTCACGAGAAACCCTCAGAGACCTTCTGTCTGGCAGTAAGAGTCCTTCAGAACATGATAGAGGAGATCTTGAGAAACCACAAGTACTGTCCCGCTAATGGCTGCTCACATGCTTCTGCAGAGCAGTTCAGCTCATTCATGAGCAGGAATTCTGTCTGCAGCTTTGGAGCAGGAAAAGATCCCATGGGATGACAGCTCAGGGGCTGCTGAGGAGCAGTAGCCTGGTTTCCACACCAGCATGTAAGCATACACCAGTCCCGTGTTTGATCCATGCCCAGCTCCATGGGTGTCAAGAGATGGTTAGGAAATCCCCAATCCAACTGGTTTTACCCTCTGAAAAAGCCAGTTTGCTTGAGCTGAGCCAGATGACTGTCACTCTCCTCAGCATCTGGCCCAGTTTCCTGAAGCTGAATCCCTGCATTTGGAAAGCCCTGGGGAGGCTCCAGGTGGGCTCATGTGGTCCCAGTCCTGTCTGGGCTGCAGGTGGCCTGCAGTTCCTTCGGGCTCCAGCCTGAGCCATGGCTATGAGAGCATCCAGGCTTCCTGCCCTGGAGAAGGGTCTTGGCTCCTGGTTCCTCGCTCTGCAGAGCAAGGCCAAGAGACCGTTCTGGCTCTCAGGAGGACCCGCACTTCAAAATTTTCCAAACAAATCACTTGGATTATTTCTGACATTTTTTGGAGGGGTTTTCCTCCCGCCGGAAAGGAAGGACTTGATTTATTAATTTTTCATAAGTTTTTCATCCAAACTTTCTGAATGCTCAAATGGGGGTGGAGAGAGGGACGAGTTTGGGCAGACCAGATGCACCAGCCCTGCCTGAAGCTGGCAGGCACAGGGGACTCTGTGCTGAGGCTCCTGGCTCCTCCTCGCTGTCCTCAGCTTGCAGATGAGTTCCCTAGGACCGCTTTGAGTGCCCACAGCCACCCCAGTGCCCTGCAGCACCCTGGCATGCTTGGGCTGGTGGTCAGGCCACCAGTGGCACTAGCTAGGATGGAGACACCAGCTCATCTATGAGTAAAATTCAAATGTTTATGCTTTGGTGTCTTTTAGCTTTCCCTTTTTTGACTTTCCCTTTGACTGGAGGAACTGAGGGGGATTTCCAGGCCATAAGGTACCCTGTCCCTCGGACAGGGCCCATAACCATGTCCCTGCCCTAACCACAGGACACCATATTCCTATGCCAAGGTGCAGACTCCAGTCTGTGTTAGTGGGTCTCTTCCAGCTGGGTCAGCATCAAGGAGCAGCAGGCAGAGTGAGGTGTCTGCAGCCCCTTAGCAATCCCCACCTCCCCAAAATTCCCAACATCGCCAAGTACCATGGGGGTCAGAGAAGGGAGAGAGCAGGACCTTGCTGGGAGGAGCCTTGCTGTGCCCATCTGCCCCCCTGTCCTGGGCTGGGTGGCAGAGGGGTACTTGCACTGGTGATGGGGGCAGCTTGGGTGGTCCCTATCATCCTCCCATCATCCCATCATCCTCCCATCATCCTCCCACTGCCTGCTTGTGGGGTAGTTCCCACCTCTTGCCCTGATACTGCCATCACTGGTGGGAGGTGGAGGCACCTGAAAGGCTTCACCACAGCTTTTTTTGGGGACCTGATGGTGACACCTCTTTCACTGGCTGCTCTCTCCTGTATCAGCTCCTGCCTGTGCCCCTGCCAGCAGCCCCTGGAGCTCCAGGAGCTCTTTCCAGCAGTGGAGAGCAGTGTTTGAGGCTGACCACCCTCTCCTGCTCCAGGGAATCATAGAATGGTTTGAGTTGGAAGAGATCTTAAAGGATGTCTCTTTCCAACCCCTGCCATGGACAGGGATACTTTCCACAGGACCATGATGGTCGGAGACTGATCCAGTCTGGCCTTGGACACTGGCTATGGGTAGCAGGTTTTCATCCCCACCCCACACCATGGAGTCTCTGAAGTCCTCACTCCCACCATCAAAACCATGCAGTGGGAAGAGGTGGTGACAGTGTGCTTCCCAGGAATAGGAGCCATCTGGGCTGGGGGACAAGGGAAACAAAGCCCTGAGACACCTGCATCCCTAGGAATCACACTCTTTACAGGGAACAGGGTGGATCTCTCCTTTCCAGAGAGGCTCTGAAATTCAGATGGAAAAAAATATATTTTCCAACCATTATATTTTGTGAAAAGAACTGTTCATCCACTTAAAATATAGGTGACAAGTACAAAAGGTATTTGTCATTCTATAGCAGGCCAAATCTTCAGGAGATCCAAGATATATGGTACGCACCCATGGCCCAGCTTCAATCTGCTCTTACACTGTAAATTCCAATTACATCATGCTGCCTTGTTTAAATACCGTGAAACCTGGCTCATGCCCTAAGTATGTTTTATATATTGCCACATCCATTTGAAATAGATGGGCAATGTGTTTTACAGCACATGTGCAAATATCTCCATATTTTTCCATCTGGGGGTTTATGGGGTCTTTCAGAAAATTAATAATGGGGCTCGGAGGAAATGTTCGACTTGGAGGCAGTAGCGGAGATTTATGGCCATCCCACTGGATGCCAGGGAAAAGTCTGAAAGCACCCGGAGCAGACGAAGGCCCCACAATTTCACCAGGCGTTCCCTGAGAGCTAATTTTGCATAACAGTCAGGACCAGGAATTTCCCCCTACAGCCAGCAGGTTGACAGGAAGGGATTGCTCAGGAAGTGAGGAGCAAGGGATAGGGATGGGGATGGAAGTGGAGGCGGGGATCAGCATCCTGGGGGCTGCTGCTAGTAGCTCAGATTTACGCAGGGCATGGGAATGACTGAGCCTTGCTGCTGTGGGGGCAGCACTGGCTGGCCACTCCAAGGACCCACTTTGGCCACCCTGCCTCACTCCCAGCTCCAGGGAGTGAGTGCCATCTGGTTTTTCTGGAAAAGGGACAGTCTGTATGTGTGTGCTGGCCAAAGCCAACTCATTTCTGGCTCAAGAGGCCAGCTAGAGCCTGTTGTGGTCTGCTGGGTTTCCTGATGGATGAGCTGCCCCAGCTGCCCCAGCACAGGGAGCACCCAGGGCTCCCAGGACAGTGACCTGAGTAGCGCCAGCCCTGTCCCGGGGCCACAGGGATCACAGCATGGGTGGCCAGCAGGGCTGGGAAGGGACACTCAAGAGTCACCACATACCAAAAGCCGCAAATGGCCCTGAGGTCAGGTTAGTGACCCATAGCACAGTCCTGGAGCTTTAAACATTGGCGATTACTTGCTCCCACTGTCATCTGTCTGGCAGGACACAGGCAGGGGACAGGAGGGGACAGACAGGATGCAGCACCTGGCTTCAACCACTGCTGCTGCAGAAGTCTCTGTGGGGATGTCAGTGCCAGGGAGAGACGCAACCCAGGCACCTTTAGACTCCTTGAATGTGCTGAGCTGGGTTTGCTCTGCCCGTCTTCATCTCCTCACTCCCTGTGCTGTGAACAGGACCATGATCTCCACTGTGGCCAACCCAGGGGTCAGCTGGTGACTGTGTGTGTCTGAGCTAGCTGCTGCCCGCTCTCAGACGGGGAATCCTCCAGGATCAGCCATCTTCTGGGACTGCCACCTCTCTCTGCTCCTTCACAGCTGATGGTTTCCCATTGTGTGGGGGTGTGGGAGGGAAGCAGTGTGTGGTGTTTATTTTGACAGCGGAGAGGTTGATTCTCCAAGATTTTGGGGTAGAGGATCTTGTCCAAGATGAAAACATTGTCTGTTTGTCGAGTCTCACAGTGGCAGTGTAAATAGAGGATCAGCTTTGATGGATGCTGAGGGTCTGATCCTGTCCCATGCAGAGAAATCACTGATTTCTGCAGAAGGACGCAGAGCCCAAGGCACGGGGGTACCAGCATGGCTCTGATGGCAGCCGCACCCCTGGGTGGATGCTCCCTTTGTGCCATGACTCCTGTGCCACTGGTAACAACACCACAGCGATGCCTCCGGGCCAGCTGGGGGCACGTGCAGGGCCGGGGCTGCGGCAGGGTGCTGCTGGGGACCCCTCTTCCCTCCTGCCTCATCCTCTCCGTTGCCACTGAGGTGGGAAAAGCCCAGCAGGAGGGAGCTGATGGGTTTCTCCAGATGGTGCCCCGCTGACCCCAGCTGTTCCCCGTCTTCAGCTCTTCCTTAGAAAAACACGGCTCGGGCCAGCCCATCGATTAATGATTTCCTCATGTTCCCCCTGCACAGCCGAGGGGGGAAGACGTCTCCCTGCTCCTCAGGCCCTGCTGAACTGAGCCCCCTGCCTCCCTATGCCCCCAGACCCCACACAGGTGCTGCATATCCTGTGCACACAGGGAGCATGTGTTTAACCAGTGAATTGTGCCCTTGTAAAGATGAACAAGGAGATAGGTTGGATGAAGGACTATATGAACAAATGAATGAATGACAGGTAATTAATGCTGATGTAATAAGTGCCCCTAAGGCTGGTAGAAATACACTAGGCATATTGAAGAACAGCACATTTCTCACAGCTTTGCAAGGACAAGAGGAGCTTGGAGCAGCTAAATTCCCCAAACTCTTGTTTGACATAGTCATGAGTGGGAAAAGTGTGCCCTGCTCTGGTCCTACAGCCTCTCTGGAAGGAGCCTGAGTGAGTGAAAGAGCCCTGGTTGAGATTGGGAGGACAGGAGGAGGGCTGGGAATTGCAGAGGCTGTGCTTTGCTTAGGAAGCAAAATTTAGGATGTTAACGAGACTTGTGAGGGTTGTAAAGTGCCAAGTAAAACACCATGCTTGGGTAAGGGGTGATGGACAGAGTGCTGCAGTACCAAGGGCATGGGACAGAGGATGTGGCACTGGTTGGATGGACAAGATGTGGTTGGTTGGACAGGTCACCACACGTGAGGAGTAGCAGCAGGCTGTAGTTGCCTCATACCATGTCCACAGGTGGCAAAGTACATCTTGTCCATATTATTAACCATAGAAGCCTGAAGAGCATGGGCTGGCAGAGCCACCATCACTGCTCTCTGACAGCTGAAGCCACTACTAAGATCCACTTGGATCTGCATGGTAGCATGGACAGAAGTTGTTCTGTGTACCAGAGAGCATCAGGAGAACAAGGACAGCAAGACCAGGTCAGACTGTGACAGGGGTCACTCTAAGTAGGTCTTGCCTCTTCTTAGAGGCTCAGCTCCTCAGCAGGAAGAATATTCCCACACCCCAGCAGTGAGCTGTGCCCTGTTGACCAAGCAAAATGCTCTTTGCTTGATCCTATTTCACCTAAGGAACGTGTTTTCCTGTCTGATGCAGTCAATTTTTTTTATGTGGACTTTGGTTACCAAGAGCAAAATGATGTAAAATACTCTACACATGTGGACATTTGTCTGTCCACTCAGGCTGGGGTTCAGCTGTTCAAACTCCTGTGCTCTCTCATGAGTGGAGCTGGCTGGACAACACAGAAAAAGAGCATTGGGTTTTCTGTAGTATTCTCACATTTTGTGTCTTTCCTTGGCCAAATTCCGGGTTTTCATGGAAGATGTCCACTGGTGTTTTGAAATGAGAAAAATTTCAACCAGCTGCAAAATTCAGTCCCAAAGCAGGGGGGGAATTGCAAACTCACCTCTCTTTCCGCTGCCTTTCTGTCTCAAATGCTTTGCCCCAGCTGAATACTGGGAAAAGACCTGTTAAATAAAAAAAAAATCACAGATGGAAATGTGCGTTTTGGCCCTTCCCACATGGGCCAGCATCCGCCGCCTGCAGCAGCCGGTCCCAGCACGGGGCTTCTCGGCACAGTCAGCTCGGCCAGCTGCTGCATGGGGCGGGGGATCCGTGCTCGAGGAACTGGGAGTGCACCAGAGTGCACCAAAGGCTTTTCAGATGCTTTGCTGAATTAATACTTTTTCCCTTGAAGAGTTATTTTGGAAAACATATGGCTTTGTAGTGCTAAGCAGAGCTTGCACTGTCTCTCTCTCTTGCCCTTGCAAAGCCCATAGCTGTTGGCTGCAGCCACCAGGACTGTGTGACATATCCTGCCCCCTGCCCTGTGTCACCCACAGCCTCTGGCTGCTTCCAGTGGTGTAAAGCACTCCCCACCACCAAAGAGGTGGACAGGGCTGGGTGGGTGCTGGTGGGTGTGGAACTGCCCCTGGATTTGCAGCCCTCTGCCAAATGATGCCTTTGCTGGTGTGTGCTCCAAGCCCTGCCCGATCTATAGGGCAGGATGAACAGCACCTCTGAGCAAATCCACAGTGCCTCCTTCACTGCCCTTTGTGTCCTGGCACCAGCTCAGGGTGATCCAGCTACAGTGTCCCAGGTGCAGCCAAACCCATGTGCAGTCCTCAGTTCCCAGCTGATCGTGCCAAGCAGAGGGAGAGGAATAAGAAAGGTGAATTCTTGCTTTGGACATGGAGGTGACATAAGCAAGAGAAGTCAGGAAAAGTCCTTCAGGGATCAGATTCAGTGAAGAGTGTCTTCCTCAGTCTAGACTCAGTGCAGAGTGGCTTCCTCCAGTCCTTCAACCAGGATTTTAGGACATTCCCCAGCCAAAGGGAAAGAGGGAGAGAGGGAGAGAGGGAGAGAGGGAGAGAGGGAGAGATCTCCTCTCCTCAGCACAGACCATGGGGTGGTGGTTCTGCTCTGGCATCTCTGATCTGCCCCAGCAGGACACTGAGATGCCATCTGGGAGCCATCCTTCCTCAACAGTCCCAGATGGCAGAGGTGAAAGAAGAGGAAAGAGCTGCTGAGAGGACAAATGAAAAACTCCAATCACCAAAATCCTCAAAGAGTTTTAGGTGCCCCACTTCAGTGGAGGAGAAATCAGGTCCCAAAGGAAACCCTGGAGTTCCCTGCCTGAGAAGGCTGTGCCCAGTGTTTTTGGGGAACACAAACACATTGTGCCTCTCCTTGCTTCGAGAAACCACATGCTGCGGAAGCCCTGTCCTGAGAAGTATCCATGCCCATGGAACAGTGGTGCTGCCCTGCTCTTTCTGGGCTGTGGCTGCTGAGAAGAGGGGTCAGAGAACCCCCACACCCCATGGAGTGGTGTTGAGGGATGATCCTGATGAAAGTCCTGCCCCTACACACTCAAAGGGTGTTCCACCACTGATCTCTGTGTGAGGACTCCTGCATTTGTCCAGAGAAGCTGTGGCTGTCCCATCCCTGGCAGTGTCCAAGACCAGGTTGGATGTGGCTTGGAACAACCTGGTCTAGTGGAAGGGGTCCCTGCCCATGGCAGGGCTTGGAAGAAGGTGACCTTTCAGGTCCTTTCCAACCCAAACCATTCTGTGCATGGGGTTGGAGTGAGCCTGAGCCAAGGGCAAGTCTGGTGAAAGCAGTCATGGGAGGAAGAGGAGAACTGCGTGGCCCAACTACATCAAGAGCCATCTCAAGTCAGAGGCCAATAGTCTGTGACAATCCAACAAGAGGAGCCAGACATGGGAGGGTCCCCTCAGCTCAGACAGAGCAGGGAAGAGGGTCTGTGTTGGGAGGGGGATAATATCAGCTCATCCAAACCCAAGTGGTCCCACCTACCCATTACGCCTCAGCTTCTAGCCTCCCCACACCTCTGCCCATGCCATTTGTAGGCACACATAGGACCTGAACAATGGCACTGCAGGCCCTCCACAGCTCTGAAATGTCACTTCCAGCATCTTCAGCAGCTTCACCAATGCACCTGCATGTCCACACAGACATCCCGAAGGCCTAGATCCTCACTCCCCAAATTCCCTTGTCCTGAAACCCAACAGTGCTCCACTAGTCTCTTCAGCTGGAAGCTCCAGCACCACCCTGGGTTGCTGAAGCCCAGAAGCACCACCCTGGAATGGGGAGTCCACACAAGCTGCCGTGGGCTAGAAAGGGTAAAGTTTCATGGAAGACCATTAGGCTACAACCCCTCACTGAAGCCATTCCATAAGCAAGGCAAGGTTTGTGTGGAAAGGAATATCTATTGTCAGAGCACCTATTATTTCTATTTGTATTTATTAAGCCAAGACCGCTACAATCTCAACATGGGAAGATACTGGTGTCTGTTTAACCAGAGACTAATACATAGTGAAGAAGATATAAAAGCCTAGAGGTGGATCAATGAAAACTCTTCTCTCTTCCTGTCACCTCTGCCTTGTGCATCTCCCTTGGACAACCTTGGCCACAGCAATTCTTCCCAGGAGAGCACATAGTTTGGTCAGTTATGAAGATGCACACCAAGGCAGATGGTCACTTGGTGTCATCTCAACAGAAACAGGTGGAATTATGTCAGTTGGTACCAGAGAATACAGGCACACAGACCTGGCTGGATGGATGATTATATACACAATGGCTCCGGCCAGCCTGGCCAGTCCAGCTCAGGTTCAGATGGAGCAGGTGGACATGGGAGGGGAAAATGGTGTGTCCAGGTCCTTCTCACTGAGCTGTCTGGACTAGGCACCAGGACAGTGGCAACCAGGGGTTGCCAGGTCTGTCCCTTTCTCCCCGGTGGACACAGTCCTGCCTGGTAGTGGCCACCAGCACACTGCCAGGGCATGGCTTCTCCCTATGGCACTGCAATACTGCACAGGTCCTGCCCCAGCCAGCAGCACTGGTCCATGTGAGCCCAAGGTCTCCGGGGAATCAGGCCTTGTAAAAGTTCATTTGTCCTTCCTGGTGGAGGTCCTGGGGCTGGACACTCTGCAGCACTGGACAGTTTCCACTCAGCCTGCCCACACTTCGGAATGAGGGACAGAAGACTCTGACCTCCTGTTCCTCCTGGTCATGGAGAAAGGCAGAGAGAGGTCTGGCAGCAGCACATTTTCAGAGTGAGGAAGAATCATACCCTGGATGCTGGAGA
This sequence comes from Pyrgilauda ruficollis, assembly GCF_017590135.1. Classification (NCBI taxonomy): domain Eukaryota; kingdom Metazoa; phylum Chordata; class Aves; order Passeriformes; family Passeridae; genus Pyrgilauda; species Pyrgilauda ruficollis. The sequence continues at coordinate 14,389,611 of NW_024514764.1, read as the reverse complement.
AGGGAGAGCTGTCAGCTGAGATGTCAGCACTGGGCAAAAGACAACTGTGTTAAAGGGAATATAAAAGCCTTGAAAATGAGCTCCAGAATGCCCGGAGCAGGACACCAATCCCCTTCAAGCTCCTTCAGGTGACAGGCACCCACAGGACCTTGCTCCACTTTGCTCCTCATTAAAGGTTTGTCATTACTGCATAATTTTTAATACACACTTAGAGAAAAGGACTGACACGCACACCCACCCGTGCACACGCACACAACAGGAAACCATTGCCAAAATATACACTATAGACAAAGAGTCCATTCACACTATGTATATGTACAGAGTCTGTGGGCGCAGTCTGGCAGCACCCAGCTGGGCTGGGGCTGGGCATGGGGGACAGGGTGGGTGCAAACCCCTCAGGGCTTCACACACTTGCCCTTCTTCTCCCTCCGCTGCAGTTTCCGAAGGCGGCGTGTCCACGCATCCCGCCACTGGATGACCAGGCTGTTCTTGTCGGCCATCAGTCCGGGCCGGTCAGTGGAGTTTTCGCTGATCCCCATGACCAAGTACTTCTTGCTGATCTGGATCTTGGGGCACTTGCAGGACAGGTCTTTCAGGTGGATCCACAAAAAGTTGTCACCGCGCTTGACCCGCTCATCACGGCACTTGTAGACAGAGAGGATGTTGATGGTGAACTTTGCCCAGTTGGCCACTGTCTCCATCTCAAGGATGTTTACCTGGACCACTGAGGGTAAAAAGGGAGAGGCACAGTCATGGGGGATGCTTTGCTTTGCTCCCCAAAGGAGCCCTTTCCAGCAGCCCCACCTGCCTCATCCATTGCAACTTTGGGAGGGCTGATATGTGGACCTCTCTCTGTATAGAGTGTCTCCCAACCCCTGGATGCTTTCATCTGCCCCACCCACAGCCAGCCCTCATCTGCCTCTGGGCCAAAGCCCAGGGTAGCTCAGGGAGGTTGGAAGTCCTTACCATAGTCCTTCTTGCAGTATTTCTTCATGTTAATCTTGTAGTTGCCCTTGGCTGGTTTGCAGTAGGAGTCACAGTCTGCGGCAGAAGAACATGGGTTGAGCACTGAGGGGCTTGAAGAAAGTGGGGACTCATCCCACCACAGGGGAAGAGGGAGTGGGGTGGAGGGGACAGCAGCAAGACCCAGCCTGGCAGAAGGTGGTGGGTACTTGACTCCTCCTGAGCCAGGGCCTGAGCACTGCTGGGGACAGGGTTCTGTTGAGTCCAGCTGCTCCCCTGGCACCTCACAGGGGCTGGGGGCTCAAAGACCAGCACAAATGGCTGATACCACATCAGCTGGGAAAAGTAACCAAGTGGCTTTGGGTGCATTGAGCAGACTCTGTCACTTGTGCTGATGGTGTCCTGCAGGATAAGTCAGTACAGGGGTATTGGAGGAAGCCTGGGGACTCCTTCCAGACACAGAAAGGGATAGATGGGAGGAATGCAGGTGAGGTGCTAGTGGCCTCCATGGAGGGCTGGCAGGGGCTATGGCCAAGGAGAGTCAACAGAACAGCTGTGACCCTGAAGTCCTGGGGGATGTGGGAAAAGAGGATTTGGCACCAGTCCCAAAATCAGCCGCACAGGGGCCACATCCAAAGGCAGGTGTGACACCAGACCAAGGGTGTCACAATCCTCAGAGTGATTCAGCTCTCAGGGGCCAGAGTGGTGGGAAGCACCCTCAGGGGGCAGCCCCTCCAGGGACCTGTGCCTCCTAAGTTCCCACAAGTGAGGAAGGGGACTCAGGTTGTGGGAAGGAGACAGGTGAGGGAAGTAGCTCTGCTCTACCACATCACTCCTGTTGCCCAGGCATCCCCTGCTCAGGCTGCTCCAGAGGGGCTGGGGAGGCCACCAGGCTGTCCTCCACCACCCTGCTGTCCCCCAAGGCTCCTGTCCTCCAGGCAGCTTTTTTCTGTGCATTTCTAAAGCCCCCAGATTTGCATCTCAAGCAGAGGGAGGGCAGGGAATGCCTCTTTCCTTCTCCCCAAAGCCTTTGATCCCAACAATTGCCCGAAGCAGCCCTGCTCTCCTTCTTTCTTTACCCTGCCATCTTCCTTTGAACATCTCAATTTGTCTCTTTCCAAATGGCATGTTTTTTTCTGAGCCCATCTTTCTTCTTTTCTCTGCCTTTTGCAGGTTCTCCCTCTGGTTTGGCCCCGCATCCCAGGACAGAGCCAGCAGCCTCTAAAGTTTTCTTTGTTTGCGGGTTGCCACAGTGATCACTGGGGATGGAGACAAAGCTCTGGGGGAAGATGGGGAATAACAGAACCCTGTGCCAAGGGGAGGAGGAGAAATGAGGAAAGAAAGAAGCCCAAGAGCACAAACTCACCCTGGGCTCTGCTGTTCTCCTCTCTGCCCAGCTCCTTTTTATCTGGGACTTCATGCCACCTGTTCCAAATTTGTCAGTGATAGAAGCTGTGCAGCGTGAAGCTAATTCTTGGCAGAGGGGGATGAGCTCTGATTCGCAGTTCAGCCCTCCCATGCTGCCACACCGCCCCTGTGCCTGGGCTGGCAGAGCCGCCTTGGCCCCGCTGCCTGCCCTGGAACAGCCGAGGTGGCTACAGAGGGGGCCCAGGGCCTCTCCGTATGGGGGGTGGCTGCTGGGTGTGCTGGAGTGCTTGGCCTGGCACTGAAGGTGCCCTCACCCACTGCATCCCTGGGATGTGCTACAGCCTCGGCCTCGCCTGCTGTGCTCTCTGGGAGCTCTCTGTGCTCTCTGTGCCCCATGCCAGGGCCCACAGCAGCCCTGCAGACAGGCCGCAGGCCCAGCCCCACGCACCGCTCCGCCCGCTCCTGCTCCATGCAAGGGGCTCTAGGGAGAGCCTCCCACTTTATTTTGGGGAGCGCCCGTCAGGACAGGAGCCCCTTTCCTCCCCAGGCAAAGGGGCACAGAAACCATCCTGCCCCTGGCAGCAGTTGCCACAGGCCTGCCCATGGACACGGGCACGGTGGGGAGGAGGGTGGCATGGCCTGGGGGCTCACTGCAGCGTGGCCGGGGCTGGGTGATGAGTGCTGGGCCGGTGGAGTGTGGGGTGATGTGTGGTGGGAAGAGGCTGTGGGGAGCCTCAGCCAACCTGCCACCCCCTTCCCTTGGCAATGGGGATGAAAGAAAAGCAGAATGAAATCCTGTAGCTGCCCTGGGCTCCTGCTCATGATTAACCACATAACACTGTGATTCAAAGGAGCCAGAAAATGGTGTTGGGAATTAACAATTTAGGATTAGTTTAGGGATTTTTTTAAACCAGCTTTGTGCTGTGGAGGAACATTCCTCAAATGTAAAATCAATTCCTGCTCCACTTACCTAAGAAATTTGGGAATAAAAAAAAAAGTCAAAATAAGTGGAAACATTTCCATTCCTTGGCCCTGAGCACATGGCCACCCCCATCACTGGGTGTGGGGCAGACATGGGTGCTGTGGTTGGAAAGTGGCAAGGGATGTCAGGGCAGAAGGATTCTGCCTGCACCTCCCCAGACTGCCTCTCCCTGAGCATCCTGTCCTGTTCCTGCAGGGTTTTGCCATGGGAGGGCTCTAACACTGCTGCATCCCTGGGAGATGCCACAGGTGCAGAGCGGGAGGAGGCAGCTGAGAACCAGAGCCACTGGCCTGGTGTGGGCATTCCCCATCCCTGTGGGGAGTGCGTGTGAGGGAGGTGGCAGGTTTGCACATCTGGTTTACTTCTCCTCTCCTTGAAAAAAAGGAATATTTTGTTTTAAGAGAGATGTAACTTAATCAGGTGCTATGACTGCAAATCTTTTACTGCTTACTTTGAATTCCCTTAAATCCCTGTTTTGCGCTCCACGAGTTTTGTTAATTCTGCTAATGGGGAACGTGGATTTTATTTTTTTTTCCACTAAGTGGAAAATATTTTAAGATAATAATAATAAAAATTATGAGAAGTGGACCCAGGACGTTTCATCACCAAGCCAGTCAGTTGCTCAGGCACAGACATCAAAGCTGGACCTCAAAGGCTTTGGAAGATTGGAAAGGCAGGAAAAAGCTGGGAAAAGTGATGCAGAAGATGGCAATGTCAGTGAAAAGCCTGGACACACCCAGACTGAACCCAGCATGGAGGAGGATGGGGAGAGGGCGGGAAGCCCAGCACCTGAGCATGGCAGCCCTGAACAATGTCCCCCTGTTCCTGCAGCCAGCACCTGCTGCCAGAGGCAGGGTGGGAGGTAGGGAAATGGGGGGAGAAGGGGCTTGGAGGCTGCCTGAGGTGCTGAGGGCCCTTTGGGGAGTGCCCTGCTCAGGGACAGCTGGGGGCTCCTGGGGGCAGAGGGATGTAGGTGGAGGGGCATCAGGGAGCAGGCAGGGTGTGGGTAGAACTGGCAGCCCTGCTTGCAGGACAAGTACACCAGGTGCAGGTAACCCTGGCAGTGCAGCCAGGGCAGCACCAGTCCCCACCTCTGATCCCCCCAGTGAAGGGAGCAGCAGGACCCCCACTGGGTCCCCTGATCCTCCAGTGGCACTGGCTCTGGGCAGAGGCGGCTACATTGCATTAAGAATTTTTGAGCTAGAAGCCAGAAATCTTAAACCAACAAACCCACAGATAAACTGGAGGCAGTTTGAGGCACACCCGCTCCGCTAAAACAGAGCAAACAACCCAGCTCTCTGCCAGTGCTGTTTATTTTTGTGCAGCTGAACAGCTCAGACATCATTGTGAGACTGTTCCTATTTATAAAGCACTGGAGGGGAGTCACCTTGATTAAGTGCTCCACACTGTACTCTCTGCTGGCAATAAAACCGGCCAAATCTCTCATTCCATCCCCCCATTTTTTTCCTTTTCCCAAAGGCTGATGTTCTCAGCTCTCTCCACAGTTGGCAGGGTGGGCAGGGCAGGCAGGAGCAGAGGTGGTGGTGCTTTGTCCTGTCCCACACAGCTTCCCCCAGCAGTGGTACCATCACTTCAGCTCAGCATCTTCCCATCGGGCAGGATGTGGACTCCAGGTCTCATCACTCCCCCTCTGCCACAGTGAGGAGTGAAACCTCTGCCAGATCCAGGCAGGGCTGCTCCTCACTGTCCTGAAAACACCCTCTCTTTTCCAGAGCTTCTGGGGCAGGGCTGTGAGGGCTCAGCAGTGCCCATAGGTGCTGGGTGGGGTGCCAGGCTGTGCAGAGCTCCCAGGCTCTGCACTACTCCTTGGGATCCACGTGTGCTAAGCCAGCACTGCCCTGTAAGGAGCTACAGGTTCCTCCTTGTGCATCTCCCCCCTCCACCGCCATCCACACACTTTACTCCTGCCAGAGGAACACAGAATCATTAAGGTTGGAAAAGGCCTCCAAGACCATGAAGTCCAACCTTGAACCAAATACCACCATGCCCACTAAACCACATTGCAAATGGACACATCTACTTGCTCTTTGAACACTTTCAGGGATGGTGACTCCACCACTGCCCTGGGCAGCCTGGTTCACTGCCTGACAACCCTTGCAGGGAAGATGTCCAACCTGAATCCCCCCGGCACAACTTGAGGCTGTTTCCTCTTGTTCTATGACTTGTTCCCTGGGAGCAGAGCCTGACCTCCCCCTGGCTGCCCCCTCCTGTCAGAGAGTTGTAGAGACAGAAGAGGTCCCCCCGAGCCTCCTTTCTCCAACCTGTGCCCCTCCATCTCCTTCAGCTATTCCTCATCAGACTTGTGCTCCAGACTCTTCTCAAGCTCCTTTCCCTCCTCTAGACATGCTCCAGCCCCTCAGTGTCTGCCTTGTTGTGAGGGGCCAAAAATTCCATCTCTTCAACACAGCTCATCCCTGGCTCTCTGCTGCAGCCAGCAAGATCACGCACAGGGCTGCAGCAGCCATCCTGGAAAATGTTCCCAGAGGGCTGGAGAGCACATCCCAGGCACACACCAGCCTGGGAAGAGGCTGTTGGCATTTTCCACTGCCAAGGCAAGGTGGTCATGGTAAGGAGAGCTGGGGAGATGGATACAAACAGAGCACTGCCTCTCCAAGAAAGGAGTAGGCTTCCTTGGGATAGGTGTACCCCAAACAGGGCATAGGGAAGTTGCTCATTAAATATGGGTGTGGGGAGCTGGAGGGGCCGCTGCTGTCTTCACAGGAGCATGTGCCATGGGATGGAGAGGAGGATTGTTTGGGACGTCTATTCCAATACAGTGGAATGCAGGGGAAGACCAGGCTCTTGGGGACAGCAGGAGGAGGGGTGGCCCAAGGAGGGAAGGGGCTGCTTCTTTCCCAGCTTTTCCCCCTCCACCTGGCTTGAAATCCCTCCAGGTGATAGACCTGGTATGACTGGGAACAGCCACACTGCAGTGCTGAAGGGACTGCACAAGGAAGAGGAGGGGAGGGAGGAGAGCCTTGCTACAGCCCTCTCTACCCTGCTGGGTGCATCCTGCAGCACTGGAGGGCTCAGCATGGTGGCACTGGATCCAGGGGCTGGCACAGCACTGCCTGGTGCCACTGGGACCTGCCATGACAAAGTGGGAGCTCAGGGCACTTGGGTGGGACCTTGGTCCCTGGACAGGCTGGAAGAAGGACCCTAATCCATCAGCACAGGGAGCATCCATATACCCAGCAGTGCCCAGCCCTAGCCAAGCCTCTGCAGGAGAAGTGAACCTGCAGCTTGTACTGAGATGCCAACCTTCCCACTCCAGACTGGGGAACCAGGGCAGCTCTTGAGGAGCTCTGAGGACCACGGCAGCAATGCCTCCCTACGCTGTGCAAGGCCTGCAGTCTGTCAATGGATCTGTCACCTCCTCTGGGTGACCACAGCAGTGACACTGTCCAATTAACCATGATCCCATCACCCTGTGCAGCCAGGACAAGCAGCTCATACCCAGACCCTTCTCTGCTCCAGACCTGGATGATGTGAGCACCGTGTCACCCACGTCCCAGGGGAGACCTGGCAGCCTTTGCCCCAGCACAGGGGCCCTGGAGCCTGCCTGAGACCAACGAGATCCCCCATGCCCCAGCACCTCCCAGAGAGCTGGGGTCTTGCAGAGGCCAAGGACACTCAGGAGAAACTTCTTGCACTGGCGCTGATAAAAGGAGGTTAAGCAAAGCCAGCCCCCATGCACCCACTGGTGCCATATGCCACAATCCCTGCCTTAACCTGCCAAGGGATGGCAAGGCCCCAGTGGGCTGCATCCTGCTCTTCTCCTTGGAGGTGATGGAGGAAGCCTTGCCTGAAAAAGTCCATCAATCTTAGTCAGCTCCTCTCCAGAAATACACAAGATTTTAAATCTCAGTCACATCTTTCACCAAAATTTTTTACCATTAATTTTTTGCCAAATGGTTTGGTAGAACTCAGCCCTCCCCTGTGCTGTGCCAGGCAGAGGGAAGGTGGGATCTGCACCCCGGTCTCTCAGTAGGGCTGAGGCCATGGACGTGGCCAGGGACATGCAGCACTTACCTGCAGGTGCCTCTGTGCTGGTGACTAGGGAGGTGGGGTTGATGGCAGGAATCTCTGGAAAAGAAATGAAGAGGTATCTTAAGGTTGAGATCCCCAGCCCTGGGGGTGACAACTGGGCAAAAGCCCTCTGAAAATGGGCCACAAGGAGATTTTGTTGGTCACAAATGAGAGATGATGGGAGGAATTTGAGCTGACCATTGCAGACCATTGAATAGACCTGGAGATGCACAAACTGAGCTCAGTAAATTGGGTCAGGCTGAAATTCTGCAATCCCCAAGGGCCTGAAGCAGCTGTGGGGGGATGTGTGCTCCAGGGATGGATGCTTCCCGGGTGCTCAGCTCATCTGAACTGAGTTTGGACATCAGATGGGTGTTTGGCTGATCTCAGCACACTTCAGGCTGCCCAGCACAGGGATAAAAGTGGGAAAAGATAACACTTTCTCAGGACTCTTGGCAGAAAAACCTGGGCGAATTTCTTTCCTAAACTCAAATCTGGGGAGGAACAGAGAGAGAGGAGACAGCTACACCAGTCACCTACACTGCCACTGCTCCAGCAGCCCAGCAAAAGCTGCAGGGTGGGAAGTTGTTCCTCTGCCACTTGGGTCAAATTCAAACCCACTGTGACAATAAACACAGTTTCATGCTGACCACAGGCTCTGGCCTTGCCCCAGAAGAGACCGTACTCAGGGCTCAGCTGGGTGAGAGGGCACGTGCTGTACCAAGGATGGGACCCAGAAGAGCTGTTTCAGCCACCTGGAAGCACTGACCCAAGGGGTCATCCAGAGCTTCCTGTGCTGGGGCAGGTGAAGCCCAGGTCACCCCAGAAAGTGATCAGAGAGTCCTACTTGACCACTTCCTGGAGAACATCCATAAGGACAGACAGCCTCTTGTCTGAGCCTCCCACCCACCACAAATCATCCAAGGTGAGTGGGGGACCAGGGGGCATCCCCTAGTGCCTGTGGGGATCCCTGAGTGCAGGGCAAGGCGTGGGGCACTCACTGATGCAGGGGGCCACTGGCGAGCGGCTCTGCTGGTAGCCCTTGGCACAGCGGTTGCAGGTGAGGCCGGTGACGCCGTCCTTGCACGGGCACTGCCCCGTGGTCTGGTTGCAGGTCTTGCCGGCCGCACCGACTGGGTGGCAGTCGCATGCTGGGTGGGAGAGAGAGAAATGGTTATGTGAGAGGGGAGGCACAACACAAACCCCAAACTAGACCCAAGGTGCAGTCCCAGAGCGGTGGGGGACCCTTCCAGAGCACCACTGGAAATCAGCTTCTGGGGCTGGCACAGCACAGACCCAGCTGGACCCATAGGTCTGGACCAACCGTGGCCCCACATGTGCTGTGAGGAGCACGGGCAGGAGGGTGAGTGAATAAAGCGGTTGGCCAGGGCAGGCCTTAATGACAGGGATGCTCAGGAGGAACACCTGGAGCTTCTGCAATTCCCACAGGTGCCTGCAGCCACCAGCTGTCATTTAAAATCTTCCCCCACCTCAACTCCAGGGAGATGTTCCTGTTGCAGCAGTAAAAACCATTTTCTCCGCTCCCTCTCCTACCTCTGAGCTTTTCAGTCCATGGAGCTAAACCAACACTGGGTTTTTACACAAACCACAAACCTTGTCTTGGTTTTAGAATGCAGCAGGTTTTCTCAATGTTTCCCAAGCTCATAAGCCTCGATGCCCCTCCTGACTCCTGGAGACCCTGCGCAAAGGATGATGCCACACCTTTCTACCACAGTCTCTCTAGGGACAAACCACACCTGAGGTGGGTGAAAGTTGTCTTTGTTCTCAGAAGAATGCTCCACCACATCACACTGGATGATGGACCCACTGAGGGTTGTCTACATGGAGGGATGTGGGAAGGAGATGCTTGCTCAGAGGAGGACCTTCCCATCTGCTTGCCTGGAGCTGTGCTGGCAATGAGCTGGAGGAGGTTATCTTGGCCTCCATCAGTGTAAGAGTCGAACGTGATTTCAAAGCAAAACAAAAACATCTCCCCCACCCGCCCCCACAGCCCCCTGATGTTACCGTTTCCCTAATTTTCACCAGATGGGACTGGTGGGAGCACCATGGCACTTGAGCCCCCCTCCTGCACAGCCAGAAACCAGAGTGAGCAGCCTCTAATGGGGACCAGATGCTCCATCCTTATCAGATCTTGGCTGGGACTAGAAGCGGACATCTTTCTGACAGGGATATTTTGGGGGCTCAGCTGTGATAACAAATGGCAGCGAGCAAGGGAGTCTTGGCATGACACGGGGCTGTTGGAAACACAGGGCCTTTCTTGGGCCCCAGTGGTCTGTTCCTGGTGTAAAGTTTATGGACAGACATAAATCTCAGCCCAATCAGGATCCAGTTCATCTAAGCTGATCTCTCTGCATGTGGTGGAAGGCGGATTTCAGTGACTCCGGATGTTTTACCCAGATTGGTAAGTGCTCATCTTAAGTGCACAACCAATCAGTGTTATCGGGGTATCAGCTTGGTCTCTTCCAGACCAATCTCTGCCCACTTGCCCTACCATAGTGGGATTTCCCACAGTCCCACAAAAATACACTGTTCCCTCCCGTTCCCATGGGATGAGCATCCCAGGCAAGAGTGCTTCCCCGGATGGGTCCTGCATTGCAGCACGGTCCATCCAGGCACTGCGGCTTTAGCGTCTCCGTCCTTCCTCATCCCAAAATAACCTGTGGAGGGGGCTGGCTCAGGGAGCCTCTCCCAGCCCCAGAGAAGGCAGGCCTGAGGGCACGGTGCAGCTCTGCACTGCTGCCCACACACCGAGCCCTGCTGCTCCCAGCCTCTGGCTGCCAGGATCTGGCCCATGGAGCTTGAATGGTGGATTAAGTCACTAGCTTGGAGCTTAACTCATCAAGCTGTGCTTGCCAGAAAGCATGTCTTGCACCTCATTTTGAGGGTATTTTTGCATATTGAGGCTTAGCTGCTACTGCTTCACCAGTTTTCATTGGAGAAAGACTCACGGTTTACAGCTTTGTTTAAATTACTAGGATTAATGCACAGCCATCCTTTATTTGACTTTTCAATTAGCACCATTGAATTAATCCTGAAGGTTGCTCTGCCTTTTCCATCCTCCCAGCTTTTCCATCCCACAGGGTCCAGCAGTGATGCTGGCAGTGGAGGGAAGCACTCCTTGCTCACTGGCCAGCAGCTGAGGGCTCTGCTCAGTTCGACACAACCTGTATCTGGTATTTCTGTGCCTGTTTCAAGGATGCTACATCCCAGCAGAGGCAAACCATGGTTGAAGAATTATTTAGTAACACATGCTGGGGTTTCTTTAAATAAGATGTAGTAGTTCCTGGCCTCTGGGTTAGTAATTTGCCTCCTGAATATTAACTGAGCCATCTGCAGCCTGGTCTAGTGGAAGGTGTCCCTGCCCATGGCAGAGGATTGGAACCAGATGATCTACAAGGTCCCTTCCAACCCAAACCAGTCTGTGATTCTATGAGCATCTGCCTTCATTGTGATGCTCAGCCTCTACCCTGGGCCAGCGCTGTGGTAGGTGCAAAAGCCTTTGCTCAAATCCACAGCACACTGTTCCCATCCACCTGCTCCATGCCTGCTCTAAACATCCACTGAGAGGATCCTTGCTTTGCCTTTTTCCTGAGTGTAGATACCTGAGCTGCAGGTATGCGACACATCTTTGGAAAAAACAAGTCCAAATTGTCTTGTCACACCTCTGTGTATTTGTATGCCTCTCTGGGAGCACCAGCTCTCCATTGCCAGCACCTGGGACCTTGCTCCTCCTCAAAGGAGCTCCCAATCCCAGCAGATCCACCTCTATATAAGGGAGGGGTGGAAATACTTTCTGCTTTACTGAAGGAGGAGCAGCCAAAGAAGCAGAAGCATCAGGGATTTTATTATTAACTCTGATCTCCAAGGGAGAACCAGGAACTGGCTCCCCAGACCCAGGGTACCACCTTTGCTGCCAGATCCTCCTCAACATATGCACCATGGCAGGGGTCGGCCCTGTGCACATGTTCATCTGGCTCGGCTGAGCTTTGCAGCACTTCCAAACCACAGGCAAACCCTGCCAGCCCTCCGGAAGCAGCATCCCCCACCCAACCTGGCAGAGCCCTGCCCGTGGCTTGGCACAGGGACAGAGGTTTGTCTGCAAGGGGGCACCTGTCCCACTCCTCTGCTCCTCTGCAGCCCAGGCACTGCTGGCTGCCATTTCTCCTGTGCTGTAGCATCTGCACTCAACATATCCCATCAAATCCTAGGCATCCTCGGATTCTTTGCCCACCCTGTCCCCTCCAGAGGAGCCACCTTGGATCAGAGATACTTTCCATCACTGTAATGCTGCACAATTACTGCCCTGTGAGGGTGGTGGAGCAAGACTCACACTGACAAATGGTGGGCATATGCAGGTGAGAGCAGCCAGGCCCCCTCTGCCTCCCCCATTCCCTGCAAGGAGAAGGACTTGAGCCATAGCCAGGTAGGAAACATTGCAACCTGCAGCTGCCCTGCTCCCACAAACCGTGCTATATTCAGTAATCCTCCCTGGTCCCAGCCAAATCCAGCTTGATTTTTTAGGTTTTGGCATTTTTCTATTACTGCTCTTTGGTAAGTACTCTCTTTCCCATCTGGAGCAGAAATGGAGCCCCTCAATGCCCAGGGAAGTGGTGCTGGGGGCCCTGGAGAGGTGAATGCCTGCATGGCGTTCTCTTTGCTTGGTATTGTAACAGTTTTGGAGCAAAAGTAGAAGGAGCTGGTCAGAGAATTACAGAATATCCCAAGCTAGAATGAACCAAATATGATCATTGAATCCAACTCCTGGCCTTGCACAGACACCCCAACAATCCCACCCTGGGCATCCCTGGTAGTGCTGTCCAAAGGTCCTGGGGAGCCTGGGCAGTGCCCAGCACCCTCTGGGGGAAGAACCTTTCCTGATATCCAACCTGACCCTCCCTAATCCAAAGAAAAGCAGAAACCATTCCTTGGAAAGGGCTGGGAGGTGAGGTGCTGCCTGCAGGAGAGGAAGGCTGAGGTGAAGGCAGCACAGCCACCCCGGTGCCCCTCAAGTATTGGGGGAGAGCTGGGGCTGCCTGCCAGCCCTCAACACGTGACAGAATCCTTATGGAAAAGAGAATTTTGCTGCAGCTGCCCCAGTTTGGTGGTGCTACAGCAGGAGCTGTGGCTGCTGCCATCCATCCCTGGCCTCAGCAGAGCCAGGACCCCTCCTGGGAATGGGACACAATCTGGGATACTGTGCATAGACCATCAGGATGCATGCCTTGTCCTGCCTCCTCTTCCTCTCTACCAGTGTCTCCCCTGTGCCACCCTGAGGATGCTGGTCCCTGGCACAGCTTGGGACCTGGCTGACACCTGACACAATCTTCATCAGTGGTGTGGTGCCAGGGGCTGCCATAGCTGTGGCATGGCTTGGCCAAGGCCACGGGATAGAAACAGCTTGTGGTCCCTGGGAACACGAGCTGTGAGGGGGACATGTCAAGTCAGCTGCTTGGGTTGTTGAAAATGATTAGCTCAGTTTGCTAATGAGCTGGCTGCAGGTAGGGCTCCTCCTGCCAGTGCCCTCTCTGCCCTGCTCCCTGTGACACTGCACAAACATGGGAAGTTTCTCCCTTCACTCCATCCTCTCAAGCATTCCTGGCAGTAGCAAGGATGAGAAGAGGCACTGGCACAGACCAGGCAATGGAGGGATTTCCTTTATTATATCCCAGCCTGAATGAGCCAGACCTCCAACAGCACTAATGCACCTGACAGAGGAACCCCAAAAGTCAAATCCTTCAATTTGGGTCCATGCCCACAATGTTAGTGGTCCAAAACCAGCTCCAGTAATTCCTGAAGGCCCTACATAAACACACGAGCATTGTGTTCTTGCAGCAGTGAAGGGGCCCAGTGCCCACATGGCTGCAGAATGCATTGGAGAGAGATCTGAGAGGGACACTGTGCTCCCTTCCAGGAGGGACTCACAACCAAAGAGAGAAAAACAGGGATCAGGGATGAATTCTCAGCCTCTGAACAGCCATGGCTGACTTCCTGCCCATCTGATGTTCCATTCTGGATCTCAACAGTCCTTGGGGACAGGCAGGGTGTTTTCTTATCTCAAATTCTTTGGTGAAACTATTGTTTTGAAAAGGCTTCATAGACAGGCTGAGTAGGGAGAGGGAAGAGGAACCAGACAGGCTTGGCCAGGAGTTAAGAGGAGGGAGAGGAGAGGTACAGGTCCCATGACGTTTGGCACAGGCTAGGGACCTTGAGAGGTCAAGCTGCAGTTTGATGGCTTGGAGCCAGTGTGGCTCCTGGCCAGCTCAAAGCCAGTTACCAGGAGCCACGGTGTTCAGCATCTCCCCAAAAACAGACCCCAAGAGCCATCCCACAGCTGAAAAATACAATGTGGGGTCCAGCCCCACAGCCCACCTGGGAGATGTGACTTTCACCATCATCCCCAGCCCTCCAGAGCAGGGTACCCATGCTCCAAACATGTCCCAGACAACATCCATTTCAGAGGCAGGTTTCCAGCACATTTAGCCATGTCTACTGCAGCACCTCCCCAGCATCTCTCCAAACACTGACCAGTGGAGATAGTAACAGCAAACACACCAGAACCCTCCCAGGCAATCTGCTTTCTCCCTTCCTGTAATCCTCCTCCACCCTGAGTTGATGCTGGACTGAAAGTGCTATCCCTGCCCGGTGCCCTTGGGGTAGTAGAGGAGATCACAGTGGTGGCGGCTGGAGCTGACCTGCAGCTGCCAAGGATAGCAGAAGAAGATCCCAAGGATGGGAAGGGAGAGAAAGGAGACCGAGAGAGATTCTGTCACCCGTCTGCCCCCACGGAGCCCCAGCTTACCCTTGCAGGCTTTGCGGTCGGTGATGGCCTTGCTGAGGTCGCGGTAGAAGCCCTCCTTGCAGTAGTGGCAGTGCCTGCCCGCCGTGTTATGCCGGCAGTTGAGGCACACGCCGCCGCTCTTGCGCCCCGACAGCTTGAACAGCTCCATGTTGAAGCGGCAGCGCCGCGCGTGCAGGTTGCAGTTGCAGGCTGTGAGGGAAGGGGAGAGCATGAGGGCTGAAGGCGAAATTCAGGACCCTCTGGGTGGGCTGGAGCTGCCCTGGTGTCCCCCACTGCAGTGGGAGGTTGTGCTGGGACTGGGATGGACACAGCACAGTGCAGGTTGTCCCAGCGTGCCATCCAGATGTGCAGCACCCACCACCCTGTGGGGCCGGTGCCACGAGGTCCGGGCAGAGGAGGAACGTCACGTGTAGGAACTGGCACCACTCGGCTGAAGGCAAGCAAGTGTGGTATGGTGGGCTGCAGCTAGGGGGTTTGGCAGTGCCAGCTGGGCACTTGCAGCCCCATGGTCCTCTCTGCCCCTTCCCTGGCAGCTGGCTCTAGTCACATAGCCCACCTGGCCTTCCAGCAGGACCACCCACCTCCTGCCAGGCTGTGTGACAGCCCTCCCCTGCAACCGAGCCCTCAACTCTTTATATTTATGGCTCTATCTTGTGTGCACGAGCCACACACACAGAGAAACCCACACAGCAGCCCCTGTGTGCTCACATCCCTGTGTGTGCACGCACAAACATGCACGAGCACACGTGCTCACAAACATACCCATGAACATATGTGCACACAGATATGCACCAAAATACCCTCAGAGCTGTACACGTGCCCACGGGCAGGCACGCACAGATGTGCACAGAAACATCTGCACACCCTTACATGTGCACACAGAAATTAGCCCCGGGAAGCACACAGCCCTCCTGGCCGATTCCATGTGTGTGAGATAAAAAGGCAAAGCACTGCCTATTCCAACTTAACACTCTAGCAAAAAGATAATGGGAACAGCATTTCCTTTGGCAAAACGTGGCGCCCTGCTCCCCCAGCCCTGGCCCCCTCCCCGTGCTGGTAAATTGAGGTTGGGTGAGAGCTTTTCCAGGCGTACTGTGAAATTCATTAACGTGTTGGCCCAGCTTTAACTGCCTGGGCCTGGCCTGTGTGAAGTTGCCTCCCCGCAGCCGGCGGAGCTTCACCCGCACAGATCAAACACCGCCTTGCCTGCCCCGGCGCTCTCGCCATGGGCACGCTGCAGGGAGAAAGAGCAAACCCCAGCCATAAAATAGAGTTTTTTGGAGGCTTGAGTTGAGCAGAAGGTTAGTGCCAGCACACTCAAACCTCGGCTGCCCCCAGAGCTCCCCTGAGTTATGAGATTAGTGAGAAATCACATGGCAGGCATCAAAATAACACCCAGTGTGGCTGTAGTGCTTGTTCCTTTGGAGCTATTTTCTTTTTCCCTGGTGACAGTGAAAAATAGGGATTTTTAAGGCAAATTCTGGGTTGTGGTGTGTGGAGGGAAAGCAGCAAATACTGCCCAAGGCCCCAGGTAGCACAGGATGCTGTTGAACTGGGGATGTTGACATTCAAATAGGTTTTGCCAGGGCTGGAAGAGACAGTGAATTATCCTGACAGCCAGGGTGCTCTTGCAGTCTCCAGATAATGTGACAGGGACAAGACAAGATGGTGTTTGCTACAGAACTGTGGCAAAGGAGCAATTTTTGGGAGGAGAGGGGCCTTGTTTTCCCCTTGCAGCACTGAAAGGCAAGTTATGTGTCCCTCTTGGAATGCCCCCAGCACCTTCTAGGGAAGGAGAAAGGCTGGCAGCCCAGAGGGGAGGCGATGGGCAGTGGAGGAGAACTGTTGGGTAAATGATTCGCTGCCCTCGGCGCAGGTCCCTCTCTGCCTCCAGTTTAATTGGTGACAGAGTAACTGGCGGGGCCTTCTCCTGGCATCACTGACCCTGGCACGTCCTGATCTACCCCAGGGCCACCTCTCCCTCGGAACATGCTGCAGACCCTCTGATCATCCCAGGAGCTGGGTTTGGGGTAGAAACCTGCCCTGGTAGACCAGCATTATCCCCTCTCCTTCAGGCAGTGGTGCTGCCTGCTCTGGGCCAGTGTTAGTAGCTGCCAAGCCAGGATTCCAGAGCCAACTGGGGAACCTGGCTGGGCTTGGCCACCCCGGGTTGGGTGGCTGTCTCCACTCAGGAACAGGTCACACCAGCACGTATGGCAATCCCCTCACCCCTGGCGCAGCCATCCGGAGCTAATCGGGGCAGACAGGTCCCCCTCTTACCCAGCTAAATACTCTCACTGTTCCTCAGTACTGAGGCAGTTGTAAGCTCTGTCTGTCTCCCGTTAATCACTAATTAAAGGCTTGAATGTTCCCTGCTGTTTGGGGTATTAATAAGAATTTAATTGCACAGTTTGGGGCTAATTACCTGGTAGCTTGCTTCCGCCCTTGTACAGTATGCCCAATTAAACAATCATATGATCAATTAAACAATCACAAGATCTAATAATTTGCAATAATAGACTAATTAAACGTTGACACCTTGCAATGGAGCAATCTTTTGTCTCCCTTTTAATGGTGTTTGAACCCCTTCCCAGGCCCTGGCCACCCCAAAAGCTCTCCTCCTCCTCCTCCTCCAGGCTGCTGCAGACGTAGGAGCCTGGAATGACAGCACAAGGGGCTTTGGTACACAGACCCTGGCACGGGACAGGCAGCGCCATGCACCGAGGCACACGTGGGGCAGGCAGCGGAGCCCGCAGGGCAGGAGCAAGGCTCACCGCCCCTACAAGTTCCCTGGGAATAATTAGGGAAGGCAGCCGGATCAGCGAAACCCTAGACCGGCTGCTGCTGCCAACCCGCAGCAGATTTGAGCTACGCCCCTGCTTTGGCTGGAGGAGAGCCTGGCTGGGACGCAGGGCAGGACGAGGCTGCTCCTCTCGGTTCCACGGCAGCCGAGACCTGAACAGCCCCTTTCCTCTCATCCACACTGGCCCTCCATCCTGAAGAAGGTGTTGCGGGAGAAGGACTCACTCTGCTCCTGCCAAGAAGCAGCAGGAGAGGCCCCCAAGGAGCTGTGAGGGACAAGGCTGAGGCACTCCAGCCCCATCCCAGGAGGAGCAGGACTCAGGATGGTCAGACAAGTGTAAATCTCCTCTGCCGGGGTGGCTGCCTTCCCCTGCACTCCAGATCCGCTGCGACTCGGGGCGGGGGCTGGGGGGGACACTGTGCCTGGTGCTGCTGGGAACTCACTGGTTTCCAGCACGTCTGCTGGGGAGCAGGTGCCGAGAACCCTGTCAGGGGAACTCCCAGTGGAAGGGAAAATGCACAGGAAGTCTCGTCTTGGAACCCCTGACCCCCATGTACAGAATCCCAAACCTCCCTGTACAAGGTTCAAACCCCCCCTGTACAGTGCTCCAAAATTTTTCCCTTCACCCTGTGATTGCTACTACTATGCTACTTAAACTTTTGTGACCTGTAATCCTTCATATAAGGTTGGTAATTTGCTCCATGAGTTTAGATCAAATTTCCAGGTGTCTTTGGCTTCCTGCCAGGGTCTCCGAGCCCCTGCCAGGGCTTTGAGACATCCAGAGAGATGTCCTGGGTTCGACAAGGAAGGGGCACAGGGCACAAGGGAATTACATGTGATCCTCCAAATCCCACCACCGCTCCGGGGATTGGTGTTTTCAGGCACCGACATCCCGGGTGGAACACCACATCCCCCCCGAGCAGCCTGCGAGGTTTTCCCAGGAGAGCGCCGCCCCTTCCCCGCCGAGGCCCCGGATCAAAGCAAGCCCCGGGCATTATCCTGGTGCTCCGGGTGTGCTCCTGCCGCGGCGGCCACAAAGGGAACAAGGGCTCCCGCATCACCAGCGAGTGCATCAATTACTTCCAGTGACTGCCTCGTGCTAATCCGCTTCTCCTCCTTCCCCGGGCCGGGTGTCGGGGGGCCGGGCTGCCCCCAGCAGCTCGTGGGTGCAGGCTGAAACCGGCAGCGGTGGTGGGGAGGCGGAGGTGCAGAGATAAAGATGGGGGGTCCCCAAGATTCTGGCAATCCTGCTCCTGCCAGCCCCTCTGCTGGGATTATCCTTCACACAGCCTGTCCCAGGCTAAAAGCTGGGGGGATGCATTGGTGGGGACACGTCCCTCTTCCCTGCCCTGGCCACACAGAGCACCCCGGTACTGGCAGGGCAAGCTCCCTGTGGGACATGCAGCCCCTGTGGGGTGTCAGGAGAGCCCCCTGTGCCTGCGGGCCGATGATCTCCAACCACCAGGCACGAGGCTGTGCACTGTGGGGCACAAAGCTGGCACGGTGCCCTCTTGCCAAGCCAGCAGCTTGGCAAATCCACTGTCACTGTCCTGGCTGTGACAACCCCAAATGTCCCTGCTTGCCAAACTGATGCTGACCCCCTCAACACTGCAGCGCAGTGATGTCCCCACAAACACTACAGTCACCCTACGGCAGCCGTGCTGAGGCTGTGCCCTGTGCCAGTGCACAGAGCTCAGGTAGTACTTGCCTGTTTCACCTGTTCATTTCCCAGAGACACAAATGCCAGTGAAACAACAAATGTTTGTCCTCACCTCCAGCTGAATGGATGCATGTCCCAGCATCATGCCATGCTGTAGGACACCAGTTTATCCCTGTCTGGAGCAGACTCCCATGCACTGGACTGAGAAAAACCCCCATGCAGAGTGCTGGGGAGCACAGAGCCAAGAGCTGACACATCCCAACATGACCTGAAGCTGTACCAGGCCCATGGATCCATTCTTAGCCCCTCTCAGGGCGCTGCGATCCCCCACCCTGCCCCTGTCACTGAGCTGCCAAGCCCCAGCATCCACCCACTCTCCTCCTCTTCCTCCCCGCTCCCCAGCCACGTCTGACATCCACCACCACTCCCCGGCATCAGCGCTGTCTGACCACAGGACAGAGTCCGAAAGCCGGCAGCCCCCAGGCTGAGCAAAGGGAACTTCCCGGGCAGCCTCTCCTTTTAATTGGTGCTAATTGCTGCGTCTGTTCGTGCTGGCTGGGGAGATGTCATTGTTGAAAGGCACAGAGGGGAAGGCTCGGGAAGCTAATCCAGCTTTCAGCCGCTAAGCCCTTCGAAGGCGGGTGATGGAGAAGCTCTTTCAGGTCCCTTCAGAGAGGGCACAAAGCCCGAGAGAGGGAAGGGAGAAAGAAGGGGAGCGAATCAACAGGAAAAAACTACTTTCACACGCAGCTCGAGGAAGGGTCTTTGTGTGCGGGGCTTTTGGGGGGGGGGGGGGGGGGGGGGGGGGGGGGCCGCGGGGGGAAAATGAAAATGAGGGGCTGCCGGGGGGGGGGGGGGGGGGGGGGGGGGGTTGAAGGGATGGCGCTGCGGCCCCGCCTCCTCTTCCCTCTCTCGTTTATCTTTTCAGCTTCATCAGCCAAAAGGGTGATGCAGCTGGGGGCTGGATGCTCAGAGCAAGGGACCGTCATCCCACCCCTGAACGAGGTGGACAGAAAACCTGCAGATGCTACTCAAAAATGAGTCCTCTCTGGTTTAACCCCTTTTGTGCTAGCAGAGCCACCTCCACTGCTATTGTGCTGCTATACTGGAGAATGTGGCAGTGAGGCAGGTGCAGAGTGGGGGGCACAAGGGGGCAGCCAGTGGCGTGAGGTCCTCCTTGTGTCCTGGGTGTTTCCATGGGCTCACACACCTGCTGAAGGCCTCCCCTGCCTGACCTGCAGCAGCCCTTACAGGGTGCAAAGTTGACGGGTTTTTCTGAGCTCCAAAACTCACCTTTCTGAAACAAGTGGAAAAACTCAAGGGCTGACACATTCCCACAGGGCATGAGGTGGCTTAAAGCATCAGCTCCAGCACTTGCTTTGAATCCACTGCCTTTTTAGCCATTCTTAGAAGAAATCTGCTGTAACATGTATATATTGAAGCGGACAGCTGGGTTCTCAACAAGACATTGATCACAAATACTAACAAGTCCTTCTGACCTCTGGCACATCCACTGAGCCTTTCAGAGGCTGATTAATGGTACAGCTCTCCCTTGTCTCCATCTTTCCGCCACCCCCTGAGACCTGGGCTCCTGTCCAGGAGGAGCAAAAGGCTGTTCCTCCCTCTCCCAGACGTTCACAGGGCTCTGGCATCCCCCAGCTCCATCCCAAAGCAGGACAAAAAGTAAAAGTCTCCACCAAAATCCCATAAAGATTAATGAGCAGAAAACCCAACTAATACCAGTTTGATGCTTTGGAAATGTTTCATTCTGTGACAATATTTTTAACTTATGGAAAGCTTTGCAAGGACAGACAAGCTAAAACCACCACACAGACTGAACATGAAGGATGAAATTTCAAACTGGAAACTTCAACCTCTGCCAGGTTTTTCTGCCTGCTCCCTGTCCCGAAGCACATCTCACAGGGAACTGCTGCGATTGCCCCTCCAGCCCATGGACAGCTAGTTTGCTGCCCAAGGGAAAAAATCCCAGAGGGGCATCCCACACTGAGGTCGGCTGACTGGCTGGAAGACACCAGTGATTTTTGAGAGGGTTTTGGAGCTTTGGCTCATGGTGGAATCACTGCATCTCTTACAGGACAACTGCAGCAGAGACAAGGTAGATAGCTGAGCCTTTCCCAATCCTCCAGCACAGGTGATACTCCCCAGCACCTCTGGACAACCACACTCCATTGTTTTGGCTCTTTGGCTCAGCACCCATCACTTCCTACCCTGATGACCTGTTTTAGCATTTCAGCCCCAGAGAGCAAAAACATTTAAAAATGCCTTACCCAGACACTCATTGGCCTCACGGGCACTAGCCCGCTGCCAGGGCCGGTCGTAGTGGAAGGGCTTGCAGCGGTCGCACTCGGGTCCCTCTGTGTTGTGCTTGCAGTCGCACACCAGTTTCTGCTCCTTATCCTTAATGCAGCGTGCCGCGTGCCCATTGCACTTGCAGCGCCCGCCGACCTGCAGCTCCCCCACCGCATAGTAGTAGGGGGTGGAGCCCGTGGCCCCCTCCTCCTCGCCAGCGTCCCGGCTGCCCAGGTCACGGATCAGATGCGGGCGGCTGAAGATCACGCGGATGTCGGTGGCCGTCACCCAGTCCTGGAGCACGGGGCTGCTGTCGAAGTCCTGGGCCGAGGGTCGCCCGTCGAGGGTGCTGAAGGCGATGAGCCCCCCGGTGAGCGGGTAGAGGTCAGTGAGGCCATCGGTGCACAGGGCCTCCTGCTCGTTCTGCTTGGTGACTGTGGCTTTGCTGGGCTTGCCGTAGATCTTACGGCACTGGGAGGAGTAGTACTGGTAGGGCACCCAGGTCTTGCCGTAGTCCATGGACTTGAGGATGGCGGTGGACTCGGGCCGGGGTGAGCAGAACTGGAGGCTGACGTAGACCACCTCAAACTTCTTGCCAAGGGAGAGGGTGAGGGTGACGTTCTGGGGTGAGTGGTGGAGGGTTTCCGAGCGCCAACAGGTCATGTTGGAGGCGGTGTTGAGGTCAGTCAGGTAGGCGGGTGGATGGGCTCGGCGGGGGTCCGAGGCATTGCAGTGCCGTGTTGGGGGCTTCCCGCACGTGCTGGAAGCTTGAACCTCCTTCCCAAAGGCAGCGTTGACAAATTCAGGGATGCAGCGTCGAGGAGCACCGCTCTCATCATAGCAAGGGTCTGGGGGGGTCTGCTGGGCCACGAAGGGGTTCACTGTCTGGGACAGGCCCAGCATGGCGGTGGTAAGGAGCAGGCGCAGGAGCTGCAGGACCTCCATCCTTCTGGGGAGAGGGAAGTGGCTCCTCCCTGCAGGAAGAAGAACAAGAGTGAGCGGTACCAGCAGTGTCATGGCCACAGCACCACCCATATTGGGAGGGCTGGTAAGGGATGGAAAACTCCCCCATGTCTGGTCCATCACCTGTACCCATCTTCCCACCCTGTATCCACTAATGCAGTATCCTGGAAGCAGGGCAGGGAGGCAATTACTTCGTGTTGTCTCATCCACACCAATCCCTCACTGCTCATCAGCGGGACTGAAATACCATGGAAATAGGAAAAGGGCCTGAGCTTTGAGTGCAAGGGGTTGAAATTGGGGTACAGCCCTTCCCTGGCCTCTTACAAACTTCCTGTGGTGACAGGAATGTTCCTGTCTGCCAGCAGCCCTGGCTGTCACACAGTTCAGAGACACTGTTACTGCATGGCTGACAAGGGCTGGTGGTGGGGAAGAGTTAGGGGAGATCTTTCAGATGCAACAGGAGCTACAAACCCCAAGTTATCCACCTGTGGCACAAAATAGCTCCTGACGGAGCAGGAGAAACAGACAGCAGCAAAAACACCTTGAAGGCACAGTGTGCAAGAGGCAGGGGCTCGTTGGCTTTCTTTGCTGGCCATGGGCACAGTGGCTTCTCCAAGCCAGGGGCTGGATCCCCTCCATATTCCTCTGCCACACTGCCCAGCAGCAAAGGAAGTTATTCTGGCCTCACCCCCAAGAAATCCAGGTCTGGGTCTGGTATGTTTGTTGACTGGGGGAAAGGCCAGGACCAAATCCAGGACCTGGCTGGGCCCTCTCTCAGCAGCTGCTGCACAGGGCTAGGAAGCTTAGTGGCTCCCAGGGGATGTGGCCCATCTTCTGAGTTATTGGCTTGAAGAGTGGAAAAGCTGTGGAGGTCACATTCCCTCCTGCTGGTTCTGAATGCATGAAGGACTTCCACACAATGCAGATTGGCCATGTCCCATTCTTGCCATAGCAGACCCCTGAGCCTCCCGGATGGGTGGGTGCCATCAGCCCTACCATCCCATGGGTTGTGCTGAGCCAAAGCCAAGTTGTCCAGCCTCGACCAGCCCAATGCCATGACCAGGCAGGAGAAGGGGTCCCCTGATTGTCCCCTCTCCCACTAGTAAATCTTTACAGGATGACTTGTGCTTCTGTCTGAGGAACAAAGCTCTGCATGACCTAGCCCAGTATCCCCAGCTCCAGCCTCCACCTACAGCCCCAGTGCCACTCCTGCCTGTCCAGCTGCCCACTCTGGCCAAAGGAGGCTCCAAGGAACAGCCCATTTCAATGACCCAGAACCTTTTCTTTGGTTTGTTATCCCATTTTGCAAAGAAAAAGGAGCCATGACTGTGGAAGAAAACAGCCTCTCCAGGCTGCCAAACCACTAATGAGGGGAAGCTCCTCCCTGCCCAACCACGGTCAGCCCAGCAGCCACAGCCTGTGCCTACCAAGGGAGCAATGGAGACAGGGGTCTCAGCCCATCCTAGGATATCTCTCCCAAGGCAAAACCTGCCCCTGCCACTTCCGTGCTGTTTCCTCATTGCTTAATCCTCTGCTGATGGAAAAAGAGATGTTAAAAATTGGCAGCTCCCTTGGTGGTCCCTGCATCACCCCAGCAGCACAGTTCCAGCTTTACCACAATGCTGCAGAGCCTTTTGGGGACATGTCAGCCCATGGTTTGGTGACTTGGCTGCCAGCAAGACAAAGGATACTGTCCCTGGAGTGCCCAGAGCATTGAGAACCCAGTACTTGAGGAGTGTGGCTGCAAGATTAGAGACTGCAGGGATGTAGCAGTCACCACAGCAGAGGAGGTGCCATGCCATGAGCACCAGGCAGTGAAGAACATTCCCCCTTGTAGACTGCAGGCAGCCTAAAGGGCCCTGTTGGGACTCCTGGCCCCACTGCAGGCAGCCGCCTCCTGGGCAGGAGATGAAGCTATGGCTGCTGCCAGATCCCTGCATCTGCTTGTTGAGCAGAGGGTGCAGCTGGTGAGACCCCCAACACAATCCTGACAGGACGACCCCCAACCCCTGCCTGGTGCTGAGCGGCGCACTGTGGGCACAAGAGCCTGCCAGCCCATTGGTAGAGCTCTGCTCCTGTATTCTCGCCCAGCAAGGTGCTGATGGACCCCCCTCAATGCCCGGCAAGACCCGGCCATGCACGTACTTGCAGAAACCAGCACAGCACCTTTGGCCCTGCCAGCCCTCTGCCCCTCCAGCTACACATCCCACAGAGGGCACACAGTCAGGTGCTGCAGCCATCGCCTCCCATTCCACCACCCGCAGGGCAGCACTAGCAGGGACACAACCCTGTGCACCAGGAGGAGAGAGGAGAAACCCCCAGGGGTCCACAGCAACTGCATCCATCCACTCCAGGGAGAATCAGGTTATATGGAACAAGGCATCTACTAAACCCTGCCAACAAAGAGTCTCCTCCACCTCCTCTCTGCTATGCGGCAGCAAGATGACAGGAGTAGGGACGTGCTCAAGCAAAGGCCTTTTAATTTCCTCTCTGGTAGGACACAAAGGTGTGGGGAAACCCTTGCCCAGGGGAAAGCGACAGCAGCAGCATCTCTGGTAGCCAGGGGAGAGGCCACAGAAGACCTGGAGCAGCAGGTCTAGGACCCAGGACTAGGTTACTACTGGTTTTAGGCACGCATGGGGTCATAAGCATTGCTTGCTCATTCTCCCTGCCCCAGTGGGGAGCTTTGTCCCTCCTGCCAGTCTAACCAAAGCACAAGTCCCTGAGGTTCAGTGTTAAAGTTTTGGTGGCTCTGCTGTGGGGAGCAGCCACAGGGGAGCCAACAGTCGCTCAGCAGCACATCAGCACTGCGGAGGCAGGGCAGGAGTGGAAATCATTATCATCCGCAGGACCACACACAGGCACTCCGTGCTCAGCTCACCCCATTATCCCACTGAAAGAGAGCTGGGACCAGTAGTCTCTGTGGGCCTCACCTCCGTATTGGAGAGGAGGGCAAGATGCAATCTGCTCCCTTTCATGCATATTCAGCGTGACCCTGGGACTGCCGGCAAGCTGCCAGAGAGGCCTGGGAGTGGGTATTTCTCTCCTTGGTCCCCATCTGCCCCCCCCTTCCACTTCCCATTTTTGCTGCCCCGGGCTCAGATCAAATGGAGACACTGCTGACTAAGCAGAAAGAACTGGGATGACCCCTGGGTGCCGAATCCAGCCCAGCATGTTCCTGGATCCGGCATGAAGAGGGGCATGAGCAATGGAGCCCCTTTCCCAGGGACAGCATCCCGAAAGTGTCCCCAGCAAGGGTCTCTGGTGGCTGCCAGCTCCCTGCCACCAGCAGCAGCCGTGGCCCGGGGAAATGCGGCAGCGGGGCTCACCCTTCCCGAGGAAGCGGCCACCCTCCAGCTCCTCCCCAGAAACGGCTGCATTTTTGAGGTGGGCGATTTCCTCACTCCTCCACCCCGGGAATGCTAACAGCCGTGCGGCTTGGAAGGAAGTCATGCTGCCAGAGTTCTTCAGAAGTGCTTTAAAAAAAAAAATTAGCTTCCACATCCAACACCTCCACACCCCTTCTCTCTACAACCACACACTTCCCAGAGCAACCAGCAGTGTTTCCCTGTCTTGTGGGAGACTTGTCAGGGCGATGCTCCAGCCCACCGTGGGCTTCTTTTCCATCATCTTTGCAGGAGGCAGTGCCACCGAGGGTGATGCTGGGTGCAGATGCATGCCTTGAGCTCCAGGTCTCCTGATACTGAGCTATGGGGTAGGTGCTTGGTTCCCAAAATAGAATGGATGAGGCAAGTGCAGCAGGTGAGGCAGGGCAAGGAGAGCAAACTTCCCACAACGTGGATGCTGGTCCCTACAGCAGGCCCAGGATCACCACCTGGCAGACTGGGGCCACAGCAACTTTGCTGAAGTAATTACAGGATTAGGTGGAACAACACAAGGCAGGGAGGGAAACAGGTTATTAACCAGATTTGATCCCAGGACCTTTGCAGCACAGGAGCAGCCTTCTCTAATTAAAGTGGAGGGGAAGGCATGAGTGGTGCTCTGCTGTCAGAAACATGTGGGCTTAGAGGGCAGGTGATGGCTAAAGCTGAGCAGCCAGCACTGCCCTGGAAGGGGATGGGAGAACCCCAAGGAATGACAGGGGAATGGAACTGCACTCCTGCCAGGGACCTGTGCTGCTCTCCCAGGCTGATGACCCCACACTGATGCTGCTGCCATGCTGCAGCCCACTGCGTTTCTCCTCCAGGCCAGGACAGCATAGTGTGTGGGGGAATTGCATCACTTGAGGAAAATACATGGCCTCACTTGGAACTGGTTGAGATGGGAATGACTGGTCCCCATGAGGTGCTGCAGCGGCCTGTGCACAGAGATAAGGTCCTGGGTGCCAGCAGGGATAGAGCCACCCACCCCCATGAGGCACAAACATGTGCTGCAAAAGCCATGGATCAGGAGGCAGAGATTCCTGGGCAAGGACCAAAAGACCTGAGTACTTCAGGGAGTCCAACAACTAAGACTCTTAGGTAAGACTGATTCAGGAGGACTGCTGGTTCCTGAACTGTGTCATCCCCAGTAAAGCCCACCAGCACCTCAGATGTCCTCTGTGAAGGAAGCCACTGGGAGGATGGGACAGGACCCAAAGCAGAACATAAATGATGTGCTCAAAGAAGCTGTAACCAGGCACAAATGACCAGAGCATGTCCCTTAACCAGGGTGTATCTGCTGCTACAACCTGCACATTTCTACCTTGTTACAGACCCTTTGTAATGAGGGCATCTGCACCCCCTTGCCACATGTGCTGTAGGAGCCACCCCGTGCAGCTCTGCCCCAGCCCATGAACAAGATCCATCCTGGGGCACTACCAGGGTCCCGGATACCCAGGTCCCTCTTCCACCATGCCGATGCCAGCTCAGGGAAGCTTAATTCCTCCAGCCAACAAACAGAATAAGGCCCAAACTTTGCTCTGGCTGTGGATAAATCATTCCATGTGTTACTGGGATATAAAAACACAACTGAGAAGTATTTAAAGTGAAAGGAAAAAAGGAAAAACTCCATGGAGCCAAGGTACTGGTCCGGCTCACTTTTCCAGGGGGAGGGAGTGTGCGCTGGGAGAAGCTGGAGGGATGCAGTGTGGCTGGGAGTGCTAATCGCCTTCCCAGCTGCTAATGGAGCAACTGGTGCCCACTTGGGACTTGGCTAATGGCACAAAGGAGATGCCTCACTTTCCTTTACAAGCTCCCTCATCTCTCCTGATATTTAAGTATCAGAAGCTTCTGAGTGCTTATGGCCCCACATCTGCAGGGCTGCCTACTCCACACAGCCCCTCGGGCTCAGCCTCCTGCACGCACAGCTCAGGGGGGCAATTACACAGCAGCATCTTCCTGCAGCAGGCACTGCAGGTGATGGATATTGCAATGCACTCTTGGCAGGTCGGAGCCAGAATTACACAAGCCATACGATACCCCAGCGGTGCCAGGAGACACGTACAAATTACACTGCACACAGGAAAGGATGGGCCAGATTCTGACCTCAGTGCTTTGGCATCAGCCCGAAGTAACTCCATTCACATCGGGCCAAACCAAGACGTAAGCAACTCCATTCAAATTTACACTGGCATACCTGTGGTCAGGATCTGGCCTGGCTTGAATTAGTTGCAGCCTGATTTGTTACAAAAGGCAGCAACAGAGCCCAGATTTCCAAGGTTATCGAAAACAATCAAAAAAAAAAAAAAGAAATCCACCATAAAACAAACAGTTCCCAGGCTACTCAGTTATGTGCATGGAGCTGTCATATGCAGGATGCTCGGACACATCCCTGCTCACCAGTTTCAGTAACTCATAAACTATGCTGACCACAGGAAGGAGGGACCAACACCCAGCATGGGTGTCCTGCTGGGTCTCCCATGCCTACTCTGCTCACCATTGGCTGTAGGTAGAGGAGACTTCAGCATAGTATCACCCATATGATGTGGACCTGAATCCATTTTGCTGCAAAGCTCTTGCATCCCCCAGCTAGTGCAAGCTGGAGGTCTCCTCCTAATGTTCCCAATGCAACAGCAGCTCAAGGAGACATTTGGAGCCCTTGACCTTGCAGGACAAGCAAGCACTGCCTGGATGCATCTGGACAACTCAGGGTATTCTACGGGTTTTTTTTCTACCCCATTTATTAACCTCTACTACATCTTGACCAGTTAGTTTTTTTTTACCCAACTCTAACCCCACTCCAATCTCCCAAACCCCTTTGCACATTCCTACCACAGTGCTTGGCTCTACTGAGTGGTCTCAGCAGCATCCCTCAAGGTGCAGAGGGTTTTCCTCCCACTACTCCCAGTGGATGCAAGGGACTCAGAGTTCCAGTCCAGAAGTCCTCATTGCCTCCACTCCTTTCCACTCTATATGAGAATAAAGTGATCTGGTTTCCATAACATCCCTCACTGCATTTTCACAACATGCCGGGCACAGATGTTGAAAATAGTCTGGATGAATATTTAAAATGGTATTCAGAAATGACAGCATTTGGCCAGTTTTGAAAGATCTCTCATATCGGGCAGAGGATGGCTCACAACAACAGGCTGGAAACACACTGCACTTTGACATCTCCTTTTTTTTTTTTACCCCCTCTCTGGCTATTGGTACAATATTTCATGCCCCTGGTGTCCCACAGTCTGTTATTGCTTGAGTGTCAGCCAAGCCTGCAGCATTAGGAAGAAGCTGTCGTGTACGTTTTTAAACATCATGGGGCAAAGCGGAATATGGAAAATCTGTCGCGTTTCCACACCGAGTGCAAGTGTCCTGCGCAGGCTCAGGGAGGGGCTCGAAGGGGCACAAAATAATGGCTTCCTTATGGGGCAGGGCCTGACTAACCAGAATGGGGGAACAGGAGGCAGAGGTGCTGCCTCAACACCCTCGACATGCTGGGCTGCTTCCCTGCTGAAGACGTCTCAGCACATCCCCCAAGGTGCGCACTGATGCTCACCTCCTTCTTCAGGGCTGGGGAAACCTCCTCTCAGAGTCACACCTCTGCCAGCAGCCAGCCAAGGTGGGACCTCCATTCCAGTCCAACCCAGACTGAACACACCATTGTTCTGGTGCTCAGAGAGCGGTGGAAATGCTCCTCAGCCTGGATGCCTAGCAGCTTGCATTTCTGGTGAGCATCTTGAGCTCGCTCAGCTGCATCCCTAGGCCAGGCTTCTCTCTTCCACAGCCTACAGTCACACATCAGCTCCTGCCCAGCCTGGCATTACATCTTCCCTCTTCTCTGCAGGGACCTACCTTCCTTCCACACACAGGTAGAAGAGGAAGGGGTGTTGGGACCCTTTCAGCCCACCCTGCTCTTGGACTGCTGGATCTCCTGTCCCCTCATCAGCCCACTCCGAACAGGTGTCAGAGCAGCACAGCAGCTCCCTCTGTTTTGTGAATGGGATATTGCAGAAAAAGAGAAAAAAAGTTGCCCTCCATCCATCCAAACACAGTGGAGGATGTTTCCAGCACACAGCCGAAAACCACATTCCTCTCTACTGGTTACAGAGAGCTCTAGCCTCTCCTGGCTCTGAGAGACAGGCAACAGCAAATTTGGCCAGGGAAGATGGATCTGTGGCATTTTCAGCCATGCAGGGTGTGCACATCCATGTCTGCACTCACTATTGCCTCAGCCTGGCTACTGGTCCAACACAAATGGCACGGATGGAGGTGGGGATCCTCAGCCTGGCTTACATCCCATATGTTCATGGGATGAGCTCCCTGAGAGAGGAGTGCTGCCTAGATGAGCATCAATCCAGCAGGACCCAGTGCTTCCAGAGCAGCTCGTGCTCCTGCCCACGGGGCCTTCCTCACCCACCCTGCTTGGTGACATAGCAGACTGCCAAGCACCATGTCCCCATCACACCAGTTAGTCCTCATCCAAGAAAGGTATTTCCACCCACCCACTCTCCAGTGGGCTAGGGAAGTTGCAGGATGGCGTTTTGAGGAAATGAGGTTTCAGCAGCTCCAAGAGAAGAAAGCAAAAGCAAACCCACCAAATGCAGCCCAGCTTCCCTTCCTGTGAAGCTGCTCACTCGCACGTTCACTGGCCAGAACTCTCACCCCAGATGTGGCTCAAGGGCCAGGTGCTCGGGGTGCCGAGGGTCTCACCCAGTCTGGCTCCAGAACTGCAACGGAGCAGAGCACATCCCACGGGAGCCGTTTCCAAAGGGAGCCGACTGACCCCACAGGGGAGTCTCTCAGGGCAGCCGTGCTGCGAAGGGACCAGCGATGGACCCCAGCCTGTGATGGTGACAAGAGCGATGCCGCCCGCCCAGATGGCTTTGTGCCGGCGGAGCCCTCACGGAGAAGGGCCTGCGGTGGGAGCGGCGGGCAGGGGACCACGTGCATGCCTCGTGCCCGGTCAGCCGGGGCTGGCACCGCAGGCTCGGCCTGGCAGGGCTCCCGCCGCTGCCCGCACCGCAGCCGCACGGAGCGGGGCCGGGGCTCCGCCGGGCTGCGACACTGCGGGGCTCCCTGCAGCGCCGAGAACCCCCGAGCCGGCTCTGCGGGCGGCGGCAGCGAGCCGGGCCGAGCCGAGCCGGGCCAGAGTGCGGAGCGGCGGCCGGAGCTGCCCGGGGACGACAGCGGGGCTCAGCGGCGGGCGGGCGGCCCCGCTGCGGGGAAGTCCCGTTCTCGGCGGTGAAAGGATGGAAAGGGAAATAAAGGGAGGGTGAGTGCGGGGGGAGAAGGAGGAATAAAAGGCAACGAGGGAGGGAGCGGTGGGGAGGAGAGCGGGAGCCCGGAGCGCCGGGAAGTTGGGAGCGCAGCTTACCGCGGCCGGGCAGGTAGCGGAGCCGGTCTGGGCGACAGGTCCGGGAGCGGCGGCGAGAGGAGCCGGGGCCGCGGCGGGGCGGACGGCGGGCAGGGGTAGCTCCTTCCCGGTGCTGGCCGCAGCACGAAGAAAGCAAAAAAAGTGAAGAAAAGGGTGTGTGTGGGGGGAAAGCAATGATAACAAATTTCCAGGGAATCGTGCGTGAGGGACGAAATAAAGCGAAATAGTGGAAAGCGGGAGCGCTGCTCCCGGCGGTGCGGGCGGGTCCCAGCGCCGTGCCCACAGCCGGCCGCGCTCCCGCCCGCTCCACCGTACCGCCCGCGGCTGCTTCGGCTGCGGGAGGGAGGGGGGAGGCGGCAAGGGAGGGCGAAAAAGGAGAGGAAAGGGAAAACAAAAAACACCCCTTAAAAAAAAAAAAAAAAGAAAAGCAAGAATTGGAGAAACTGAGCCCCGACCACCGCCTGGACGTGGAATAAAAAGACTCCAATAAATCCCGGGTTGAAAAGAAGGGAAAAGTCACCTCCCCGAGGAAATCAGAAGCAGATTTCGAGCCATTTAATCACATGCAGGGAGGTGTGTGCGTGTGCGCCGCCCGCCGCCGCTGCCAGCCCTGCCTCCGCCCTCCGCCCCGCCGGCAGCCCAGCGGGCAGGGCTGGAGCCGGGCGGGAAGCGGGGCCGCCCCACCGGCGGGCAGCTCTCCCCGCGGGGTCCCGGGTGCCGCCGGTCAGCGCCGCGGGGGTCCCGGTGGCCGCGGTCCCACCTGCTTCCTGGCCAGTCCCGCTGCACCCCGGGAGTTCGCTCAGCCCACAGCGGGTCCATCCCCGCGGAATGCGGGTGGCTGCCGGCCGTAGCCCACCACGCCGAGGGCTCAGCGGTGCCGCAGCCAAGGCAGCCGATTATTCTCCCTCTGCTTCCCAAAGCAAATGAGGCATTTACCAGGCGGAAGCAGCTCCTCTTATGGAGAAAGCTGGAGTCTCCGCTCCATCCCGTGGTGCAGGGGCTTTTTACGCGCTGCTGCACCAGAGTCGCCCTTGGTCTCTGATTTTTGGGTAAGGAAGGAGAGAAGCGGGGCATTTACGTACCCAGCACAGCTGCCTCCAGGCTGCCCCCGGGGGCTGCTCCGCTATCCCCAGACCACCTGCGAGCGGGCCACGAAAAGGTGAAACTAATTTAACCAGTTTGTGCGAGGCGGTGGAGGAGAGCAGGAAACTCGGACCTGGATTCTCTCTCTCACTGGGGCCGTGTTCACAGCCCTGTGGCCCCCACATCTGCCAGTTTGGCCTGGGGAACATCCTCTTGCAATTGCCCTTGCAATGGATGTGAGGACTGAAGCACCGGAGGTGGGAAGAAGGGCAAGGTGCCAGCACAGTGCCCATCCGTTATGTTCAAAGCCCGCACCCACCATCACCCTGCTCCCGGGGGACCCCTGGTTACCCACATCCTGTTGCTCTGGGGCAGCAGGTTGCAGGAGCAGCTCTCCCAGCCGGCTGGCAGATGCTCATTGAAGGAGCAGACCCCAGCTGGCTGCGAGCCCCAGGGGAATTGCTGTTTGCTGCTCTCTGCCTTGTTGCACTAAAGACGTTTCCCCTCCTATTCCAGCAGCAGGGACGTGGATAAGCAAGAGTGAAGTCACCAGGATGGAGGAGACCTTGGCCATGAGCAGGGAAACATCCAGGCTCTAAGTCCAGTGCTATGGGTGTCTTGTAGCCCTTGTCTCTCTCACATTTGGAGAGCTGGGCAGTCAAGCCAGAGGCCATGAAAGCAGCTCCAATGCAGCTGCTAGATGGGACACTAGTGCAGGGCCAATGTTTGCTTTGTGTGTGATCACATTAGACTGCGGGACTGAGCAAGGCCCAGCGTTGCCAGGACAGTGTGGCACCATGGAGAGGCTGGGATGGTGAAGGCAATAGGGCAAAATGGGGCATGGCTAGAAGATCATGAAGTGACATGAAGCAGGAATTGTCCAAGGGATGGACCTGAAGGCATTTTCCTCACCTGGAAACAGAAGGACAACCATGAACAGGAGCTGTGATACTGACCCAGCCTGACCTGGCCACTCCAGGGTGGTGCTGAGCTGGGGGCCTGCATCACCACAACCTCAGTGCTGCTGTTTGCACACCCATTGGACCCCCACCCTCCTGTGACTCAAACATGGTGTTGGAAGTGCTGGCCACCATATGGAAAAGTTTTGGGGCTGCTCTCCACAGGCATTACATCAGTGAAAGCCCAGTTGAGATGGGCAGAAGCTGTTTCCTGAATCCCTGTTTCCCCTATTCCCTCTTCATAGGATGGAGAGCCTGAGAGAAAGGTGTAAATCTGGGTTTGGCAAATGGGAGTGCTACAGACATCAGCAGGGATGGAACACTCACTGAGGTAGGAATCAGACTGAGACTCTGTTGGTGTTCCTCAGCATGCTGACATTACCCAGTGTTCGCTGCCTTCCTGGGCAGATCTGGACTGGCAGGACGAGAGGGCAAACACGCTGTTTGTCACCCTGCAGTCTGCAGGAAGCTCTGCCCATTGCAAGCTCCCGTTCTGCATCCATTCCTGCTCCTTGTGCCTCATGAAAGCACAGCATCTGGTGCCAGCCAGCCCTCCCAGTCAACAAAGGATTGCTGAAAGGACACACACATCCACAAACTGTTGGAGCAAAAGCACCAGCACCAAGTCAGCTGGGGCAGATACAGAATTGTCGAATGGGTTGGAGGGACCTTAAAAGATCATCCAGTCCAATTGCACAGCAGGGATATCTTTCACTAGACCAAATTGCTCATTCAAACCTATCCTTGAGCACTTTCAGGTATAGGGCAGACATAGCTTCTCTGGGCACCCTGTGCCAGGCCCTCATGACCCTCCCAGGGAAGAATTTCTTCCCAGTATCCCATCCATCCCTGCCCTCTGCCAGTGGGAAGCCATTCCCTATGTCCTATCACTGCAGAGGCCCTCTCCAGCTCTGTTGGAGCCACTTTAGGAATTGGAAGGGGCTCTAAAGTCCCCCTGGAGCCATCTGGCCCCCAGGCTGATGCCCTCTTTTACCCTCTGTACCTCGCCCCCCCACCATCCCCACTTCCCCTGCAGCACACGCTCAAAGCCGGTCCAGCCCTGCAGAGGACTCCCCTGGCCATTGCCTTGTGCTCACAGAGCGGCTCGGACACAGCACCGGACAGCGGAGAGTGGACAGCGGGCAGCGGAGAGCGGGGAGCAGAGAGCGGGCAGCGGGGAGCGGAGAGCGGGCAGCAGAGAGCGGGCAGCAGAGAAGCGGAGAGCAGAGCGCGGGCAGCCGAGTGCGGGCAGCGGGCACTCGAGCCCCCCTTGCCCCGCGGTCGGTGCGCGGCGCTCTTGCGCCCCCTGCCGGTCCCGCCGCAGCGAGGAGCCGCGGCCGCGCAGGGCAGCGGGGTGCCCCGGTGCGCGGTGACGCCGGGGCCCGGAACCCCCTGGCTGGCTCACTTGCTGATGAGCCCAGCTGTAATCCAGTCCACAGCCCCGCCCCATCACGGCGTGTTGGAACGGCTCCTTGAGGTGAAGGCTCATGTTTCCAGACAAGCAGGGAAGAGACCCTACATACTGCCTTGCCACGTCCTTCTTCAACCTCTTCACTGGAGAAGGAAGAGGTTTACTGCCAGAAGGGAGGACTCTTTCTTTTGACTGGTCCCAGAGGCCCTTCTCCCAGTGCACTAAGAGAGGAGGATCCTGTTTCAGCCACTGGGTCATCCTCAGGATGACTCCATAATTCTCATGTTTCTCTTCTTTCTGTGCTATTTACTCTTCCAAGGGCACCTTATCTGCCTCCCTTTTGGGACTATCAGTCTCCCGACAGACACATCTGCCTTCCCACCCTGTGCTCAGAATCTGTTCCCACACGTGGTTTCTTCTGGAGGGCAGATCACAGCAGCTGCTGCCAGGAACTGATATGTGACCTTGCAGGGAGGTACAGGCGCTCTCCTCGTGGGGTGTGATTTGCCCAAGGCATCCTGCCATGCTCTGTCACACCAGTGGCTTGGGACCCACCTGAGCCTTAGCAGCTCCTTGGAGTCTGTTCCCTCCACCCTGACTCTCCTGCTCGCCACCAGCCTTCCCGCAGGCCCAGTGCATCCATGATGCATTTGGGTCCTTCCTCTTGCTCTGCACAGCTGGGGAACACAGATGTCCTGGGCTGCCTGCCCAGCCTGGGGTCCACGTGCTGGCAGCACCCAGGGTTTGAGCACTGTGGGAATATGGTGGCAGCCCAAATAGGCACTCCCTGGGGACCTGTAGCCCTGCTCTGGGCCGCAACAGCTCTTCTCTGCCACCCAGAAAGGCCAGTAGGGGCAGTTCACCCTGGTGGAGACAAGGTTTGTTGAAAGGTTTGCAGTGAGTGTGGCTTGGGGAAATGGAATCCAGTGTGACATCACCAACAAACCCAGCATATAATTCTATATAACCCATATAACCACTGCAGTGTCATTACATGGACTATGCCCTACCCTGCCCCTGTTCACCCCAGCATAAACATTGCACAGGCCTGGCACAGTGCTGGAGCTTCAGCGTACAGCCCCAGGCTAAGGTGGGGCAGCGCAAGGGACCACAGTCTGCTAGCAAGGCTGGAGAGATGCTGAACCTGCAGCAGTGTGTGCTGAGGCTATGTTCTGGTGACATTGCCATTCCCGGTCTTGGACTGGAAAGATGCTGCACAGGTTGGGGACAATGTGCAACACAACCCTCAAACACACTCCATGCCCCAGGAGGTGGCAGTTCTGCCAGCACTCCAGGTCCTGCTCTTCTAGCACATCTTCAGCTCAGTGTTATCCCCTGTGACAACTTTTAGCCCATGGCAAAGGGATTTGCATGGTGCTGCTTACAGTGAAAACTTTCCTGGACAGTGCTGAATGTGATGAGTATGTCCCAGGTCACCCTATTCAGCAAGCAGCTGGGGTCAGGAATTCATTTTGTACCTCTTTCTCTCTCATCAGCTTCCTGAGCTGCAAGACTAAGCCAGGCCCTTTTACTGAACATGCTTTGGTTCATCTTTATCTAATTCCATCCCCTCATCACTGCCATGGCTGTGTGTGCAGACCACTCAAGAATGTTACCCCCACACCTTATGCTTCTGTCTGCGCCACCCTGCTCTGCAGCGACTGCTATGGCACCGATACGTTCCTTCCCCACGGCAGGCAAAGGGACACACGTGTCCCCAAGGGCGCGATCGCAGCAACCCGGGGGGAGCGGCGGGTGCGCCCCGGCCCGGCTCGGCCCGGCGGCCGCGAGATGGAGCCGTTCCCCCGCGGCTGCGGCCGCCGACCTCGGTCTGTGCCGGGGAGAGGCTCCGGCAGCCGCGAGCGAGTGGATGGGAACGCCGGATACGCCGGTCCCACGGGGCACTGACAGCTGAGTGTGTGTTTCCATTGGCGGGGGGATGCTGCGCCTGTCCTTTTGCCATCAGGGGAAAGATGCTGTGCTTGTCACAAGAGGGAGGACGCTGAGCGGCTTGCACGCCTTGTGCCGCGGCAGGAGCCTCGGCATGCTCTCGGGGCGACGGGGGCCTCTAAGGATGCACAGCGGCCCGCCAGCGGCATCTCTGCTGAGCGGGATTATGTGGCTGCAGAGTGAGGGTTTCTCCTGGGAAACAGCTCTCCTGAATTTTAAGAGCTGTTTTCCAGGGGCCCAAATGCTGTTCACGGGCCTGAAGTCAGAAGCAAAACTTAGCTTTAGTACAAGGGGCTCTTTTAATAAACCTCATCAGCTACCTCAGCATCTTCATGTGCTGGGGACCCCGCTTCATCTGCTCTCGTTTCCCTGCTCCAAGCCTTGTGCAGGGATCAGAAGGAGTCGGGCGGTGCTCCCTCGAACCGGAGGAATGTGAGCCCTGCCGGCTGGCAGATAACACCTTGTCTGCAGCGTTGGAGCAGCAGGCAGCCACCGCAGAGCGATGTGGCAATCGGAGCACAGTGTGTGCCTGGTGCTTCAGGGGTGTTCCCAGCGAGACACCAAGCGAGGAGGTCCACAAACCTGCCTGGCAGATGGAGACGGTCCTGTGTGAGCCGGGAGCAGCTTGCTTGCTAGCTGGCTCTGGCACGGCTGGGGTTGAGGTTTGGCTTGTGTCTTGTTTGCTCCAAACCAATTCAGTGTTTGGGTAGATTTGGATTGGGATTTCAGAGAGCCTCAGCAGCCTGGGCCATGCCTCTGCTGCTTAGTTTGGCACAGCACAGGGGCCCTTGGTTGCCCAAGGGTTGGGGGCCCCAGCCTGCTGTGGGGACCGTGAGCTGCAGCACAGAGATGCCAGCCCAGGTCTCCAAGGCAGCAGGGCCTGTTGCTGCTCAAACTTGCCTTGAGCAGCTCCTATGGTTCCAGAGCCTGCTCAGTTGCAAGCAGCAGCAGCCACTGTGATATAAACAAATCCCTGTTTTCTGAAGTGGTTGTGGGATTGAAGTGCCTGCTTCCTTGTCCTCCTTGGGAGTGCTGGTACATGAGCAGGCCTCTAGGGATGAAGGCATTTCACAGCCCCACTTGCCAGAGTTCCAGAAGTGTTTGGACAACGCTCTCAGCCACATGGGGGGGGGGGGAATGTTGGGGTGTCCTGTGCAAGGCCAGGAGCTGGGCTTGATGTTTGGGGGCCACTTCCAGCCCAGGAGATTCTGTGATTCTGTGAATTCCTGTGAGGCAGCAGAAGTGTGAGCATATGGTCAAATGCATGCAGCCACACTTCTCCAGTCCTCCAGACTGTCTGGGGAGGTCATCCCTCTATTGCCTCTGCTGATGATCTGGGGCTGAGCTCCCAGCGAGGCAGGAGCCCAGGGGCTCCCTTGGTGTAACCATGTCAGAGTGAGCAGGTGGCACGGGCCTTGCTGAATCAACTAAAGACTTTTGTCTGAAGCTGTCCTGAAAATGAGTCTTTCTGAAAGATGGTGGTGGGTGTAAGTGGCTGGCAGCCAGATGGTTGGGGGAAGAAGGAATATTGAGAGGAAGGGCTGGGACAAAGGGCTGAGAAAGAGTGACAAGGATGAACAGTGAGAGAATGAAGGCAGGAGAGGAGAGGTGAGAGGGAGGGAAGGGAAAGAAGCTCATAGGAAAACATGGTGTGAAGAGGGAGAGAAGAAAGATGGTTTAGGGGGTTGGGGGGAAGAGAAACACACAGAGAGTTTTGTAACAACTTAAATTCATTCCAGACAATGTCCAAGGAGCCCTGGCAGCACGGGTTGAAACTAACCCTCCCTTTGATTTTATGAGTTCATTATACGTTGTTTGGGACTGTGATTCATGCATCTTGGCTGCTTCACATTTTCCCTTGTGTCACAAATGAAGAGGGGACCATGAGACGGATTCTTTGGATGGAAAGTATTCCCTCATTTGTTAGGTAGATGTCTCTGTGCCATGCAGAGATCCCAGGAGAGTGGTCTCCTGGGCTGCCCCAGCTCCCTGCACAGCACACAAAACCTCTGTGCCTCCCTCTTAAAGGGAAAGTACTGGGTATGGCTGGGCAGAAGGATGCCCAGTGGTGGCCACGTGTGTTCTGTGCCTGCCCTTTGCTGCAAAGCCCAGATGGGCCAGAGGAAGGGCAACTGGGAGAGCTCAGACCTGTGTGGGGAGCATATCCAGCCACCAAGGATGGTCCTGTGACCAGTGTCCCAGAGCCCATCTCTGTAGATGGTGAGGGAAGGTGACCCCAGGGCCACAATCCCAGCTTGGGGACCATGCTGAGATCATACTGCAGCACTGCTCTGGGTGCTCCTCACCTTCATCCCCACCCCAAGAGCATCACTGCACTTACAGGTTGTCACTGCTCAAAGGTGTGAAACACTGGATGAACTACAGGAAAAACCATTCAGGAACAAGTTGGTGGCTTCCAGATCATTTTGGTTGGGAATATTTACAACCCTAATAATAGGCCCTGGTCAGAAAAGTAATAAAACCTGCCCAAGACACCATCAAAGTTTGCATTAGAGCTTACTGAAAACCCCCAATGACTTGGCTGGGTATTGTTACTATTTTTAGCTTTCTGTATCATTTCAGGCTTTCCAGTGAAAGAAAGAAAAAAGTCTCACAGATTTTTAAAACACATTGGTAGAGAAAATACAGGCCTCCAAAACTGAACACCAAAGGCTCTTTCGCTGGCATTTTCTGGTTTTGATTTAAAATTACTCTACCAAATGAGACAAAGTTCTGCAAACTGTTATATTTTGACCAAGAAGGCATTTTTCGGTGTGGTTGGTCCTAGCCTGACCCCTACAAATGATAGTGCTTCTACACTGGCAAGCTGTGACCAGCCTGCAGAGCTTCCCATGCTGCCGTACCTTACACTGACCAGTGGGAAAGTGCCTCAAAGATCTGCACTTACTGGGACATGGAAACCTCTGCAGAGGCCTGAAGTAGCTCAAAAGGAGAGCTGAGGCTTCCTTACAAGCTTACTCTAGTGCCAGATGAGCTTCATGTGGACTCCCAGGTAAAAGAACCATGCAGAAACCCATCTTGAGATGTGCTGTGGTGAAGAAGACAAGAAGCACTGAAGTGGGGTGTCTGAAAGCTCGGAGTCTGGCAAGGGGGGGACCAACAGTCCAGCCTTGCAAGTCCCAGTCTGCCCTGCTCCAAGTGAGTTCCAGAGACCAGGTAGCCCACACTCCCTCCTTCCTTCAGGCCTGGGCTCAAGTGCTGCTGTTCCTGCAGGAAGCCTCTTCTGAGGATACAGCCTACTCATTCTGCTGGGATTGCAGGCCAGCATCTTTCCTCAGAAAAAGCTTCACTTCAGGAAAATGAGGAGGGTTTTTGTTTTTTTTTTTTTGTTTTTTTTGTTTTTTTTTTTTTTTTTTTTTTATTGTTGTTGTTTTTAAAGAGAATTCTTAGGAAAAACACTCACTGAGAGGGATCAGTTCATGTTCGAAGTTATCCTGAGGCAAAAGGCAGAGGGTGTGGGCTGTGATACACACCCACATCTGTACAATGAGGAGGACAACAGCGCAAAGCAAAAACAATTGCATGAAAAGCTTTCCAACAACAAAGTTTGCAAACCCGCAGAGCCCAGGCTATTTCTTGTGGTCGATGGGTAAGAGTTCCCAGATAATAGGGCCTGACAATGGAACAATGGGGGCCGAAAGACTCGGTTCATGATTAGGAGTTATATAACAGTGGCTGGCATTTATTAATAACACTCGTGTTGAGCTTCATTTTCTTAGTTAGCACTTTTCAGGTTCAGAGCACTTTACAACCCCTGGCTGCTCCATATTGGATGCTCACCATGAGGTGACCTGGAGCAGTAGGAACAACCTTCATGCCTGCTTCTCTTGCAGACCTTAAAGGGGAGAAAGGAAAATGCCAAGCAATGAGCTTTCACTGGCTATTTGGGACCTTTCCTGTACCCCACAGTCATGGCGTGTTGTAAGATCACAAAGGAACATCATTTGGGAAAACTGAGTTTTCTGAGATGTGTTACTGAACCTTAATGTTTACAAAGTTCTCATTTTCATGGAGAACAACAAAATCTGGGACTTTCACCAGGACTCAGGAATAAGTTTGGGTGTGCTCCCAAATGGGAACCAGCCCCGGAGGAACAGTCCCACAGCCAGCCCGCAGTGATGGCATCTGCCTTCCGGCACAGTTCTGGGAGCAGGAGTGAGACATCCCACACAGACAGCCCTAATGGCTGCCTACCCTGTCCCGGGACATGCTGGTTGGAGCAGTAGGCACCACTGCTCCTGGAGGATGCACTGGGGCTGGGTTGGGCCAGGACAGTGGCTCTCTGTGCTGGCTCTCATGAGACCCTGACGCAGAGCAGTAGTCCTCCCGCCGGCACAGGGGATGAGCGGTCCAGTCTGAACAGGTTGTCTCCTTCTGCTCTGGCTATTTATTGCTGCTCTGACTGTTGCTCATGGTATGTGCTGACCGCTCAGCCTGCTCGTGAAAAACAAGAGAATTCCCGTCCAAGCTCTGGTGCCAAGCAGGCAGCGATGCTTTTCTTCTGAGCAGGCCTGAGAACCTCTCCTCAGCCCTGGGAGGCAGATGTCTCAAAAGTGGCTCAGACCTGGGAAAGTTGTGGTCCAGGATCAGGCTTTGGCCTCTAACACCCAAACAGCTCATCAGACAGTCCCCAGTCTGCTCCAGAGGCAGAACCAGCACAGGCAGGAGAAAAACCTGCCTGTGTTCATGGAGGCAAAAGCAAAGGGCCTCATGGCCCCACAGCTTTACTCCTAACCAGGGGGCATGGGAGAGCTGCAGATTCCCACAGGAGAACACTACAAGGAGAAGGAGGCAGGGTTTGCACCTACAAGGGATAGGACCTTGTGCCCTTTTCCACTGTTTCTAGAAGTACATGTGCTCCAGTGCTCAGCCATCCTGAGGTATGGAAATTCACACTTCCAGCAGTTCCTCTTACAGGAAAGGCCAGGAGATGCTAAGGAAAGCCAAGGGCAAAGAGCCACGCCAGGGACGGGCCTATGACAAGCCCCAGGAGTCCTGGGCAGGTGCCTGCACCAGACTGGAGGCACAGGGCTGTGATGCTGAACTGATTCCCAGAGCCCACTGAGCAGTAGCAAAGCTGATGCACCCTGAAGGAGGAAATACCTTTTTTTTTGTAAGATTGAAATCATTCACATCTGTCCAGATGTGCCCACCTGCACAGGAGAGATCTTGAGATAACAGATATCTGCTTTTTTTTTCACCTGGTCTTTCAGAGATGCTGGCAGCATCAGGAGCAATTTTAGCACTTGTAAACCATCCTCCCACATGGGAAAAAACTTCCCACACCATCAGCTAATGCTGTCTGGTGGACAGCAGATTGCACTCCAAATGCCAGAAGCATTGATGGTTCAGGTTCTCTGCTCACTAGCAACCATCTGCCAGTCAATGGCTGATCAGCTCTTCCTCCTCAGAAGTGTTTGGGGGCTCACCCTGCAGACTGGTCCCTGCACATCTTCCCTGCCTGCATGCCAAATGGTGTGTAGGGCAGGGACAGCACGATGCCAGTGGCTCAGCATCCTCTGCGGTGCAGCCAAGTACAGGCAGGGCTGCTAGCAGGGGGTCACTGGTGACACAGAGGTGGGGCTGGGTTGCCCTCAGGTCTTTGGCTGCAGAATGTATTGCTGGTGGTGTCAGGGGAAACCAGGGTGTTTCCTGGGGTTCATGTCTCCTCATGGGTCTGCCTTAGGCTTGGGAAAGTCAGTTCTGCAGCTTCTTCCTGCTCCTCCTGTTTGCCTTCCTGCACAGCTGGGGTGAATGACAACCAGGCTGGATCAGGGGGACCTCACACAGCATGGCCATAGTCATGCTATGTGACATGGGTACTACGAGGGGAATAGCGCCCCTCAAGCCCCTAGCCCAGGACATCTGGCCCTGATGAGCCCTGGTGGACTGCCCAGGGCAGCCCAGCATATGGGATCCAGCTGCATGTGCCTGACTCCAGGTGAGGTGGGATGAGGTGAGACTGGCTGGATGAGACGAGCAGCCAGGCGAGATGATGAGAGTCATTTCAGACCTTTTAAATCAAGACTTGGATGTGCCCTTTGCTGCTGAAATTGAAATCAGGACCCTCCTAGCTTCAAAGATGGTAAGCATAAAAGGTCAGATTTCTTTACAGTATGTCCCAGGTGAGAGCTACAGCCAGAACTGTCTAAAAAGCACAGAGTTCCAGGCAGGAAAATCCTTTCATTATGTGCCCTGAAGTGCTGAACAGAAAAGGCTTAAATACAAATTAGTTTTTTTGCAGGGAGAAATACATACTGACCCGGGCAAGCTGATGAGGATTAAAACATTCTCCTCACACTTACTGGGAAAGGATAACATTCACCATCTGGCCTGAAAGGAACTTCTGGTTCTTTTTTGGCACCCTAATCTGAATGCACAGAGTTTATGGGTTCAAGCTGGGTCAAAAGGCTCTGGTGCTGTCTGGGGGAAACCTGTAAAATCCCCATCATGACTTTTTCCCTATTTAATTTAATAGGGAACAACAATTTAATTTGTTGGGAAATTGCACAGGCAGAAAAATAATACAGTTTCAAGGTAAGTTTGGTCTAAAAAAGTTTCCTGCCAATGCCAAATGCAGTTCCTGAGGCTGTTTCCTTCTGGCACTTGTCTCTGCTCCCATTTTCATGCATTCCCACCTCCAGACGAGGTGCATTTAACAGTATGGCACTGGCTTAATGACAGACGGTGCCAAAGCTGGTATCTCTGGATCCTTGTGGCAGCTACTCAATGGCTCATCTTTGTGTGCTTCTCCATCTGCTCTGCCTTGTTTGAGATTTTACCCTGTTGGAGGTTGGGATTTTTTTGGACTTGTCCTTCTGATCATGGCCTGCACCTCGGAGATTAAATTGAAGAGCTTTTAAGAGAGATGAAGGAACTCCATGTTCTCTGAATCCTTGCCCTGGGCATTTCCTGGCCGTGCTCCAACAGCTCTCAGGGCACGGCAGAGCCATCCTCCCCCCTCAGAGCTCAGTGTCACAGAGGAGGAAAGGAAGAAGCAGGGCAGCCATGATTGGAACTGTAAGTCCACAGGATTCGTTAGCAGGAATTAGTGCTTTATTTACCAGTGCACTCCTCTATGCCCAGCATTAAGTCCTCACATCCCATGTTTTAGCAGGCTTGCCCAGAACATGCGAACAAGAGCTCTTATTCTCCTGTGTAGGCATCCAGAGTCGCCTCCTGTCCGTGCTGCACAGGAGGGAGGTTTGCAAATGGTCTTTTTAGGCAGATGTGCCACATAGTCCTTGACAGCAGTTTTTAATGAAAAATGACATAAAAATATAAAATTTTTATGAAGAACAGGGGGAAAAAACCTGACTGAATTTTCACAATTCCCTTCCCGATTCCTGTCCCACTACAGTTGGTTGAATGTTTCTAAATTCAGCTATGCTTCAAAAAATTCTGACCAAAAAACATAAGGATGTTTTTAGAAAAACATTTCTCAGTTTTTCCCTTCTGGTTTGGCCATGTGTTTGACTCACTGAGAGGAGACTCCAGTTGGTTTTTCTGACTAGAACCACACTTTAAAGAGAACAGCCATTCCCTTAATTGCGGCTGATAAATCTCGTGGGCACAGATGAAGATAAATCACATTTTGAACCCAGAGTACAAATTCTCAGGGTTTAAACATTTGTGTGGTATTTGTTAAGCAATTTGAAGTCTTATTGAAGTAACTAAGCTGGACAACAGGGTTGGACCTGGCCCAGGACAACAACTGTGCCCAGACACTAGGCCTATATGGAATAGGGATAGAGGGGTCTGGATGAATCCCACTTCACTCGGAGCACTCATGGAGGACATATCCTTTCT
This sequence comes from Pyrgilauda ruficollis, assembly GCF_017590135.1. Classification (NCBI taxonomy): domain Eukaryota; kingdom Metazoa; phylum Chordata; class Aves; order Passeriformes; family Passeridae; genus Pyrgilauda; species Pyrgilauda ruficollis. The sequence goes on along the minus strand of NW_024514764.1, from coordinate 14,345,708 downwards.
TCTATGCAGGATATCTTTGGTTGTGCTTCTTCCACTGCTCCTTTGGGAGGATAGAGGGATGCTCTGTCAGCCCCTGTGGGCAGCCTTTATATTCCAGGCATGCTAAAACTCCTCACGAAGACAAATTTGCTTCAGCCCAGAGGAGAGTCATGGAGAACTTTGGACTTCTTGTGTCCGCCGCTGCTGCAGCCTCCAGAGGAAAAAGAGGCTCCTGCCACCCTGGGGTGGCCTGAACGGGACCCCAGAGTCAGCAGTGGCTGCTGTGAAACTGGAATTCCTGGAAAGCTGTGTCCAGCACGTACCATCCCCGGGTGCACAAACCCCCGGCACTGCTCCACAGCACGGCGCAGCTCCCTAGGAGGGGCGGAACCCTGCGGGCACACCGCACTGCGCCCGCCGCAGGGCACTCGGCGGAGGCTCTTCCGTGTCCCACGGCCGGGTGCTTGAGGTGGTGCATTCCCCTGCCTCCTATGGAGGCACCTCGAGGTGCTCCGAGCCGTGCGGCCGTACCGGGCCCGAGGTGCTCCGAGCCGCGCGGCGGTACCGGGCCCGAGGTGCTCCGAGCCGTGCGGCCGTACCGGGCCCGAGGTGCTCCGAGCCGTGCGGCCGTACCGGGCCCGAGGTGCTCCGAGCCGTGCGGCAGTACCGGGAATGCACTGGACCCAGCGGGTCCCGCCTGCCCCGCACGGCCGCCAGGTGGCGCCACCCTCCCGGGTCAGCGCACCGTGCGGCCGTACCGGGCCCGAGGTGCTCCGAGCCGCGCGGCGGTACCGGGCCCGAGGTGCTCCGAGCCGTGCGGCAGTACCGGGAATGCACTGGACCCAGCGGGTCCCGCCTGCCCCGCACGGCCGCCAGGTGGCGCCACCCTCCCGGGTCAGCGCAGGGCCGGGGCAGCGCTCACGGCAGGGCCGGGGCCGGGGCCGGGCCGGGGCCGGGGCAGCGCGGACAGCATCCCCGTGGGGCTCCGTGAGGACACTGCCATGCCCCGTCTGGCCAATGGTCCCTTCACCAGCCTCCGCTGGGACCCCCAGAGCAGTGTCCAGAGCAGGCAAAGCCCGCGTGTTCCCGCTGGGAAGCCACGTCCCAGCCCGCTCCAGCAGCCTGGGCAGAGGGCACCTCCCGGTGCAGTTCAGCCCAGGGCCCTGTTGGCTACCACAACGTCACAAACACCATCACCATGTCCTTCATTAGTGTCCTTCTTTATCCAGCTTCATGGCCACGCATTGACCCGCACGCTGCCTTTGCTGGCTCAAAGAGGTGTCCAAGACGATTGCTGGCTGCAGCTCCCGGGTGGGAAGGGGGGAGACAAATGTAGGCTCTTTCCTAAAATATGGTCAAAGATCAGAACACCAAGTGCAGCCCAGTGCTTAATCTCAGCTCCAGGATGAAATACAGTCTCTGTCTCAATAAAGCAGATAAACTGAGCCAAGGCTGGAGGCCCAGTCCTTTGTTAGTACCATCTCCTGGAGAGAAAGTGTCTTTTGGCAGCAAATGTGATGGAAACAGACTGGACAATGCTTGAGGACACAGCCAGCCTCAGAGGGGATCTGATGGCTCTTGCAGAACCCTCCAAGAAGCTTATGGACTCAAGTACCTGTACATGATCTAGCATCCATGACAAGGAACTTTTTTCTCTGGCACAGCTGTTCTGTTTCCCACCCCAGACTCAGAGCTGGCTCTCCAAAGGCTGTCCTGCCACAGCATCCAGGGATGCAGCCTTTACCTCCCTTCTCAGCCTTCGAACCTCTGCTCCACTCTGCCTCCTGCTACCTCCCCAAAGGCTGCCTCCAAAGCCCCCAATGCTGAAACAGAGGAGCTACAAGGAGCACTGGACATGCTGCTCCTCAGTGGGTGGAATCAGCATCCTGGAAACTCCAGGGTTCCTGCTGTGGACACCCAGCAGCTCTGGCAGCACTGGCTCCAAAGCCTCAGCTTCTCTTAGTGGCATGCAAGACTCCCCCTCGGGAAAGGCCGAGATCTTACCTACAATGGGGGAGTCAGTGAGCCTGGCTGGGGACCTTGCTCTCATTCTCCAGCACGAGGAGATCACTGGTTTCCATGGACCATATTCCCAGGTGACAGAGCACAAGACATGGCTGACCTAGTCAGGTTGTCTATGAGCAACCATGTCCCATATCTAGATACCCTTCACTCCCAGCTTCCAGATACAAGAAGGAACCTTTCCAATCACATGCTCTGTCACATTCCTGGGACCATGGGCTTTTCTGAGGACTCCTTTCCCTTTTTAGGACATCAGTGTGATGCTGGAGAGCAGGGTCTCCTACCATATCCCAGCAGTGGTCCATGGGCCCTTGGTGGTCTGTGTCCCACTCCAGGGTGCCCAGTAGGAGGTCACGGTTCTTTGGGCAGGTCATTGAAACTGTTTGGAAGGAATGGTGCAGCCTACAAAAAGATGGGCAGAATCAGTTCACTGAAATTCACTGATGGGCTTGGACATGGCTGCAAGAGCCACATCCCACACATCTGTTTCAGGGTTTGGGTCAGACTCATCCAGATGAAAAAAGTAAAATATGTAGACTGTTTTGCTGTTTGCATTTATGTTCTGGGTTTTTGGGTTTTTTGGTTTTTTTTGTTGTTGTTTTGTTTGTTTGTTGGTTTTTTGTTTGTTTGTTTGTTTTTGGGTTTGGGTGGGTTTTTTTTTGGGTTTTTTTTTTTTTTTTTTTTTTTGTTTGTTTGTTTTTTTTGTGAATGGATTCATTCACCATCCTCCTGAAAGGGCAATTTTATCCAATGGTGGGTTCGCAAGTGCTGCCTTCCAGCTCCTCGTGATTTGCTCTTCGTGGCTCTGCCTCTCTGATTGGGCTCCCAGTGCCACATGACGCTGTCCCTTCTCCTTGACCGGGTGTGGGACGCTTTTAGGCAGAATACCAAACAGCTAACACCGAAGAGCAGCCATGTCCCTGGGATGCTCCTGCTGTTAATGTTTGGTTTTAATCACTGAGGTGGAGGGGAGGCTCGTGCACGGCTTTTGCAGATGAGCCAGCAGCCCTTCTGACACCTCTGGAGTGTCAGTGAGTAAAGCCTTACACTCTGTCATGGAGAGGGGTCAGGGTCCTGCTCTGCCGAGCAGCAACTGAGCAAGTGGTTGAATTTGCTGTACATGGACACAGCAAAGGAGAACTGCACAGGAGCAGAAAGGAATCCTGAGTCTTGCACAGAGAGAGCAGAACGCCCACACTTGTACCCAGTAGCCGTGAGGAGATGGTGAGATGAGCCCAACTCTGCCCAACCTGCAGGGCACACATGTGGTCAGCACAGGATCACTGAGGTTGGAAAAGACCTCTGAGATCACTGAGCACAGTGCACCCTGGCACTATTAACCTCAGCAGTGTGGCTTGATTTTCATTGAGGTGATGAACGAGGAGCTGGGGGTGCCTGAGGAAGTGAGTGCCAGAAGCTCAGCTGGAGCTCCTGACCAGCAGCACTCAGCAGGATGAGCTCACCAGGGACCTGCTGCTAGACCAAGCAGGGTGTGCAGAGAGACTGGCTTTCCCTGATAGCTCCTGGTGGCCATGACAGGCTGCGAAGGTGATTGACAACAAAGTCTTGGCCTGGAGGAGGAGATGAACACAATTTTGCATATTAAGAAAAGGTTTAGCATGGGCTTTAAAGGTTGAGGAAGGCAATTACTGCCTCCAGTCCATTCGTCTGCCTTTCTAGGAATGATGAGTGATGGGCCTAGGTCATCACCTGGGCCTGAGTCAGATATCTCAAGAGCTGGCACTCTGTGAGCTCTGTGAGCTCTGGCCCCATGAATCTGAGTTACCCTGGCAGAGCCAGCGTGCTGACAGAAACTGCATTCCTGCACACTGGCCTTAGTTGAGCTAAACGGGGAGAAGCAGGGCAGAAAATCGGGATGAAATAACTTTGCCAATGAGACAAAGAGTTAACCTGCTGCTGGTGTCAAAACCAAACGAGGATGTGAAAGAGGAACGGAAAGGTGACTTGATCCCATCGAGTCAAATGTCAGGAGCCATCCTGAACTCATTCTCTCTCCCAAGAGAATCAGGATAATCTAAATCTGGGGTTCATGAAAACTAAAGCAATTCACCAAGTGGCAGAAGGGCCTTGACATGCAGAAGGAAGAGATGGAGACCTCTGCAAACCTGAGAGAGGGGCTCTTTCCTTCAGTCAGGCTTTGTAGGGCTACAAGGAAGAGATCCAGCTGTGATCCAGCCAAGGGAGCTGCCCCTGAACAGCACATGGTGTTGTAGCAGGTGAGCTCTGGCCAGTGCTGGCTGTGGAGAAGAAAGGTGCCTTTGCTTTCCCGCAGTGCTGGGGCACATGTGCCTGCAGGGCACGGAACATCCATTGGGTCCTGTGGAACTTCCTTCATCACGTGTGCTCTGCCCTGCCCAAAGGAAGAAGTGGTTAAAGGGCTGATCCTCCAGATAACCACCTTCTGCTTAAGCGTGGAGACTCAGTGTGGAGAAGGGACACTGCAAAGCATGGGACTCACTGCAGCTCCACAGGGCATGGGCATGGTTCCCCTGCCAGCACCAGGTAAGTGGAGGAACAGCTGGGTGCCCAGGAATGGAGGTGCACAGCCCTATCAGTGAGTGCCTGTGGCCATGCATCGCTTTTGACAGTGTAATGACAGGAGGGACCTGAGTTAGAGGATGGCACCCACCCTCAGTGCTCCAGCCCTTTTCCCAGGCCATGACCCCAGAACGCACTGGGAAAGCCTGTGTCTTCAGAAGCTGGCACCCACCACATCTCGGTGTTCTGCCGGTTCTGCCTGTTCTGCCCCTTTCCCCCTGCAGCTCATTCCTTAATCACAAGCAGCTTGGGGAGACAATGCAATAACCACACCAAAGAATCAGGCTTGTTCCCCTTTGTCTTACTCCCCTTTGAGGCTCGGCAGTTGAGGCGAGCCATCACGCCCACGGCCCGGCCGTCACACGTCCGACTCACTGTCTCCCAAGGCAGCCCAGCTCCTTGGCACAAGGGCACTGCACCACCAGCACCAGGTGACCATGGTCCAGCGCTGTGGAAGGCTGGCAAAGCAGAGCTGGGTGGGCTGGCACACAGCTGCCCTCTGCTCCCCAGTTCTGGCCCTCACCAAGCACCTTGGCTCTCAGCTCTCATGCTTTCACCTCCAGACAAGTCATCATCTCAAGCGGGACTACTGGTTCTCCCCAGAGATGGAGGCAGACCCCTCCTCCCTCCAGCACATGGCATGGAGGCTTTTAGGCTGGTTTTCACTGAGTTCACACAAATCTCGCCTTCCCCTTTCCCAGCCCCCCTTCCCCACGCAACTGAACTCAGCCATTGAGCCCAGCGAATGGTTTATTTCCCAGGTTAGCACAAAGCAGGGGTCTCTGTGTGCCCCTGGAACCAGCAGAACAAAACGCACAAAGACGTTAGAGGGCCATTTGTAACCAAATCCCAACACACCAGATACTGTTGGGATTATGTCAGAAATATTTTCCCAGAATGCCTTCCCCCCATGCTCCCTCCTACAGATGTTCGGCCCCCACACCACAGATGTTGTTCCTCTTGCAAAATGAGCTTTCCCCTTTCTCTCTGAAATGCCCCTGATGTTTTGCACATTGTCTTTGCCAAAGTCTCGTTTTCACCCTGCTCTCTGCATCTCCCCCTTCCCCGATCCGTCACTGACAAATGTGTGGAAAGGCCAACCTGCCTCCTCAAACAGGGATGAGGGGATGGCTGCAGGGCGCTGCAGGGCTCTGGGCTATGAGATGTTGCTGTCCATCTTGCCTTGTCCCCATCAGGCCCATCTCAACTCTCTCCCTGTTTCAGCTTCAATCTATGATCTCCAGGCTCTGCAAGCCTGCTTCACGGGACTTGTTGGACCTCAGTTCCCTCTGATGATGATGGAGGGATACAAGCCAGACCCCTTGGAGGGTCCTGGTGCCTTCCCATAGGCTTGGTGTAATTCTGCTCTCCTGTGCCGCATGCTAAGCTGCAGGGGGGGAGGGTCTCCTTGCTGCTCCACAGCTGCCTTGGGGGAGAACATCTCCTCACTGGCCAGGGCCTTTGGCAGCAGGGATTTGTTCCTCAGGGATACCGGGCACGTTTCAGGCACGTTTCAGACAGGTTTCCTTCACCAGTGGGAACGGCCAGACCTTCCCCTCCAGCACCAGCAGCCCAAGCAGAACACACAGGAGAATGGCCTGGCAGCCCGTCAGGGCTGTGCTCCAAGCCCTGTGACCGACCGACAGACAGACAGATCTCCGTCGGCAGCGGGCTCACACTGCCAGTGCCCTCGCTCTCCTGTGCCGGGTCCTCCACAGCCCGGCTGTCGGAGCCCCCCGGGTGGAGCCGTCCCGTTTCTGCCTTGCCCTGGCTCCGTGAGCTCCGGTGGGGGTGCGGGGATCGGCCTGGCACCAGCGCACGAGCTGCGGGCACTGCAGGCCACCGCAGGCTCTGCCGAGCCCCGCACACACCCAGCGACGCTGCGGGCAGGGATGCCGGGCCCGGGGCTCCGTCACGGCAGCAGGTCGGGGCGCAGAGCTCCTCTCCATCTTCCCCTCCTCTGCTAGTAGCGGCAGCCGAGAAAAAACATTTGTTCCGACACACGCGGGGCTGCCAAGTTGTGTCAGGCGCTTTGATGGCCGGGGCAGTAACCTCGACCGCTTCCTCTGCCAGCGGGAGAGCCGAATCCAAGAGCCGCAGAGCGCGGAATCTCCCAAGGACTTCAGGTGACACCTCCAGTCCGGGACATCTCAGCTCTTTTGTGCGTTACGAGACATTTCTCTCCCGTCGGTGTTTTTCTCTCTCCCCAACAGGTTATAGTTATACACGCAAAGAAATCCCAGAGCGGAATCCCGGAGAGACAGAAACCAGAGGAGCTGTCCCGACTTTTGGGGCATCTCGTGATTTACACCAGCGTGGCCCAGGCAAAGCCCTTTACTCAGCACCTGCTCTGAGTAAGAATCCAAATTTCTGCTGGTCTCCCAGAGAGCTGGAGTGCAGCATGGGGTTTTTCTTCAAAGATAGAGTTTATTGCTAAAAATGTTTGATCAGTGATAGCTCATATTTACATTGATATGTTTTTAAAGGAATATTCAAGTAAACATTTCCAATAGTTTCTGGCATAATCTCTAGCTTTTTTTTTTTTTTCCTATACACAAACGTTAAAAATAAATAAACTGTACACAGAAAATTTCCTTTTAACATTTCTACACGACTATATGTATTCCCACACAAAAAAGCAATTCCACTCTTTCATAGATTTGTACTTTTCTTTAAAATTTCCTTCTTAATTAATTGTTATACACTTTAAAAAAAAACACTAGAGAGCTTGGCAAATTAGTTCAAACATCAGTGACAAGGTCTGAAGAAGATAAAAAAAAATACAGCACAGAGAAACAACCATTTGGGGATGCTGCGGTTCGTGTTTTTCTTTTTTTGCACCCTCCGCCCCTTTTCTCTTTGTGATAAAAACATTATTACAAGAAATTTCTGCCCTTCCCTTGGGCAGGGAAATGCTTGGGTTCTGTGGGGATGGGTTTAAAATGTGGTCCTATGTCTTTAAAATAATAATAACAATAATAATTATAATAATAATAAAAAAACAGCTGCGATTTCCCCTCCTTTTCCTTTAAAATCTCTCTATTTACACGGCTGGTAGGTTTTTTTTTTTTCCTTTTTTTAAGGGTTTTTTTTTTTTTGTTTTTTTTTTTTTTTTTTAATTTTCCTTTTGTTAGAAGGCTATATACGTATAAAAATAGACATCTGATTGTAGTGCTTTACTGTGCCTTTGGCCTGCCCTGCAGTTCCTGGGTTTACTTTCCCCCCTTTTGAATAAAATAATATTAAAAGAAGTCCAAGTGAAAAAAAAATTAACAACAAAAAATCAAACAACAACAACAACAAAAACGAACAAGCTCCCCCTCCCCCCAAATTAACAAAGAAATCCAAAAAAACAAAACCAAAAAACCTCCAAAGCGGTTCACCTTCTCCCACTTCGCTCTGGGGGGTGGGGAAAAAAACCCCACCTCCCAAAAAAACTATGCCAAAAAAACCCCACAAAACCCCACCCCCCCAAAAAAAACCCACCCGAAAAACCTCCCCCCACCCCCCCCGCTAAAGTGATCCGGAGGAGGAGGGCGGCAGTGCAAGGGGCCGGGGAGGCTTAGCAGGAGCACTTGCACTCGGAGATGAGCGGGTACTGCACGGGGATCCAGGTGCAGTACTTCTGACTGGACCAGCCCTGGCAATGCCAGCGCAGGAAGGTCTTGGTGACCGACTTGACGGGCTTGCAGAACATGCCCTCGGGCAGCGAGCAGGACTTCTCGGCCAGGCAGTTGCCCTCCTTGATGTAGCGCGGCCAGAAGCGCACCCCCAGGTCCTTCCAGGCGTAGAAGACGGGGCAGTGGGTGTGCGCCCACAGCCACTGCAGCACCTTCCGCCGCGCCTTCTTGCCCAGCCGCAGGCGCGGGCCCCGGGGCGGCCCCAGCTCCAGCCGCCGCAGTTCGGCCGGCAGCGCCGCCCGCCCCCGCCCCGCCGCCGCCGCGGCGCCCGAGGCGTTGGCCGGCCCCGGCACGGCCACGGCCATGAAGCCGGGGTCGAAATGGCTGCCCAGCTTCTTCCTCAGCGTCCTCTCGTCCAGGTCCTGCTCCTTGGGGTCGTACTCGGGGTCCGGGTGCTCCACGATGTCCTTGACGGGCAGGTTGTCGCTGGGCGAGGGTCGCAGGCGCAGGAAGGGCTGCCCGCCCGCCGGCAACCCCAGGCAGAGGCAGAGCAGCAGCGCCCGGATCGCCGTCATGCTCCGGGCGGGCCCCGGCGCTGCTCCCGGCGGCCTCGGCTCCTAGCGCTGCCCGGCGGCGCCCGGCGGCTCCCGGGGGCTCATAAATAGGCAGAGACACCAGTGTCCGACGGGGCCCGTTACTTTAAATAGCCCGGCCGGGGTTGTGTGACAGCCGCATCTGAGGCTCGCCCCGCGGCCGCGGCCGCTGGCTCCCGGGGCTCCCCGCCGGGCCGGCTCCAGCCGCGGTCGGCAGCGCCGGGGGGTCCGAGCCTCCCCCGCGGGGGAGGGCAGGGCACGGCGGCGGCCGAGCCTTCCTCCTCCTCCTCCTCTGCCGCCGCCGCCGCTCTCGCTCTCTCGCTCCCCCCCAAAATTCACAGCGGACTCGTCTCCATCGCCATGGTGACAGCTGGGCCGAGCCCCACGACAGCTCGTCTAGACGGTGTGACAGGGTTTGGCGTGAGACCGGAGCCCGAGAATAAAACCCTCCTTTATAGCCGGGCGCGCCGGGCGAGGGGGCGGGAGGAGGGTCACGGCGCCGGGGCGCTCGGGCGGCCCCTGCGCGGGCACGGCCGGGGCACGGCCGGGGCACGGGGCTCAGGCGGCGGCGGGCGGCGGCGGCAGCGCCCGCGGCCCGGCCGGGTTCCTCCTCATGGCGAGCGGTGGGGGCGGCCCGCGGGCCCCCGGGGCATCCTCGGCGTGGTGGGGCTGGAGGGCAGGAGGGTGTCCCCGGCACCGGCGAGGCGGCGCGTCCCGATTCCCTGACGGTTCCTCGGCGGGGACGGGCAGGGGCGTGCTCGGCCGTAGCTCAGCAGCCCCGGCGACCCATACTGCTGCCGCTGCTGCTGCCGCTGCTCTGGGGACCCGGTCGTCCCCACCGCGCTCAGCGCATCCAGTCGCGGCGCCGTTCCGTGCCCAGTGCTGCCTGCTCGGCTCGGTGCGGTGCGGTGCAGCCCGGCGCGGCTCGGCGCGGCTCGGTGTCGCCCGGTGTCACGGCCTCCCGCCCGCCGCGCTCTGCCGCGCCGCCGCTGCCGCCCAAGTTAAATACGCGCCCGGCGCGGGGCCGCCCCGCCCCCCTGTCACTTTCGCCGCGCGCTGAATGACAGCCGGGTCCTGCCGCCCCCCCCGGAGCCGCCCACCTCCCTCCCGAGCCGCGTCCCACCTGCGGTCCCGGCCCCGGGCCGGCCGGGAGCTGTCACCCCAGCAGCGGGCACGGCACGGGGCTGGAGGCGATGCCCCGGAGCTGTCACCCCAGCAGCGGGCACTGCACCAGCCCGGGCACCGCAGGGACCCCGGGTAGCGGGACCCTCACTCTGCCTCTGCCTTCCACAGCTGCTTTGCTGCCCCACGTCTGCTTCTCTGCAAGAGCCCAGCCGCCATCAAACCACCTTCCAGCTTTATGCAGAGCTTTAGTAGAATAGAGTGCCATGTCCTTAGAGGCCTTCTGGGGCAACACACCAGGGTGGGAGCGCTCCGGCATCAGCATCTCAGCTGGAGAGATGCTCCTGCAAGGGAGTGTGCAGCCTTTCAGGAGCATTACTCTCACTCAAGAAAGCATCCCTGCATCCCTCAGTCCAACATGGCGTGATAACCAGCCAGGTTAAAGCACTGGCTCTTCCTTCACCTCCTTCTCAGCTGTGTGGGGCTACATCTTTTTTTTGGAGAAGAGCTGGACCCACAGCCTTTGAGGCACAGAGACTGTCAGCCTGGTGTGTGTCAACAGTGCGAAACCCCAAACCCTCCTCACCTCCTTTACCTCCACATTGCTGAGCACTGAGCTCACACTTGAACCATATCCAGAAATTGGACACACAGCTGGTTCCTCCAGGCTGACAGTGTGTAAGAGCATTCCTGCCCATGCCAGTCACTCTCTCCCAAAGCCATGAGATAACCAGTTACCCACTGGAGCCAAGGAGGGGTGCAGAGGGACTGAGGTGCATCATGGGGCCAGTTTCTCACCACAGAGTGCTTCTGACCTAGCAAAGTGAGGGGCTGCAGCAATAGGTCATCCCAGAACACCCCTCTGGCACACGCTTGGTGTTGTACAGAGCTGGCTCCACTTACTAGACTAAGTAACAGAGCATCTCCCCTGGCTTCTATCTCTTCATCATCCCAGAAATGCCAAATGTTGCATTCAGACAGGAAACATAAACAAATCCCCCTAAAACAGAGAGGCTGAACATCCAGCCCTGAGTCTGAATAGAGTCAGAGCATCTGCTGGACATTGGGGAGACAGACTGCTGTGCCAGTGTGGGAGCTGATCTCAGTGCACCCCAGTAATTTACTGTGTGCAGGAGTTTAAATGTATCTGGCCTTTCTTCCCTCACTCTGTGTTTCTGCTTTCATGATCCCAGCTTGGTTTGCTGAACTTGGAGCTTTTCTTCACTCATTTGGCTCACACGTACTCTGCAATTAGACCCATGAAACTGTATCATTTCCCAGCTTTTTCAGCATTAACTCTCAACAATTTGCAAAAGAGATGGGTATTGCTATCCCCTGAAGATGAATATTATCCGTGAAATGTTCTCATTATCTATTTTCTGACCCCGATGCACATGCAGTGCTGGAAGTGAAGAAAACCTGAATGTGCAAGACGTGCTCTGCCATCTCTCGCTGCTGGGTGGGAAAATGCAGCTCTCTCAGCAGTGTCAGAACTAAAGCAAACACAGAAATGAGAAGCAGCTCAGGGCAGAGACACCCAAGAGTCAGGAAGGGGGCAATTACTCAGCAAGATGTACTGCTGTTGGCATTGCTGCCTGAGTAAATCCTGGTGGGGTGATTAACATCTGACTGTAATTGTAATAATAAAATCCAACATGTATAGAGCATTTTTCATCCTGAAGGACCCCAAAGCACTCAAGTAACTTAACTCCTTCAGCTGTCCCCTGGACTTTATGAACATGCTTCTTAATCATCCAGCCCCAGGCAAAGATGTCTTTGCTCTGGCCACCCTCACCTTGCTTCAACAGGTCCCCCATTGGAGGGGAGAGCCTCTCCAGGGTGGGCTAGAGAAGATTTCCCCTTCTGTAAGCAAGATTCCTGGAAAATGGTGCTTGGCATGTTCCAGAGGCGGAAAGCATCAATATCTCCAGGGGGCTTCGAAGACTGCAGTGGGCTAACTACTCTGCTCCTGTGCTAGCCACTGTGAAGCATTTCATTGGTATTCTTCTGAGTTTCCCAAGGGGGAAAGGGGAAATGAAGACAAGCTCCTAGGAAGGAGATTTAAGGCTTCATTCTGTCTGCCAGGTCCACCAGGAGAGCCAAAGGCTCCTTCTTCCCTTCCCTTCCCTTCCCTTCCCTTCCCTTCCCTTCCCTTCCCTTCCCTTCCCTTCCCTTCCCTGGCTCACAGCCCAGCTCCCAGTCTAGCCCTTAATTAAAGGATTTCAAGTTGGAAAGGGTACATATCCCATATCAAAATAATTCTGTATAAGAAGAAATATGAGATGTTAAAGGCACTTTCTGAAAGGCTAAAGTGGTTATCAGCTGCTTATTTTTGCTTCTTTTCCTTATCTGGCATCCCTTTGCCAGTTATGGAAGACCTGGAAGATTTTGTAACAAAGTAAAAGGGTGGTTTTAGTTCATGTTTGATACTGTTTTCACTGGAAGGCAGTCAGCAGGTAAACTCCAAGTACCAGCAAAGCATCAGTGATGCTCTCTTACCAACAAAGTTTTTCATCTGACAAAGTGTTTTATCTTTTAGCTTGTGTCAGGCAAAACTAATTGAACTCGAAGCCAGATGTAAAGATACTGAGCAAAACTCTGTTACAAAGTCGTTCCTATTCCTTCAGCTGTAGGCACAGAAGCTTCATATCCACCTGAAACCTTGGAAAAGTCTCCTGCCAGGTGTGGCACAGGAAGCCCACACTTGGGAAGGTGAGACTGAGAGGAGAGAATTGAAGAGAGGGAGGGGAGAAGAGAAAAAGAGAAGAAGAAAAGAGAAGAGGAAAATAGAAGAGGAGAACACAACTCCCAGCCAAGTGTATTTTGTCTCTTTTGGTTGTATTTTTCATGCTGCTTTCTGTGTGTTTAAGTTTTCCAGGATCTCTTTATGCTTGAGAAATAATGGTGATGGGCTGGCATGGCAAATATGAGGAAAGGCTTGGGTCTGACAAGACAAAAGCTCTAATTTTCACTTAAAGAACCAAAAAAAACCCCAGTGGTGCATCAGGTTTTCATTAGAGATATGTTTATTTTCCAGTAGAAATACATTATCCTGCTCTAGTCAGTGAGTCTAAAGGAGCAGTTCTCAAAGTCTGCCACGGCAAGTGGCTGGCAGGGCTCCATGGGCAGCCTCGGCAGCAGCTCAGGGGCTGGCTGGCTCCTGCTGTCTGCTGCAAGCAGGACACATTCAGGGCCTGAGAGCAGCTGGCTGGCCCAAATCCTGGTGAAGGTGACAGGGACAGGAAAGGCCACACAGCCACCAGGGCCGGCAGTCACTTGGCACCTCTGTGCAATGTGTCTTTAACTGGCCAAATTCTCCTGGGGAAAATATGTCACCGTAAGGGTCAGATGAATGGGACATGGACACACAGACACAAGAGTGTCCCTCATGTTCATCTCAGAGCTACTGAAGTTTAATTTATGTAAATAGCTCAATAATCCTGGTTTGAATAAGGTTACTCACCAGTTCATGTGTTTCTCTTCAGGAGAATGGGATAGGATGAGATAGGGATGGCAAGAAGGTGGCCCCAGTCACCTTCTGCTAAAATCTATGTAGATCTTGGACCTGGCCTGTTCACCCCCATTGTCTGCTCCTGAACCTTGGGCCACCAGCCCCAGCAACCCCTCCCCGGCTGCCCAGTGCTGCCCTTCCTCAGTGGGACCAGGAAGGAGCATCTGGCAAAAGTGTCCTCTGAAAGTCAAGCCAACAGTGTCCCAGTGGAACCCTCCAGCTGTGCCTGGGAGGTCAACACTCACCCTGCGCTGAGCTCCAAAAAGTTGATGGGGAAAAAAATCACCCCTGAAGCTGCAAGGAGGAGATTACTTGGAGGAGATTACTTGGAGCTTAGGGGATTAACCCTAATGCTAACCCTCAGAAATAAATTTTCTCTATCTCTGGTAGGGTGGTTTTTCTATTCTGAGCTTCTTGGCATCCTTCTTTTGCCCTTATCATGACACATTTTTCTGTTTTTCAAGGTCCTTTTCCCTCTTGGCATCATGATATTGTGCCCCATTCCTCTCTGTCTCACCCCTTTCCAGTGGTCACTATCCCTGGAAATGTTCAAAGGACATGGATATGGCACCTGGGGACATGGTTTAGTGGTGACCCTAGCAGTGCTGGGGTAATGGTTGGTCTTGATTATCTTAGGGGGGTTTTCCAACATAATGGAATCTATTATTCTATCACTTGTGTTCAAACTTATTTCTTGCCATACAGCAGGCCCAGTATCTCCCTGTTTTCTGTGGAGCTGTACCTTCCATTTCCCTTCAACTGCCTTGAGCTGGTCCTTCAGCATTCACACTGTGATTCCTGCTCTCTGCACTGGCTGTAGCACCTGCATCTACCATACCTGACACCACTCACTTCAGTGCCACATTTCCCTGTTGTCCCTGAGACTTCTAAAATTACTCTACCAGTTCCAGTTAACAGTTTGCCCAATTTCTGGCACATTTTTAGTAGTGCCTGATGTTATAAATGCTTTTAAGAAACCTACCCTATCACCATTGCATGGGAAGAAGTCCCAGTGGTGTTTTCCTCCCTCCTCTCTTAGAGCTTGGAATTGGTTACATCCAATTTACTACAGCCTGGACAACTAGGAGAGGTGATGCCCAAGGTGGTGGAGAAGGCTGCTCTGAGCTAAAGGTTGGGTTGCTCTCAATTCATTCCTAGTGATTACAGTGCTCATCAGCTGCTGGGCCATATTGACCAGGCTGGAGCCTGCACACAGCAGGCAGGCAAGAAGCAGGAAGCTGTTTCCCTGCAGCCATCAGCAGGTTTGCTGCCATTCGCACTGGGAATGTTCACACACATCAATCGTTGTGGTCCAGCGTATGTGGGAAGGAGATCTCACCCTCCAACAAGGGAATCTGCAGAAGCAAAGTCTCTGGTGCAGCAGTTTGATCTTCCTACCCTCCCTCAGCCCAAAGCATCCATCACATATCCTGGGGGCTTGGAAAAAGTTGGGATCTCAGGATGGATCCCTCTAAAACTCCACAGGGTGAGCTCTCCTCTCCCAGGGGACCTGGAGGAACACTGTGCACTGCAGAGATCTGGAATGATCCCTGGACATCAGCCAACCTTAAAAAACAACACCATGGAGCTCTGAGGTTTCTACCCCCTTGGCATACATCTGTCACCACATGTGTTGACACAGAGCAATGCTGCCACGTCACGTTGTACGTGGCAGTTGCTGTCAACACCAGTTCAGGGCAGAGAGAACTCCTCAGGGCAGCTATTTTTTGAAAATGTCCTGAATAAAGGGCTGGACCAAGCCTTGGGGACACAGCCTGCCACTAAAGGTGGCCATGCTGGGGAGCACTCTGGCTTGAGGACTCCTGAGACACGGCCCAGGGAGAAAGTGTGTAAACCAAAGACAAATGACAAGCCCCAGTCCAGCCTGGTGACACCAGGCTTTGAAAATTTGTGACCCTTTCGTTTCTGCTTGGACAAGCCTTTTGCCACTCTGGAACACAGGAAGACCTGGTGGCCAGTGTTGGGAACTCTTGCCAGGCAGATGAACAGAATCACAGAATCATTAAGGTTGAAAAAAACCTCTAAGATCATTGAGTTCAACCATTAACCTGGCACTTTCAGGTCAACTGACAAGCCATAGCCCTGCACAGCACATCCAGCCATTGCCCAACTCAAGTGGGAATCTACAAGGACTCTCCTCCAATGGCAGCTGGACCAAAGATCCAGCTACAGCCCATCCCCAGCCCACTTCCCATCCAAACAGCCATCCCCCAGCACTTTCTGCTGCCTCTTCTCACCTGTTCTCAGTGCTGGCTGAAGCTCTCCCTCCTGCAGGACTCTGGCAGGTTGGTCCCTTGCCCAAACCACTGCTCCAGGCTCCCTTCTGGGTGCAGGCCATGTCCCTTCACAGGGATCTCATCCCAGCCAGCTTGAGGCCAAAGGAGCACCATCAATGATGCTCCCAAGGACACCAGGCTGTGGCTGTGACCAGCGAGGGCAGGGCTGTCACTGATGTGTATTGGAGGGACCTCAAGGTGCTCCAGCTCAGCTGACAGCAAGGACAGGACACACCGAGAACATCCAGAGGTACAGTCACCTGCACTCCACCCTACTGCCCTTCCACCACTCTGCTTCCTGGACACCTCGTGCTGAGGTTTCATGGCACCTGGGTGACCTGCCATGCTTCATCTGCCTCTGCAACTGCAGCTGCCTCTGCTCCCCAGTCTGGTACCTCGAGCACAGCCCATCTTCCCCTGGCAAAAGGGCTTTGTCTTGGCAGTTGCACTGAAGGCAAATGTGCATGGGTGAATTTTTTACATCTTTTTTTCTCCCGCTTCAAGTTTTTTTTTTTACCTTTAAGGAATTTTTTATCTCTTTTGATTTTTTTATTCAAATATTGCCCTGGTGGGTAGCCTCAAGAGGCAGAGAGGTGCTCCTGTGACCATGCTGGGGTGCTGCCTGTGGACTGCCTTGCCAGCTGACACAGGGGGTGATTTGTGTCCCTTGCTCCAGGACACTGTGGGGTCTCACAGCACCTTGCTCCCAGCTCACACACATGGACAACCTTTGCTGGGTCTTTCCTACAGTGCTACTCCAACCTACTCGCTAGCTTTGGGAAGCTACATCCTGGAGATTCTCCCAAGGAGAGGTGTCTCCTCCTTCCAGCACTGCTCTCCTCCATCATCAAAGCATCAGAGAGGGAAGGGCTAGGAGGGTCTGACAGCTTAAATCACCAGGAGTCAGGGAATCTCAGTGACTTTGTGGAGCTGTGCCCAGTGCCCACTAACCAAAGTCTGTGGAGGCCAGAGCAATCTGAGGAGAGTGTGTTCAGGGTCAGTACTGCAAATCCTGGTGCCTCTCCTGTGCAAGGGACAAAGGTCAGTTCTGGGGTACCTGAGTTTGCTTCCTTCTGTTTCATGTAGCTCCAGCAGGGACATTTCTCACTGCAGTGACATGGGTCCCTGCCCAGGAGAAGCTAATGGAAAGCAGCAGGAGGCATGAGCTGACACAGGATGGAAAACAGGATCCTGTGTCAGCATGTGGCCTCATGCTGTCCCTGAGGAGGTCAATTTTCATAGAATCACAGAATCTTCCCACAGAATGGGAAGAGACCCACAGGGATCACTGAGTCCAACTCCTGGCCTGCACAAACACCCCAACAATCCCACCCTGGACATCCTTGGCAGAGCTGTCCAAACACTCCTGGAGCTCTGGCAGCCTCGGGGCTGTGCCCATTCCCTGGGGAGCCTGGGCACCCTCTGGGGGAAGAACCTTTCCCTAATATCCAGTCACGTCTCCCTCTGGTCCATTCCTTCTTCTCCACAATGCCGGCAGAGCCGACTCCATGCTAGAAGCCGGAGGGAAAATTCCTTTTATGTTTAAATTCTAGGGAAGTTGGCTGTGCCCCTGAGAGTGATTAGCACTGAGGCACCTCGTCCCTCACCAAAGCCCATCCCAAAGCCAGGAGGGGCAGAGCAGGGCTGCTGGTGTTCAGGAGATTCTCCTCATGGAAGAGATTTATTTTCACTCTTTTCACAGTCTAAGGAAGGAAACTGGTACCAGCTCGGAGCACCCTCTGCAGCCCAGTGCTAGGGGTCACACCAGCTCTGAGTAGCCTCCTACCTTTTGTTTTCTCCCACAGCCTTGTTCCTAGACAAGGAACAGGAATCTTGCCTGTTGCGGATGGTTCATCTGGAATTTTTTCCTTCAGTCTGAAAATTCAGTTTATTTCAGCTACAGGAGACAAGGTTATACATTTGACAAAGATCATTCTAACTCAAGACACAGAGCAGCATCCCAGTTTTCCTGTGTGCAGGCTGGAAGTCCTGCTACCTGCCTCAAAATCTGTGGGACCAACAGCTTTCCATCTTTCTTTGGGCTTTGGTCAAATCCATGGGGGAGTTTATATTGCACCCATGCAGCCTCCTCTCAGCTGTGTTCTGCCACTCTATTTGTTTTCTCTTGATTCAGCTCCAGCTTTACTTGTTGTCATGGATTAACCAGCACACTTGTCTGTGAGATGCTGTGGAGATGTAGGGAGATAAACACGGAGTCAGGTGACTCAGGGACCTGGCAGGAAGGGAGCTGGCACAGCCAGGGGGTGGCTGCCAAATCCTCCCTAAATTTCTGTTTGAGAAATTCTGCCTGTGAATAACAATTCAATGTAATAACGTCATCTCTGCCTGGTTCTAGCTGTCCCTCGGAGCCCGAGGAGTGCGGCGCCCGGAGGAGAGCAGCTGTTGTGGAGCATCCCCGAGCATGGCCAGAGCAGGCAGCAAGGGCTTGCAGCACCAGCAGCCAAGCCCACTGCTCACCAAGTGCTCCTCATCCCGACTTCTCCAGACAAGGTGGCTTGGATGGGAGCTCCCGCTGCGCATTCAGGACCTTCTGACATGACAGTGGTCAGGGCTTGGGCTGTGCCTTGGGTGCTGCTGCCTGAGCTGGGCTTTGTCGGCCTCCTCTGGGACAGCCGGCACGGCTCTCAAGGCCAGAACCTGAGAAGGCATTTGCATTTTAGCCCTGATTTTCCCAGTTAATCGGGACCCTTCAGTCTAGTCACTTGCTTATTTTTTTAAAGCAATGAAAGAGATTTCCCAAATCCAGGCAGCTCTAAGATTACACACAGGCAGAGACACCATCAGTCTCTGTCAGTCATTCGCTCTGGCCGGAAAGTTGGCGGCAAAGAAGTTCAATTGCAGGAGCAGTGGAGCTGAGCCTGGGCCCAGCCCTTGGTGGGTGCCTGGAGCTGCTGCTCTGCCCTGTGACATCTCAATCCCCCTCAGCCCATGCAAATGGTTGCAAAAGATGATGATTTCCATGCAGAAGCTCGTGAGTCCTTGACATGGTCTTTGTCCTGATGGACATTTCAGAGGGCATCAGCAAAGAAGGAGCAGAGGGAGGGGATAACATGAGAAGGAACAACATCGAGCTGGGGAAAGCTGTGAAATGCCTGCTTCAATGTGAGAATGGGCTCTTCAGTGCCTTCCCACTCAGGAGAGAAATCCCTTCTGTTCATACCACCCTGAATGGGCCCTCTGTGGGCTGTGGGGTCTCCCAGGAGAAACAGTGAGCATTTCACAAAACACTGCATCATCTCCCTCAGAGCCCTCTGAGGCAGGGGTCTCACCTGGGGCAGACACTGTCAGGCAGAGAGGACAGTGCCTGCCTGTGGGGTGGCCAGAGGAGGGAAGTCCCAGCACTGACTGGTTCCTGGTGAGCTCCTTGGCAGGCAGGGGTTCCTCTGCACCCCCAGTTTCAGCAAGCAGTGGGAGTGACTCTTGTGCAGCCCCTGCACATGGACCCAGCCACTGCGGGATGCTATGGGGGCCAGGACAGGGGAGAGGGGACAAAAGCACTGGTTGCAAGAGGCTGGAAGTGAATGAGGGAGGGACAACTGCACCTGAAGCTTTGAAAATGGGCTTTCCCTTGGCATCTGCATGGAGTCCCCAGCTCTGCTTCCCCAGTTGGTCAGGAACAGAGGAAACTCTTTCCTTAATTTGATCTAAATCCAGTATGAGTCTTGATTGCCTGAACCTGTATTTAACAACAACAACAACAACAACAACAACAACAACAAAAGTGATATAATATTCCTGTAAAAAATTTGATTCAGCTCTGTCTAGACTTTCCTGCTCCAGCATCTGGCCCTCTGCAGGGAATATGATTTGAATAGTGGAGCTGAGGAAGGGGTATGAAAGGTGACCCCTTGCAGCATGTGGCATCCAAGGGCTTGGAAGGCAGGGTGATGCAGACAGAGAGGATGTGAGTTCCTTGCTGGGGAAGAGTGAGGAAGGCAGCACTTACTGCAGGAGCACATCCTGCCCTTCCCTTCATGCTGATACACAGCCCAGACGTGAAGCTGCTCCAGGTCACAGCAGGGGGTTGGCAGTTTTATTCCAGTGAGGAGTCATTTATTGACGTTCCGCACCAAAAGACATTCCTTGTTATTCAAGCCAACTTCCATTAACCAAGTCATACTTACAGTCCTTCTTCTCAGTGCTTTCAGACATCCACAGTCCTCATCCCATCCTCTCCTGGTCACCACCGGGGCTCCTGCTGTGTTCTTGCACTCTTGACTCCTGCACCAAGCCAGAAGCAATAGTAGTGCAAGCAGGAGACAACATAAACCTGACGCTTGTTCCAATGCCAGGAGCACTGACTGGACCTGGCTGGGGAGTGCTGGAGCTGGCTGGAGCCAGGCTTTGTGGGTGTGTTGAATTGGATAATCTACTAAAATCAAGTATCTTATTCTGTAGCTCATCACCTTGTCTGTCTCGTTTTGTAACTCTCCAGCTTAGCTGGAAAGGTTTGGACCTTGCTTATTCAAGCAGCACTGTCTGATGTTGGCATGTCCCTTTGGCTCACGAGAGAGCACAGTGAGACACACCACAGTGATGTCAGAGAGGGGCGCTAACATCTGTGGTAATCACAGAATCACTTCCAACCCAGACCGGCTTGGGTTGGAAGGAACCTTAAAACTCCTCTTGTCCCATCCCCTGTCATGAACATGGACACCTTCCACTATCCCAGGTTGCTCCAAGCCTGCATCCAGCCTGATGAACATTTCCAGGGATGGGGCAGCTGATTCTCAGCTATCAACAGTCGATCTCATATGAACACATGCACTGTCTGGCCGTCTCAAAGCAACCACCTGGACCAGACTGTCAGCAATGGCAGAACAAACCCTGAGGGTACACATTTCTACCCTCTTCCAGGCAGCCCTGCTCCAGGGAAATATGGCAGCTGGTTCTCCAGGTTTTGCTGCTCCAGCTGTGCTCAGCTCCAGCCCAGTCACAGCCCACCTGCCTATCTTCTTCCAGTGATCCTGCTTTGCCTCAAGGCCTTGCTCCTGTGTCACACACCCACTGAGTCCTTGCCCCAAGCTTCTCATCTCCAGCTGGTAACACAAGCTGCCCCAGGAACCTCAGTGCCCACAAACCTCTTGATTTCACACTCCTAGGCCCCATACAGGTCTCCCAGATCCACTCCCCGCTATAGCAGGCTGGCAAGGAGTGTCACCCAGCCCAGACCCTCCAAGACCCTCCATTCACATTCGGCACAAGCATCCCGTTTGCTTTCAACTGGAGGGAAGCTTCGTGCCACTCCCAAGGGATTGGCATGAAGCTGTGCCAGGGCAGATTTAGGTTGGTTATCAGGAAAGGTTCTTCCCCCAGAGGTGCTGGGCACTGCCCAGGCTCCCCAGGGAATGGGCACGGCCCCGAGGCTGCCAGAGCTCCAGGAGTGTGAGGACATTGATCTCAGGAGTGCCCAGGGTGGGATTGTTGGGGGTCTGTGCAGGACCAGGAGTTGGACTCAGTGATCCCTGTGGGTCCCTTTGGACTCTGGAGATTCTGTGATTCTGTAACTCCCCATGTGTTCCACTGAGGGCAGCCTGGGCTGCCTGCCTCCAAAGACTCCTCCAGCTAAAAGGGTGCCAGTCACAGGACTCACAGCATTTTGCTGACTCATTTCCAGCGGAATCAGGAAGCTGGGCTTACAGGGAGAAGTTATGAATGAAAGGAGCTGGCGCTGGGTTCCACGCAGACCCAAGGGCATTACTACCCTACGTGACGTGTAATTAAATTGTGGAGCTCATGGCCACAGGATGCCATGTGGGCTAAAAATACACACAGCTTTGAAATGAGATTAGACAAATTCACCGAGGGCAGGCTTGTAGTGGCTGTTACACGCATACCACTCCTGGCTCAGGAAATCACTAAGGCATCAGTTGCTGGAAAATGAAAGGGTATCACAAGGACAGATCTCCTGCTCTATCTGCCTGCAATTTGTCACCGTCGCTGGCTGCGACTGAGCTACCTTGGCCGACCCAGCCCAGACTGCTGCTCTCCCTATGCAAAGGATGGCAGTAGTCATTTTGGGGGTCCTGGCACTCTGCCTGGTCTCATCTGTGCGTTCTCCTCCATTGTCTCAGAGCTGCCTCACCCAAACCTCTGAAACCAGAGCTCAAATCCCTCCTGTTGCACACAACCACCCAGAGCTGCTGCTGCTGCTGCTGCAAGAGGAACAGTTCCTGGCCCTCTGTGCCCTAATAAATTCATAAGCCCATGAGCCCTTTGGGCTTGTCCTGTCTTTATACTCTGGGGAACTCTTGGGATGGATAAGCACCAAGTCAAATCCCTGCCTGCCCCACTGAAACTGGAACTGCTGGGTGTGTGCTCTTCCCAAATCCCAGAAACAAAATCTCTGTCTCTGCAGTTGTTTTACCAGCAACCTTAGGGTGCTGCTGGTGCAGAACCAATCCTCGTGCTTTATCAAGGCCTAGCTGAGACCATATTCCATTCTGGAAGGCTCCCAGGGCAGGTGATCCAGCTGTGCTGTGGGCTGACAGCAGGGTTCTGTTCCCAGCAGCTGGAAGCCACCTCACATCACACCATGTGCCCCTGCTCACGCCACTTCCCCTCTCCATCCCCACTGGGCTCAGTCTTTGCACACCCCAGGGATTTCTCCAGGCTCTCTCACCTCTCTTCCTCTGTCCTCTTTCCTACAATGCCAAGGTCTTTCAGGTCCTCTGGCCTGCAGTTGGTCAGTTTCAGGAATCTTGCTCTGCTGTCAGTTCTTTTGGCTGGAGTCTCCACTCTTGATGCCTTCTTCTCTGTGTCCCTACAGCATCCCTTGGCCTGGATGAACAGACACACTGGAGTGTGTCCAGGGAAGGGAGCTGAGGAAGGGGCTGGAGCACCAGGAGGGGCTGAGGGAGCTGGGAAAGGGGCTCAGCCTGGAGAAAAGGAGGCTCAGGGGGGACCTTGTGGGTCTGCACAGCTCTTGACAGGAGGGGACAGCCGGGGCGGGGGGTCGAGCTCTGCTCCCAGGAAACAAGGGATAGGAGAAGAAGAAATGGCTTTAAGTTATGCCAGGGTATATTTAGATTGAATTATAGGAAAAATTTCCTCACTGGTGGTGGGCTCACCATTCCCAGAAGTGTTAAAAAAAATTATGTGGGTATGGGACTTAGGGACAGGGCCAGGGGTGGCCTTGGCAGTGGCGTGGTTAAGGGTTGGACTCAGTGGTCTTAGAGGGCTTTTCCAGGCTTAGTGATTCTGCAATTCTATGAAGGAGTCCACAATTGAGGCCCATCATTGACAAAGCCTATCATGCCTTGTCAATGTATCCATCCTTCCATGATCCAGATCTGCTCTGGTGCCTTGGTCTCTTTTGCTTGTCTGGTTGTACCCTGCAGCCTGAGCCCTGGGATTGTGCCTGTGGTCTGGTTTAGGATGCTGGGCAGGGAGCATGAAATGCTGGGCTGGCCGTGGTGCCATGCATGTGGACAGGCTGGTGCAGGATTGGGCACAGTGTGCAGCCTCCTCTCCCAGGAATTTCCTTCACCCTCCCTGGCGCAGGCATGAAGTGCTGGATTCTCTATGGAAACCAAAGGAATACAATTCTGATAAAGACTTTGACTCTGGGATTTGTTGTTGGTTTTTGATAGATCATCAGGAAAAAAAAAAAAAAGATAAAAAATTAGTAAGACACTCTCTTGAGGAATTAGGACCAAAGCTTGGAGCAGCTGAGGAAGATACCACGGGGAAAATACTTTTTCTTTATAAAACAGGAGAGGGGCCATGATCATGCCAAATCTGAATTTTTGTGGGTTATTTTGTAGGCATGAAATGTTGTCAACTGAAAGAGAGGGTGGTTAGAGAGGGGTGGTTTGAGAGTATTTGTGAAACATCCAGTACCAAAGAAACTGAGAAAAGACACAAGTGACTGGATGGCCTCATGTGCTCACAGGCTTGTGCTCCAGTGCTGCCTCGACGACTCTGCCTGAAAATAGTCAGCCTGAACACTGGGAGGACACAGCAGCTGAGTGAAGGTGTTTGAAGCAGGAAGGGAGCAGTGGTGTAAACCCAGGAGCAGCACTGGCAACTTGCAGTGAATCTGGGACTGGTCCCTGCTCCACAAACCTGGCTTTTACACGCCAGGCAGGTGGCCAAGCCCTAGGGACCGAGCTGAACACAGCTCAGCACATCGGCTGGCACCTCCCCTGCCCATCCCCTGCCCAGAGGCAGTACAGCAGCCCAGACCCTGGGAAACCTTTAGCTGGAGGGAAGCAGCAGCACAGCATCTGGAGCAGCCCGACACAGAGCAATGGCAGAGGATGCACAGCCATTCCTGGGTTCCCTGCTCTTCTCTTTGCAGCAAGGCTCACCCACGTTGTTTTGAGGTGGGAGAGGTAAGTCTGCAGCGCACAAGGGACAAGAGAGCAGTGCCAAAGCCGTGGTAAGAAAGCAGCTGCTGGGATGGGAGCAGGGCCATGCAGATACACCCAGGGCTCAGGGACATCTCTGACTCTGGATGTTGCCGGGACAGGTGAGGATTACAAGGGCCTTGGTTGCAGTCAGACCAGATGGAGATCAGGAAAAGTGACTAACACTTTTTGCGCTTTTGCTTTTTCCCTTTCATTCTTTAGTTTCTCACTTTTTATTTTTCCCTTTTCAAAGGAGTAACTTTTAAATCACTTCTTAAACACCTAAATTTTCTGTCTGCTCACCTCCTCTACAAACGTTTCTGCCACTCTGCTCACTCCTCTTCTGCCTCATCTCCATCCTGCCTTTCCCCATTCCATGCTTCCCCCTCGTCCCCCCTCCTACCTCTCCATCCCTCTTCCCTCACCCAGGCCCGGCCCTGCCCCCTTCCCAGGCCCGGAGGTACAAATGATTAGATTTTCAGCCCAATTAAGGCAGGCTGTCTCCTGGCTGGGGCAGAAAAGGTTGGCTCTGGAAGGTGGGAAACAAGCTTTGACAGGTGCTGGCGTCCCCAGCGCCCTCCGATGGCTCTGCCCGCTGGGCCCCTTTGTGCTGCTCCAGGAGCGGGCCCAGCGCTCAGCTGGGGGCCGGGGGTCTCCGCCGCCCCTCCTCTTCCCCAGCCCCGCAAAAAGAATAGCTAATTAAGAGGTCTAAACGCAGGCAAAGCTAATTCCCTATTCAGAGCTCCGAGGGGCAGCGGGGAGGGAGGGGAAGGCGGCAGGCGGTGAGCTGGGGAGCGTGGCAGCATCTTCTGTAAGAGCGAGGAGCCGGAGCAGGGTTAACCCTCTCCTCTCTGCCCTCTGGGGCCATCAGCCGGGCCAGACCCATGGTCCCACGTCCCCCATGTCCCCTGCAGCAGGGATGCCCAGCCAGGAGTGCTGCTGCTGCTGCCTTGACCAGGGTTTGGCTCCATCCCAGACAGGCTCTGTGAGGTCTGCCACAGCTTTTCCACTCGTTTCCCTTCCTTACCACACACAGGCAGCATCAAAGGCCTCACTGGTGCCCAGCAGCACCGTGTCCCCCTCTGCTTCCCTGCACAGCTGCTCTGTCCCTGTCCCAGAGCTGTGTCTGTGAGCCCCCTGCTACCTGTCACAGTCCAAGCCTTGAGCCACAAGCCACCCCCCAAGGCCGCTGGGGACAGGCCTGAAGAGCTCAGCCACCTGCGTGTCACTGCATCCTGGGATGCAGGGTTAGCCCTGTGGGATCCTGCAATGGCCTGGGGAGGCTACTCCTCACCTGCCCAGCACAGGGGGCTCAGCCAGGCATGCTGCCCTCCCCTGCTTCTCACAGCCATGCCTGAACCTGGCACGAGAGGTTCTCTTACCTGGAGGCGAAGGGTTGAAGATTTCCTGGAAGAGGAGACAGGAAGAGGAAGACAGGCCAGCCCAAAGGGATGTTTCTGGGATTTAATTTGCTTTGGATAAATGGAGCCATGTCTACCCAGGTGACATAAAGGTGCCTGAGGTGAAATGCAGCACTCCTGAGAACCTGTGCAGGGAATTCCATGAGTGTTCCTGCCAGCAGGATGCACAAACCATCCTGTCTCTCCAAAGCCAACTTCCCACCCAGCCCCAAGGCTGGACTGCTGAGCCATGACCCAGGCACAGCACTAGGCAAAGCTGGACACTGCTCTTGGGTCCCCATGCGAAGGCATGGGGCATGGAGAGGAGCAGGATTTCTCCTAATGTTTAAAAAACTCTTCCAGAAGTCTGTCCCTTTGGGGTTCTTGTGGGAGCTGAGCTTCCTGGAGACTCAGGTCCTCATTGCACTAAGAGTGTTCCCAAGGTGAGAGAGGAAATAGTGTAGTGCTATTCCTGCCTGCAGTGCCAGCCTCCTTCCCTCCCTCCCTCTGGAGGATTCACATACCCTGGGTATGAACATGTCTGGGCTCACATTTGAGTGAGGACATCCCCATTCCTCAGCCACCTGACCTCCCGCTCCAGAGGCAGGACGCTCACCGGCTGTGGACCAGCACAACCTTGCTCTGTTCAGGACAGAGCAATTCATGCCAAGACGCTGGTTAGGTATTCCCAAACTCCACTCCCTTTTCCCATCTGTGCCATGCATGGCACACTCAGAAGCCCCTGGCTCTCCCTGGGCATGGTGCAGGACCGAGTGCTGCCCACCGAGCTGCTGCTTCCCAGGTACTGCCTGGAGCCAGGACTGGGGACAGGCTCCTCCGTGCCACCACTGCTGCAGGACACTGATGCCACCGCTTTGGATTGAGTCCTGTGGGAGATGGCAAGTGATGAATGGGCAGCCCCAGTCCATCCCAGAGGTTTTCTGTGGAGGGATGGGGGTATCCAACAAAAATGAGCCTCCCAGAAAGAAATCACTGCCGTGTTGGGAGGGATGAATGATACCAGACAGCAATCCAAAAGCTTTTTGCTGCCAGAGAGCTGGGAACATTCAGGCCAAACTGTGGTTAGGAGGAGAGTGGAATCTCCACATCTTCTCAGCCCTGCTTGAAAGCAGCCATGCTCCATCTCCCTGGCTGTGGGTGTCCAGAGGAGCTGGAAGCAGCCACAGGCTTGTGCAGAAGGCACGAAGATTTGTTTCTAATGCTCTTCACTATCCCAAGACATGGTGGGAACAGGACTCTGCTCTGAGCAGCAGGCAGGGCTCCAGCAGCTGTTTCCATCACAAGCCTCTTCATGCTTCCCAGCACCTTGAGGCTGCTGCAGACTTTGCTTTTGCCGAGCTTTACTCTGCTCTAGGAAGGGTTTTCCCCATGAGTTTCCAGTAAATTCCTGGGGTATTCTATTAAAAAAAGCTCAGCGCGGTCTTGCCCTGTCTTCAAGTGAAGCATGGATTGCAATTTCACTTCTCCTTTCTGAAAGAAGGAAGTGTCCAAGGCCTGGTTGGAAAGGGCTTGGAGCAACCTGGGACAGTGAAGGTGTCCTGCCCATGGCAGAGGGCTGGAAAGACATGGTCTCTAAGGTCCCTTCCAGCACAAACCATTCCAGGACTCTGCGATGACTCTCTCATTCCATGGCCTGGGCAGGGTGGAGCCGTCAGCTCTCACAGCACTGTCCATCTCAGTTTTCTGTGCCATGGGTTGGATTCACTGGCACCACCCAAGACAATGCCCACACTGGGCCCCACACACTCACTGATGGCAAATCTCCTTCAGCCAAAGGGTTGAGACAGAGAAAGGGTTGGGGGGGGGGCGCGGAACGGGGGACAACACAGGTCTCCTCCTCTCAATTTTTCATTAAAACTGAATTATTCTTTAGAAGAAGATCGAGGGAAAGCGTCAAGAAAAATCTGGAGAATTTCCATGAGGTTTTACAATGTCATGTCTTTCAAAGGGATTCCATGGAAAATATTAGCCAAGTGCCTCCGTACTGTGGAGAGTTGGGGGAGATGGTCCTGGGTGATGTTAGGTCTTGAAATCTTTGGGTGACTTGACCTAAAGCAGGGAGAGGAATTTAGAGAAGAAGCAGAAATGCCAACCAACATCTTCAGCCCAAATTTCCCCAGTCCAACCAGGGTGTCCAGGTGGCCAAGGCGAGCTGGGTAGTCCCATTCCTGGCCAAAGGTGCATCTGCCAAAGGGGATTGTGCAAGCTGGGGCAGTGGGAGGGGATGCTCAGGGCCCCTCAGGAGAACCAGCCCTCTTCCTGCTCAGGCTCTGTGGTGTGGCCATTTCCTTGGTCTGGGCCCCAATTAAAAGAGCCAAATGGAAATTGCCGGAGAGAAAGAGTGAAAGAAACAACATTTCCTGCCTGAGGAGATTAACTCTCCAAATTACATGCGAACAGAGGGGGAGGTGAGAGGGGAAAAGGAAACCCAGTTTCCACCCCAATAAAAGCCAGTTCATTTAATAAAGGAGGAGCAAGGAGGGGGAAGGTGGCTGAAAGAAAATGAGGCTGGGGGGTGTGGAATTAGCCTTGTCAAACAAGGGGCTTTGCTGTCCCAGAACTACTTCTTTATTGTTCCAATTTTTCATGCTTACTTAGCTCTCAATGCTGCACAAGACAACAGCTCATTATTGGGGGGGGACAGGACGGGACGGACATGGCTGTGGCGGTACTGAGAAATGGAAGGAAAATAAAATTTTTTAAAAAGGAGCCTTTTCCCTGGGGCTTCAGCCTCTCCCCCCTGTGTGGAGATGCAGACATTGTGGCTGGGAGGAGTAGGGCATTGCCAAGATGGCAAAAATGGTTTTCCACAACCTTTGGCACCAGCACTGGGACAGAAACAGCTGACCCTGAAATGCCATCTTATGGCCCGGTGAGGGGCAAGGAGGGGTGACTGAGGGTGACACAGGGGGCTCCTCCATCTTCTTAATACTCCTGAAGCCTGTCCCAGTGGCTACTGAGGGAAGAGGGCCTGAAACAGGGCCAGGGCAGGCAGGACTGTGGGGACAAAGCCCCCTCTGCCCTGTGGCCAGGCTGCTGAGCCCTGGCCGATCAGCCAGCCAAAGCACATCTGTGGCATCACTGTCTACTAAACAACATCTGCTCTGACTCTGGAAAGCGACTTCCAGCCTCCTCCCCAGGCTCCTTGTTTGTTTTCTCCCCAGGATTTTCCTGATCAGATTGGCTTGGCTTACAAAGCCAAACTCACACCAGAAAGGCTATCAGGATGTTTGTGGGTAGGGAGGTTATGCTCCATATTAGTGATGCTGCCTTATAAAGCCCTGTTTGCACAGGCTCATAACTCTCCGAAAAATGCTCCCTTTTAGGATCAGAGGCAGGGACAGCTCTAGGAGGCAGGCAGCACTGTGCAGCTGATGTTTCCCACCAAGTCACCCCCCACTCCCCATGAGACCAGCACTGGGGACAGGGCGAGCTGGAGGGGACACAGGAGCGAGCACAGATCAGGGACAAGAGCAGTTGTTGCCAGGCTGGACGGTTTTCTGTGGTCCTTGGTAGAAGCCCAGTAAACAAGGGTGCAGACTGACCTTCCAGGTAACAACCACTTGGAGATGCCAGCCCCCAGAGGTGACAGTCACAGGGGATCAGTTAGGGACACTCCTGGCCCACGAGGAGCACTGATAGCTCCAGTCAGGACTTGCTTGGCACCTGCAGTGGACAGAGGGATTACATTTTATTTTCAAATGTTTTTTGATATTTGTTATCCACAGCTTAATCCATCATGGGATACCCAAGTACTCCTATGCTGAAGCTGTTTACGAGCACCAAGACCCAGCTGTGCTGTTGCTCCCAGTAAAATTTGTGGAAGGCTTCCCCAGATGAATACATTGGACTTGGAGATGACTTGTACCCACATTCACATGCTACAGGTTGAGTTACCATTTCTAATGGAAGATGGTAAACCCTTCCAAAGCAGAAGCCTCTGCAAGTGGATGTTCTCCAAGAGTGGAGCCAAAACATTCACCCATTCTCCCAATCTGATCAAGTTTTCCAGTTACGAGATGCAGCTCCCATTTGGGAAGCTGGAAGGCCAGTGGGGTCTGTTCTGGAGGGAGGATAAGTGATGGTTCCTCAGGACACCCTTAAGCTTCAGGGCATTTCCCCTTCACCAGGCACAGTCTGCTCAGGTGCACAGCGCCACCAGCCAGAGAGAAGTCACAGAGGGGGCACACTGCTTTTGGTGCCCAGGGAGCCCTTGTAGCCCAAGAAGCTCCTGATGCACTGGACCCAAATTCACTCTGGGTATGGCAGAGAGTGCACCCAAGCTGTGGCCATCCCTGTGTCCCTTTGCTCTGTGACAAGGGCTAGCGCTGGCTGCCTGGTCCAGAGCGAGCCCTGCTCTCACAGCACTGTGATATAAATGCTGGAAACTTCTCAACTATTCAGAAACGGCTCCTTTTCTCCAAAAAATTTGAGGCATGCCTCACTTAAGAGAGCTGCATTCCATCCCTCCCACCATGGGAGTGGCCACATGGGGCAGCTTGGACTCAAGCCTGGGGAAAGCCCACCTGAGGGGGAGGCTGCGGCCCGTGGATTATAGCCCTGCTGTCACTGCTCTTCTGGAAGTGTCCCAGGTCTTTTCATGCTTGGGAACACATCCCAGCAGCCTCCCAAACCTCTGCAGCTGCAAAACCTTTTTTGAGACAGGAGATGGAGGATAAACTGGACAACAAATGCCACAGTGCCATGTGCTGGAGTACCCTGGTGGCCTTTTGCATTGATCCCTGATGCAAACATCCCTGATGTCTGGCTTGTGGCAGCAGCTGTGGGCAGGTTGACAGTCCATGGGATGGACAAAAAGCAGTTAATGTTGGAGCTGGAGTTTGAACTGGCAGAGATTAGTTTGGCCTCTCTCACCTGCCTGCAGCAAGGCACAGCAGCAGTGATGGGGGCAAGCTGGGCCCCTCTCAGCCCTCGCTGCCACTGCAGGGCAAGGCCTTTCGTGGGCAGCTGTGCTGCCCCTGCCTGCCCTGCCTGCAGCCTGCACAGCCTGCAGGATGTCCCAGCTCCCGGAGGGCACCGCTGCGCTGATGCTCAGCTGCTCCCAGCAGCAGGTGCTCAGTGGGACCAGAGCCCAACCCCTCCTCAGGTGCTTATCGAGGCAGGATGGACAGACAGACAGCAGGAACCTAAAGCCAGGCTGACACCTTGCATCACTCTCAAAACCTTGCAGGATGGTAATCCCAGCCTCTTCATGAAAAACTGCTTCCCTGAGAATTTTCCCATCCCTGCTCAAGTGTGAGCTCCAGAGATGCACATCCACCTGGGGCACAGTTTGTGTTGGTGCCCATTTTCCTTGGAGACTGGCACCTTCTCTTCTCCCCCCGTCTCTTCTCTGCACTCTCCTCCCTCATCTCAGCCTTCAAACAGTAAGGAACAAATTCCAGGGATTTTGCCTGGGGGCCCACGGAGCGGGGATGCGAGCTGGTCTCCATCTGACTGTGACTGAGTCTCTCCCCCTCACTGGAAATTGAAAGCAGAAGTCGTGGAGCGGTGACAAAAATCTGCATTACGTTATGGCAACTGGATTTTTTTTTTTTTAAGATTTTATAATACATAGTTTTGAAACTCTGCCAGTGATCATCATCAAAGCGAGAGGAGTGCCTTGGAAAGAACAATGGTGGCGGAGGGTGGGGAGCAGGGTGCCTGGGTATTGATGTGTAATCCTCTTTAAAGCTGGTTCTAGAGACAGCATGGAAAAGTTTTTTTGTATTTTCCTGAAGTGCAGATACAATTTAGTCTCATAAGGGCAGGCAGTAATGGCAGAGCTCTAGATTAGGGTGCTGGACTGCATTAGGGCTGCAGAGCAGTCAAGCCCCCACACTGCTGCCGGCCCCAGGAGGGCAGAGAGTGGGCAGGGAGGGCGGGAAACACAGAAAGGTCCAAAACAGAAGCTCAGGGGAGGGGAGGGGAGGAGAGGAGAGGAGAGGAGAGGAGAGGAGAGGAGAGGAGAGGAGAGGAGAGGAGAGGAGAGGACTACTGCTGGAAGGGCCAGGGCTCTGGATCCTCCTGGGAATCATAACACAGAGACATCATCACTTCTAGGGCAGCAGCTTGTGTTCTGCCAGCAGAGTCTCCTGGGCTGTGCCAGTGCCCCTGGCCACCCATCTACCCCTCCATCAAAGCCCAGCCAAGCTGGGGGAAGACTCCCACAGCCCCCAGTGCCTTGACATCAGCTCCTTGACCTGTGTGCCACCTTCTCTGCTCAAGCAGTCATTCCACTGCCCTCATTTCCCTCGCTACAAGGTCTCCTTCTTCAAGCCAAGCAAATCAAGGGACTTTTCCCAATCCCTGCCTGCTGAACTCCTCCTGCTGCATAGAATGAGGGGAATGACACAGCACAGCACATATCCCAGTGCCAGCAAATGCTGAGAAACGCCACTGGCTCAGAGAGACAGTGTGCAGGGGTGCCCAGGTGCTCCCCAGAGCCTGAGTCTCACTTATGTTCTTCTGGCTTGAAAAAAAAAAGAAAGGCAAATCCACAGAAATCATTCACGGTAATTTTCTCACAGAAGCCCTATCAGAAGCAGCTATCACACAGTACAAACTCATGAGGATAAAGCTCATTATTTTAGCATCTTTGGAACATCAGATCACCAGCCATGCCAATCGCCCAGGTGTGGGACCTCGTGGGAGATTGCTGACCAGGTGGGAAGAGCCCACAGTGCCATTGGACCATTTTGCATCACCTGCTGCTGCTCTGGAGTCCAGCGACCTACAAAGCCCTGGCCTCGCTCATGCTGACCCAGACACACTCATCCGGGCTGCTAGGCCTGGCTCATGCTTGGCCTATTGCAGGCTGGATCTTCAGAGCTCTTCCTTGCTGCTGCCATGGTAAATCAGGCTGGAAGTTCTCCTCTGTGCCTTTACCAGCAGGGTCCAGCCCTAAGACATCTCACTCAGGCTCCCATGTTCCTATCACTGAAGCAGGAGTTCCCACACGTTCATGGCTTTGTGGAAGGCCAGAAAAAAAATCTTCCTTCCTCCAAGCGACTCACAGAAAGTCCCTGTCTGCAGTGAGCCTATGCCAGGCTTGGTGCTCCAGCTCACAGCGGGAGCTCAGCTGTGTCCCACAGACGCAGATCTGGGAGCAGACCTCATCCCGTGCATGCCAGGATGGAGCAGAGCTGGGGAACGCAGGCAGAGGGCTGCAGCAGGCCCAGGGCAATGGTTCAAAGCCTCTGAGACTCTCAGGCCAGGCCTTCAGAAGATGACAAATCACCTGGGCTCGCTGCTGCTCTGTGTCCAGAGAATGAGAGTGAGGCCGCCTGTGAGAAACAGTGCTCACCCAGCCCACTCTTGCCAGGATGTGAGGTGTTCATCTAAGCACACTCTGGCTATAAATCATAGAGTCATGGCACTATTAAGGCTGGAAAAGCCCTCTGGGATTGTTGAGTCCAACCATTCCCCCAGCACTGCCAAGGCCACCACAGACCCATGTCCCCAAGTGCCACATCCACACAGCTTTTAAATCCCTTCAGGGATGGGGACTCAGCCAGTGTCCTGGTCAGCTGTGCCAGTGCCTGACCATCCCTTCTGTGAAGGAATTTCCTCGATATCCAATCTAAACCTTCCCTGGCACAGCTTGAGGCTGTTTCCTCTTGTCCTGTCTCTGTTCCCTGGGAGCAGAGCATGACTTCCCTCCAGCTGTCCCCTCCTGTCAGGGAGTTGTTCAGAGCCAGAAGATCCCACTTGAGCCTTCTTTTCTCCAGGCTGAGCCCCTTTCCCAGCTCCCTCAGCTGTTCCTTATCAGACTTGTGCTCCAGCCCCTTCCCCAGCTCTGTTCCCTTCTCTGGACAATGCACACTAAGCCCAGATCACCTTCTCCACACTCCACTCTCTAGTGCCACGTCCAGGTGCCCTCTGCCTTTTCCTTGCCAGATCACCTAACAGCAATTGCTCAATTCCCTCACACCATAGAGAATTGCACTGCCCATCAGAAACTGTAAATCTTTAAAGTCCAGCTCCAATCGTCAGAAGTGCCCGATGGCAGCAGCTCGGTGCTTCCCGACTGAGGAGATAGCCTGCCAGCTAACAACGGGCTGATAATTAAGTCCAGTCCTTCCCAATATCAGCTTCCCCTACCAGTTAATTCCAACAGCAAATAATGCTGATTGACTTTGCCTTGGTCTGTAAATGCAGGAGTGCTCTGTTCCAAGAGCTCCCTGCTGTCCTCTAACAAGGGGTCCCACTGCAGCCTGGGGTCTGCCTGGGTGGGGAGTAGGTGCAAAATGCCTCAGTGAGGTGCAAGCTGGGGTTGGGCCACCCCCTCACAAGGTGGTGAGGGGGGGAGCAGCCCCAGCTCACCATGTGGGTGCAAAGTGTGAGTGTTTTGGGGTGGTCCAGGAAGGCACACCCAGGCTGGAAGATCAGAGAGCCCCCAGCTTGTGTCCTGCTCTCCGTGGGGCAGCCAGGGTTAATTGAGGCAGCAAGCACCGATGGGAGAGACTGGCCAGGGGAGCAATTCAGCTCCTGCCACCCTGCCCTGCTCCCTCAGCACTGCGCACCACCGAGCTGTGGAGGCAGGAGAGGCAAGAGAGGGGCGTTTTGGGGCTCATTGCCAGGCCAGTGTGTCCCAGGCAGAGTGGAGTGCCAGGGCTGGATTGCCAAGGACAGATCCACAAAAAAACCCATAGAATCACAGAATATCCTGATTTGGAATGGACCCACCCTGTGCCTGAGAGCATTGTCCTTACACTCCTGGAGCTCTGGCAGCCTCGGGGCTGTGCCCATTCCCTGGGGAGCCTGGGCAGTGCCCAGCACCCTCTGGGGGAAGAACCTTTCCTGATATCCAACCTAACCCTGCCCTGGCACAGCTCCAGCTGTTCCCTGGGTCCTGTCACAGAGCAGAGATTGGAGCTGCCCCCGTGCTGCCCTTCAGGAGGGAGCTCTGTTTGCCCCATCTCAGAGATGAGCAGCTGGGGACCTCACTTCAGCTCTCTAGGCCTCCCATCCCTGGGGCATGCAAGAGAATCTTTCCTTCCTCAAGCTCCCTGTGTGCCAGTCCTGGCCATCCTCTGCAGAGATGAGGGCTGATCTGAGCCCTGTCCCTGAGTAATTTATCCTCCCAATGTTCTTCCTCCTGCCAGGCAGGGATGCCCGGTGCCTCCCAGAGGTGGTGAATGGCACATGCCAAGCATTCCCAGCACTGTGCAAGGTGCAGATGTCCTGCCTGGCCGAGACCTGTCGCTGCTCAGGGGGGACATCCCACCGCTGCTTCCACCACCACGTGTCAGACACTCCAAGGCACTGAGACACTCTGGCCATGGAGCTGCATGGCCAGGGAGCACAGAGCATGCGGGCACTTGGCCAGACTTTGCCTGTCCTTTTCCTGGACCTTCTCCTTGCATGGCTGTGCAGGCAAACTGCTTCAGCAAGGGGCTAAAAACCCACTCTGGTCTGAGTCACTGCAGAATGGGTACATTTTCTGGAGCTCTCCTTGGGATGCTTGCCCACATGGCAAGACTTGATAGACTCCTGTTGGGATGATGTGGAAGTATTTCTGGCTTCTACTCCTGGGGTGAGCCTGAGTGGCCCTGTCATGCCTGCTTTGAGCAGCTGCTTGCCCTTGGCGTGAGTTTCTGAGAGAGACCATGGGGTGGAAGTATGGAGAGGTGTCCTCAGCTTGGCCCTGGTGCCCACAGGAGATGGCCTTGGTCATTATCATTAAGCCATCATAATGTTGAGAACTTGGTCTGTTCATGTCTTAGTATCAAGGGTAGTTTTGACCCAAAGACAGCCAAAGCCTGACCACATCTTCCTGCCCCAAGCAAAAATGCTGTGGCAAGTCAGGTGGGGAAAATGGGGAAAGGTACCAGCAGTAGTAGCAGGTCTTTAAGGACGGTCCCAGATAACCACAGCAAGAACAGGAATCCCTTTGCATTTGTGATTTCAAACCACGGTCCTTTTCAGCTTTTCATCCATCTCTTCATGTGCGTCCATCTTAACAACAGAACCCTGGGCTCTTGCCCACACCTTGCTTTGGGTGGATGGGGACAGCATCCTGAGACACTGTGTGTGCTCTGTCCCCATGGTGCACAGCACAGCCCCACAGCCAGCAGGGTGGGTACGAGGGGGGCATTTGGCTCTGCCCTCTTAGTGGGGGCCCTTCACCACCCAGCATCTTCTGGAGGCAGACAGCAGCAGCCACTTGTCTCTGGCTCCAACCTTGGTGACAGTTGTTCTCCTGGAGATACCTTCCACATTTGTATCAGACAGGCTGGGGACAAGAGTGCCTCCCACTATGGGCAGAGATGTGCTGTGCAAAGGCCCAGGGTCAAACACGGAGGAAGTCCTGGCTGCCTTGAAAGGCTGTCCCTCTCCTTGGGGCTGTGGAGCACAGAAGAGGAGTGCTGTGACACTGTAGGATGTTTCTTGCCACCAGCTGCCTGTGGCTAGCTGCTCCTGGGCAGGAGTCTGCAGGGGCACCAGGAAGCCCACTTTCATCCCCTCCTCAGTCTCTTTGCCCAAAATTAGCACTGGTTGGTATCACTGGGTGCTCTGTTCTCAGGGTGGTGGTCCCCGCCACAACACCTTCCAGGCGGAATGCAGGCACTGCACGGGGTGTTGATGTCTCCTCGGGGAGATGTTCAGCTGATGTTCAGCTGGGGGATGATGGGCCCATCCTGGCCAGCTTCTCCCTGTGAGCTGTCCATGGGGAACAGCTGAGGAAAGGAGCAGACATTAAAAAGCCACTTTGCCTGTGCCTTGCAGGTGCCTTGCTGGGCCATGGCTGTCACCAAGGTGTGGGGAGGCATCGTGTCCATGTGATGTCCTCCTGCCTGTGGGGCAGGGAGTGCTTGCTGCCATCCAGCCTCGGGATCCAGCCTTCTCTCTCCCAGCCTGGGAAGGTGCGAGTGTGCTATGTGTGGGATCCAAACAGGATGGCCACCTCCTCCCTTCCACCCTGGGATAACTCGGCAGCTCTCACGTCTCTGTCCCTGTGTGCCTGGGACGGCTCCCAGCCCCAGCTGCCTCCCGCCCGCCTTCTCCGCAGGTGCTGCGATGGAGGGTGCCGAAGAGCGGCCGAGCACACCCCCACACCCCTCTCCGAAAGGATCGGGCTCTCTTTAATGAAAAGCAACAGATGGGTATAGCTGGCAAGTGCGGCTTCCAGGGCGGGGGCGTTTAATGATGTCTTTAAACATTGTGAGCGTGTCTGTCTCTCACTCGTGTCCCTTCTGCTGTGCAGTGGGGACGCCTCTCCCCAGGCCGGTGCCTTGGGAAGAACCCTCTCGCCAGCGGGGCAGGTCAGGGAGATGAAAGCATGCCTGCGAGCCCCAGCTCCCGCCTCCTAGGCGACGGACATCGCCTCCCAGCCCGGGGACAATGGCGGGGTCTGGTCCTCCCGCGTCGTCTCTAGGTGATGTCACATCGATCAGAGCAGCCGTACCGAGGGGTGGGGAACAAGCACGCACACACACAAAGGAGGCTGCTTTGAAGTCCCGCGAAGGAGCGTGCCTGCGCCTCCGTCTGCCCGACCCTCCCAGCGCTCGGGCCACGGCCGCGTGTGAACGGGGCGGGCGCGGCGTGGACGGCGGGGATGCCCGAGGTGGCGGGGCTGGACCCCCGAGCCCTGAGCATCCGCTGTGCTCCCGGCGTGCAGAGGGCTGGAGGCTTTGGTTCTGTACGCTCACCGCAGCCCGGTGCACAGCTGAGCTCTCCAGCTTCTTCTTTGCCCGGGGCTGTGGAAGGCAAGCCGGCCTTTCCGTGGCCCGAGGGATGTTCAGGGACCTTCAGCATAACTTTGGGAGTTGCTCTGTGCTACCAGCAGTGACAGGGATTCACTTGACCACCTAGAAACAGGGCTCCAGTTTTAGGCAGTAATTCACCACCGTTGAGTTTTGTGCATTTCTTTCCTGATGAACCAGGAAATAAATGTTATCACTTCTAACATACCAGTTTTCTCCACAACTGGTAGGCTGAGAAATTATCCAGTGAAAATGGAAAGGGTTGCTGCATCACAGAATCGCATAATCACAGACTGACAGAATGGGTCATGTTGGAAGGGCCCACAGTGGCTCATCTGGTCTCACCTCCCTGCTCAAGCAGGGTCATCCCAGAGCACATGACACAGGATTGTGTCCAGATGGTTCTGGAATATCTCCAGTGAGGGAGAGTCCACTCCCTCTCTGGGCAGCCTCTTCAGTGCTTGCTCAGTGCACAGGAAAGTTCTTCCTCGTGTTCAGGTGAAACTTCCTGTGCATCAGTTTCTGCCTTTGCCTCTTGTGCCATTGCTGGGCCCTGGGGCAGAGCCTGATCCCTGCTCGGAGCCCTCCCTGCAGACAGGGACACACAGGGATGAGGACCCCTCTCAGCCACCTCTTCTTGAGCCTGAACAGGTCCAGCTCCTCCAGCCTTTCCTTGTAAGAGCATCAAATGGCCCAGGAGCTGGGGATTTGGTGGGAAAGCATCACTATGGCTGCTGCCTGTGCTGACTACTGCCATACCCAAGCCTGGTGTGTGATCAGCCTTCAGCAACTTGTGAAAAATATGGGAATATTAAAATGTTATGGACTATACATATCAGTGACTGCCTTTGCCACCAGATTTTCTCCCTGGCTGTGCAGAGCAGCAGTTCCCACCCACAAAAGGAACATCACCCATCACCCTGTACTGCATCTGCCTTGCCCTTGCTTCAAACCAACATTGCTGCACTGGTGGCTGCACAGGATCCTTCCAGCTGGCTCCTGCAAGAGGAAAAACACATGAAATCCCCATGGGGCAGCTTGGGCCAGATCTCTTGGTGCCCCAAAGCACAGAAAGCTGGGCAGAAGAGCAGTGAGGAGCTGCTCATGCCTGTAAGAGGAGCACACGGAGCAGGAGCAGTGACTGCAGGCTGGATAAGCTCTCGTGCATCGAGCTGGGTCCCCAGTGCAGTCCAGTGCTGGTGGATGGACAGCATTTCCTATTGACTTCAGAGCTCATTTCAGAGGCTGCACTTTCTCCTCAGAGAATAACTCACTGATTGGTATAATTTTCACTCATTTTACACACCCACTAAATGCCACGTCAGTGCCAACTGCCCTGGTTTCCAACCTCCACCCAGAGCACAACTTCTGGCCTTGGTCACATCACAGCTGAATGAAGAAAAAGAAACTGTTGGCTCCAATTTTTAAAAAGTGAGTAATTGTTTTCAGCATCTTCTTTTTAATTAAAAAATTAGGGATCAACCCAAAAACACACAAGAAGAATTCAATTTTTAGAGAGAGGAGCACACTTGTCATCTGGAAAAATGAGACAGAAGGCAGCTAAAAATAGCATTCCCCTGAACTTTGAAAATCTGTGCCCACTTGTGCTGGTTTTCTTCCGCTCCAGTCACATGTGAAGCCATCAAAACTTTTTCCTCCACTCCTCTGTTTGGGCACCAGTGTAATCACAGAGCCCAGGAGTAGCGTGCGCTGGCAGCTGCTGGGGCTGGCAGCCGAGCCCTGCTGACAAGCAGCCTCTCTGCAAACCCTGGCTGCACAGTTTGTTTGCAATGTTAAACACCCATGAAAGTGGTGGCAGTATTTAAAAATAAGGATGTTTCTTCATCTGCTGAAGAAAGTCCTGGTCTGGCCTGTGTTGTTGCAGAGGTGCTTGTGGACCCTCAGAAGCCGGGCGATGCTGCAGCAGCTGCTGCCGTGGGGAGGATGATCGTGCCAGGACCCGCTCCTGGCTGTGCCAAGCCAGCACCAGACTCGTGCCAGGACCCGCTCCTGGCTGTGCCAAGCCAGCACCAGATTCTGCCAGGACCTGCTCCTGGCTGTGCCAAGCCAGCAGCAGATTCTGCCAGGACCCGCTCCTGGCTGTGCCAAGCCAGCACCAGACTCATGCCAGGACCCGCTCCTGGCTGTGCCAAGCCAGCACCAGACTCATGCCAGGACCCGCTCCTGGCTGTGCCAAGCCAGCACCAGACTCGTGCCAGGACCCGCTCCTGGCTGTGCCAAGCCAGCAGCAGATTCTGCCAGGACCTGCTCCTGGCTGTGCCAAGCCAGCAGCAGATTCTGCCAGGACCTGCTCCTGGCTGTGCCAAGCCAGCACCAGACTCTGCCAGGACCCGCTCCTGGCTGTGCCAAGCCAGCACCAGACTCTGCCAGGACCCGCTCCTGGCTGTGCCAAGCCAGCACCAGATTCTGTCAGGATCCGCTCCTGGCTGTGCCAAGCCAGCAGCAGACCCACGGTGACCTAGAAACATCCCTGCTCTTCCAAACCGCTCCGGACAAAGCACATCCCTCGGCGGCAGCTGGGCTGAGCATACCTTGGGAGCACAGGGTGCGGGTGCCCCCAGCCTGCCCACGCTGCCCCCCTTGCTGATGGAGACAGGACGGTGCAGCACTCAGGGGGGCAGCTCTTTCTCTCTGCACTCACTGCGTTGGCAGATGTGCCCACGTGGCACAGCACACTTTTCATTGGTAGCATTTTCCAGAGCATCTCCACCTTTAAAAGGACCCCCTTTGAAGCCCATCCTGGAATTCTTTGTAGCCAACAAAACGGAGAGTCCTATCTTTTGTGTGTTGGGTCTGCTGCCTCACATCTGGAGGAGACAAGACACCAAATACAGAACCAAACCAACCAAAGGAAAACACCAACACCACTATGCACACCTGGGCCTGAGAGGAGAGGAGGGAAGAGAAAAGACGTGAAAGAATAATCAAAAATTTAAGCAAAAGTTCTAGGACATCTGAAAAGGAAGGAGGTAAAAGCCTCAAGTACTCTTACATCTTTTTCCTGTCAGAGTTTCTTTGCTCCTGGTAGAGCTCCTCTGAGGTAACAGCACAGAGCATAATTGCCCATGTACACTGGCAAACACTAATCCCAGGAAACCCCTGGGCTTTCGTTTTCCACCCAGTGGGTACATTTCTTTGGCATCTTGGATGTCAAACATTCTTGAGACAACACGGTGAAAACACACTTAGCTCACAATCGGGGGATGTTTTAGGGCTGCAGTAAACACCAGTGCTACTCCCTTTCGAGGACTTCTCCTCCCCTCTCTGTAACCCAGACTGCACCGCAAAGCAGCAGATGCTGGTGCTGCTGCAATTTATTTTAATTCCAACCCCAACCCCTCCATCTTCTTCTTCCTTCGTTTTTTTTTTTTTTGTTTTTTTTTGCGTGTGTCTGGGTAAATTTAGTTCCCATAAAAGTGAAGGACTGTCAACACCAGCTTTGCAGCCAACCATACTGTCAGCAGCTGTTGTGCGGGCTGTGCACACAAAGCCCCTGAGTGCACCTCAGGCTGTCCCCCCAGCCCCTCCAGCCCTGCAGCAGCTCCAGCTCGTGACCCCTCAGCTCTGTCCCATGGTCTGGAGCCCCTTCTCAGCTCAGATCACACAGCCCCTGCCTCACCCCATCCCAAGCCTGGTTCATCCCTCCTGATCCTCACTCATCCCCACAGGCAGGCTGCTCCTCCCAGGCTCCCTGTCCTCTTCCATTTCCCACAACCTTCCAAGGGGACAGCCAGCCAGAGATGCCATCCCTTTGGCCAAGGCCGTGCTCCAAGGGCAGCTGGGGAGGGACAGGACGTGGGGCTGCTGAGGGAGCTCTCCTTGCACAGGGATCTCACCAAGGGAGCTGAGCATGGCCCAGATGGGAAGGCCGTGTGGGAGGGTCCTGCAGCACTCTCCATTCCCACCCCTCTGCCTGGACCATCCCCTGTGCATCCCTTGGCTCTCTCCGGGCACCAGAGGAAGCTCAGGGGGGGTTTCCTCCACCTGGATCTCTGCCATCATGGGGCTCCTGTATGCAGCCTCTTGCAGGCAGGGGCTGAGGAGCTCTGCAGGCAGCAGCCCTTTGACAACTGCTCTTCCACCAGCAAAATTAAAGTATTTTCCCGGAGTTTCCTGTGAAATGGTGTCTAGAGACCTTTGGGAGGAACATGTCCCCTGCACATGGGCCAGCTCAGGTGGTCACCACCTGATAGAGCACAGAGCAGCAGCTCTTGGGCTTGGGGGTCACAGAATTTCTGCTCCTCAAGCAGTACCACCCTCAGGGTCCCATGGAAGCAAATTGCTTGTTATTTGGATGCTGAGGGGCCCCATCCCCACTGTGGGCAATCCAAGGGGGACCTAAGGGCTGAGATCCTCTCTCCACTTCCCCACAGCTCCAGGATGATGAGGGGATCTGTTCTTCTCCCCTGAATCATGAGATGGCTCTTCAAAGCCGGAGGGAACACTTTGTTTTCACACTGCTCTTCAAATTGAGAAGTCTGGAATTGACGTTGGCTGTGTTGTGTGCATTTATGGACCTTTGCTGGCTCCTCCCTGCTCCTCCCTGTTCAGGAGACCCCTCATCGCAGCACTGCTGGCACTGCTCACACATCTTGTGGATCCCTCTGGCCCCGGGGCAGCATTTCCTCTGACTGCCCCTTGGCCTTGCTCACCCATGGCACCGCAGCATCTCATGCCTCCCGTGCAGCTCCTGGCCCTGCCTGGGTGCCCTGGTCTTGGCTGGAGTTGTACCACAACACCAGGACTGCAGGCCCTGCGGAGAGCCTGCACAGGCCTGGACACTGGGCTTCCTCCATGCATGGGAACCAACTTGTCCAAGGCAAGGGATCCTTGTTGGGGGCTCTTCTACAGGTGGCAGACAATGTTCAGCAGAGAGTTGAAATTTCTTGGGGTATGGCCAGAGGGACTCTGAGACCCCAGTGAGCAACACGAACCTTGCTTGTGCACTTGTGTCAGCAAGCACTGAGCACAGAGCATCCAAGCCTGCTCTGCACCCCACATTCCTTCTCAAGCTCCTAAACACATCTCACAGGAGGCCCCAAAGTCTGTCTCAGGGTCTGCTGTGTGGGTGAGGCCATGAGAGGAGCCCCCAGGCTGGAGCTTGTTCTTGGCACGGCAGGAGCTTTGTCCTTCCAGTGCACTGTTGTCCCATGAGGACATGGTCTGCTGGCCTCCAGTCCCTCCGAGCTGCTCATGTCCCAGCCAAGGACTCATCCTGCTCCTGATCCGCCGGGAGTCCAACTGCTCAGACAGCTGGGCTGAGCTCCATCACCCTCTCCTGCTCTGCTGCATGGCTGGAGCCTTCTCCATGCAGCATCTCCAGCCACCCACACAGCCTCCTGAAGGCTCCCCGTGACTTTGGCTGTGACACCAGCCCCCTCCATCCCTCTTCTCAGGGAGCAAGGGGTGATTCAGGAGCCGGGGACAGCCTGGGGGCATGGCCAGGTGCCATGCTTGCCAGGGACCAGCACAACGTTACCTTGCTTGGAGGAGACGGCTGGGAAGAGGTTAACACTTTGGTACTGGATTGATTTCTCCTAGAAGGAAGGAAGTGTCCTCACACAGAAAAAATGCAGAAATAACAGTGTTGGGGTGGGTGGGGTTTTTTTTGTTTTGTTTTTGTTTTTGTTTTTTTAAATAACTATTCTTTTTTTCCAGCCATCTGTGTCATTTGCAGCTGATGGGAGGGGGGACAATGCTGGATGCGGGTAATCATTTGGGTTTGGGACCAGTACTGCATTTAGTGTACAAAACAAGGGAGGACATCTGCCCCCAGTGGAGTATTATGCACAGATCCAGGATTTTAGCATTGTGCTCACGTCCAGCGCTATCCTTACAGATGCACAAAGCAGAGATGGTCATGCACAACCCTGAGTTCCCTCCTCCTTGCTGTCTCCCTTGTCTGCACCTGCCGTGTCTCCCATTGCCCATGGTCCTGCTATTCCCAAATCTCTGAGAGCTTTCCAGCCTCCTCCAGCCTTCTCCCATCCCTTTTCCTGCCCATGGATACTTTGGGGAAGCTGCAGGCAGGAGCCAAAGACTAGTTCTTCACACCTCTCCAAAGCTACCCATGGAGATCACCTTCCTGGGTCGAATTAGGGTCTCCAAGCCTGATTCAGGGACAGCCCTCAAAGGCTGGACTCACTCCTCATCCGGAAAAATGTGATCACAGACAGTGTCCTGCCAAGGGCTGGATATGTGTGGTGTTTCAGCTCACCTCTTTGGTGAGCCTGGCCCCTGGCTGTGCTCCCTGGAGCAGCAAAAGGGTATTTTTGTCACAGCCCTGTGTCAAACATGCCAAACATGGGTATTCTGCTGGTGTTTCCACAGGGACAACTCGAGCTGGAGCAGAGCAGCAGAGCCACTGGCTTGGGAATGGCTGCTGGGAGCATCCCTGAGGAGCTTGTGGAGGGCAGGAGGCTGCTCCTGCAAAGAGCCAGCCCTGCCAGGAAGATGGAAATGTTGCACTGAGCCTTTGGCTAGGATGTCCTTGGGCACAGTCCTGTCACTTGGACATGGGCCCTCATTAGCCCTGTCACATGCCTGGGGGTGTCTGACTGTGGCCACTGTGGCTTTGTCAAGAGCTTTTCAACTAAACCTTTAGCCTGACTCCAGCTCTCACCTTCAGCTTGTCCCTCCCCTGCCTTTCCAGGTTATTTCCTATGGAGCAATCACCCACGCAGTATTTCCAATCCTGCCAAAAGAGGTCATTTGAATTGTTAGTGAATATTCTAATGAAGAGAGATGCTGCTCTGTTGGCTTGAGAGAGACAGGACGTGTTTGTGTGCAATGTGTGCAACGTGTGAGTGCTTCAATAAAAAGGGACCTGGGGAATTTGGCTCTGTTGGAGAGGTCCCAGGTTCCCTGCTCCTGCCTTTGACTTCGGAGGTGGAGAGGAGAGGGGCAGGTGAAAGATGAACCAGAGGAGAGAAAAGAGGGAATTGGAGCAGCAGAGCAGCCCATGTTAATTTTATTATCTATATATAAATGTGAAGGTTTTCCTGTGCCAGCTGGAGGTTTCCACATGCCAGCTGGAGGTTTGCATGCCAGGTTTGTGGCCAGGAGGAGAGGCAGTGATGACAGGACAGAGAGGGCTACCAGTGGTCAGGAGAACCTGCTCTGAGAGCAGGGAAGTGAGCACGTGCCCCACTGCT
Source organism: Pyrgilauda ruficollis (assembly GCF_017590135.1). Lineage (NCBI taxonomy): Eukaryota > Metazoa > Chordata > Aves > Passeriformes > Passeridae > Pyrgilauda > Pyrgilauda ruficollis. The sequence goes on along the minus strand of NW_024514764.1, from coordinate 14,301,329 downwards.
CTGTACGAGCTGCTCAGGCAATTAATCTCCCTTGCCTTGGGACCCTGGAGCAGAGAAGCAGCAGACTGGTGGCTGTGTCCTGTGATTTACAATACATCTGATAGTTCTAGCCCATTAATAAAGCATGCAGTTGGCCATGAAAGGCACATCTGCCTATTTTAAAGACTATAATAATGGATAAAGCTCTGACACATGGATTTCTGTAAGAAAGCTAGCACTGTAAATAGCATTCCAAAATTATGTATTCGATCAAATTCAATGGGACAGTTATTGTATGCTAATTAAATACTACTGAACTATTTGATGTTTGGATGGTGAATAGAGACACAGTTTCAGAAAAGCACAGTCCCTCAGAACACCCACAGACTCCCAAGACTTTACTGTCGTTCCCAGCCTGCAGTCATTCTGATAACAGGCTGCAGGCAGGGCAGGAATTCACAGTTCAAGGGACCTGTCTATAAGGAGCTCTGGCAACATGGGGACATGGTTCAGTGGTGGACTTGGCAGTGCTGGGTTGAGGGTTGGACTTGATTATCTTAGAGGGCTTTTCCCATCTTAGCACTTCTATGATTCTCTGAGCACGGATGTAATCCACTGTCCAGGTGGGTAATGATGGTGAACAAAGATTACCCATCCTGTCACCTGCAATCAGAGCAGGCCAGAGCCAAACCTGCTCCACTGCTGCTCTTTGTCCCTGGATAGAAGGGCTCCACACGCTCCTCACTGATGACTCTTCCCCCTTCCTGATAAGATTTCCTAACCACTCTGCTGTCTGAGACTTCCTTCACTTTAATTCACCTGGGTCTGTTGGTCTGTCTTGTGCCCCCCATGAAGTGCAGACCCATTTCACTGTGGGTTGCAAACCAGCAAAGGCACGCCCGGTGTTTGCAACGGAAAGAGAAGCTGGATGAAAGAAACAGATCTTGTGCCAGCTCTAAACTGACCTGCTCCAGGCTTGAGGTGTTCCCTGGCAGGGGTGGAGAAGCTGTGGGGATTTCCAGGACTGATGCCATGCTCCCTGATCCCACGGGAGACCCTTGTCCAAAATCCTGAGCTGTAGCACATCACCTCTCACCCACCTCCTGCCAGTGGAGTTTCCTCCCCTTCCTCCTCCCCATCCCTTTCCAGAAACAGCCAGACCAGAAGCTGATGAAGCAGAGACAGGCAGACAGAGAGACTTACAAACCTTCACTGATGCCTCACATTACAGCCCAATACATGAGATCTGAAGAGGATCTCGTTCCACTCAGTCCCTTGGTCTGGAAGCTTTTGCATGACCCAGGACTACCAAGCTCTCTGCACCAGAGCTGGGTATTGATAAAGCCTGTGGACACTTTCAAGTCTGCTAAAAAACTGTTCCAAGGTGACAGATCTTAAGCAACACACAGAGCTGAGCACTGCTCTGCTCTCCACGCCCTTCGCCGCTGCAGGGAAAAAGCAGCCACTATCAGCGATAGCTGGATCCAATTTATTAGGCGCTTCGAGGAGACATTCATCAGGCAGGGAGATAAATAATCTTCAGATGGAACAATTAAATTTAATTGCCTGAAGATTATTTGTCTCCTTCCCTGATGATTGTCTCTGCTGAGCGCCTTATAAATTGGATCCAGCTATCAGCAATATTAAAGGCGCTTCCCCTCAGGACTGGCCCAGCTGCCCAGACCAAAACATTGGGCTCAGAATGAACTTTCACTGTTACAGACTGTCACTATTATCGAAACTGAGGCTGCCTCAAGACTCATGGGTGCTTTTCCTTGCAGTTAGACAGCGCTGTGCTCAAGGTGTCTGGGTTTTCTGGTCCCTGGTGGTGCATCCTGAACTCAGCAGAACTGCTCCAACTCTAGTGGCTCTGTGGCAGCAATGTCTTGCCTGGCAAAGGCTTGAGGAGGGATGTGGTGAGACCCAAGGTGGATCATGCAAGGCTTCAGCGTGCTGGATTTTGTTGTGGCTGCAGAAATGAGGAACTGAAGTTGTGGGGTCCATAGCACGCTGTGGAGCAGCAATGGCATTTTGTGCTGGCCATGCTTGTGCTGGCCATGAGAGAAATGGTAACAGAGCCACATCTCAGCCTGAAGAGACCTTCAGGATGTGTGGGCTCACTAATGCCTGCCCAGCCAGCCTGCCAGCTTGAGGGCCAGCACACCCCAGGAGCACAGCTTTTCCATGCAGAGACAGAGCCAGCGTAGCCACCTTATTCTTGTTACTCCAGGCCAGGACCAAAGCTGGAACCTCTTCAACAACCCAGGAGCCATCAACTCCCTCCTCTGTATATGTCTGAAGTCTGGAAAATATCTTAAATATGGGAGAGGAAAGGGAGGGGTTTGATCCTCAGCTGGTGTAAATCAACGGAGCTCCATTGACGTTGTTGGACGATTACTGAGACTTATGTCCTCTGACCCCAAAAATTTCTAGGGAGGGAGGTAATGACTGCAGAGCATTCCAGTGTTGCAAGAGATCTTCCTTCAGCCTGGCTTCAGAGGCTCCAGAGCTGGGAAACACAGGGCTAAGTGTCTGGGTGAAAGAAAGGGTGAAGGAAAGCCCCAAGGTACCCAGCTGAGTAGTACCAGCCAGAAGGCAAGCTGGAATCCAGAGAGACTGGACTGTAGGGACCATGCACCATGGGGACATCTCATCCTCCTACGCCTTTCTGAGTGTGGACGGCTCTGGATATGAGCTATGAACACCATTGTGTTCTCAGCCCATTCTGGGCAGTGGTGGAGTCTAACGCTTCTGGTCCAGCCCCACTGGTGCCCACCCTGCACCCAGGGTACCCTAGAGCAGTCAGTGGCTCACCCCACATCGTCCACCCCACCTGCCTTGGGAAAGATTTTGGCTGTTGGCAATTGCCAAGAGCCACGGTAACACACTCTCCACTCCAACCCTGCCAGTCCCTTGACAGATGAGCTGTGTCCAGGCATCCCCAAGTGAGAGGCAGCATTTGGAGGTGCAGGCTGGGCGCCACTGCTGTGTTCCTTCCTGCAAGCAGCACCGAAAAGACCCTGGAATCAACATGTTTACTGACAGACTCCTGCGCTGTTGGCCTGCTTTTCTAAGGAAATGAAGCTTGTGCAATCACATTGTCTGGGGGTGTCTGTTCCTAATAACTTCTCAGTCCATCAGCCAACTCCAATCCAATTTGTCGGATGGGGAGAGGTCTCAAAATACTGCATGCTGCCCAGTCTCCCTGCAGTGTGCTGGGTGGCAAAATGGGGGGTGGGAAATTTGGACCAGGTGAGGAATAGGAGCACCTTCGACACAAAGTCATGGAGGAGAGCAGCAGGGTCACAGTCAGTGGCCAGCAGGCAGCCCGAGCCCTGTTGGGAAGAGGACCTCTCCAGCTGTGGCCAGAGCTGGACATGCACCCTCAGCTGAGAGAAAATGCATGTTGGGAAGGATGGATGGAGCTCCGGCTCCTCTGTGCTTGTCCAGGCAGAGAGGATGCAGTCTGCCATGGCTGCCAGAACACCTGGGGCTGAGCGCTGAGCAGCCTCCAGGGCCTCAAAGAGCTGGGGCTGAGGGTCCTCAAGTGGAAGGCAAGGGCTCCCAGTGGGCAGAAGTCTCCCTTCCACCGGGAGTGGACATTTCCAGGAGCGGGCCTCTGGCCAAGCAGAGCAGGACCTGCGGCTGCCGGGCATCGCGCTGTCTTGCTGCAGTCTGGACAGGATCTGGACAGCAGTGACTTGTTTCTCCTTTGGATGCTGGTTAATTTGCTGAAGGCATTCAATGGCCCACATGGTCTCTCCAGTTCAGCCCTGCCAGTAACATGAGCTTAGCAGAGCTGGAGAGGACTATTTTTTTAAGCGCCTATACAAACATGATTTGTTTTGTAATAACTCTTCTTCTATTCTGTTTTGAAGGGGATGATGGCTCTGGGATCTGAGGAGCTCCGAGACAGCTCAGAGCAGCTCAAATTCCTCCCCACGTGCTTTCAATTAACATCTTCATTAAACACCCGTTCAAAGCCACTTCCAGACAGAGCATGACAGCGCAACAGAGCCTGGCTTCGTGAAGTCACCCAGAATCGATGACAAATCAAAAAGGACTTGGTTTGTCCTGTACCAGCCACACGTGCAAATGGGTGACAGCTGCACAGCTCCTCATCACCATCCAGACCCAAAACCAGCACCCAAGCCATGGGGGGGACCTGCTGCCTGTGCACTTGCTGGGAGACGAATTGGCTGCAGTGGCAAATCACCTCCCCTGGCCCGGCAGCCTGCTCGCAGGCCAAACCCCTGATCCCACCAGTGCCAAGGGTGGCTCTCCAGTTGACTTTGATGAGCCCTGCCTTCAGTTAACCCAGCAAAGCAGGAAGGTTGGGAAAGCCATCTGGAAGGAAACATCACTACAAAATTGTCCAGACTGACGTTCCTTAGAGACTCTGCATTGTATCTTCTCCCTCTAATTTACTTAAACTGTGGGCATCCAGGAATCCCAGTCCCCGGCAGTGTACAAACAGCCTGTCTGCATCATCATGAAGAGCCTTGTGTCCTCAGGGGTGACCAGAAGGGACCACAGCCTTCTGCTAGCAGAATTCCATCTCTGCTTGCATGGCAGTAATGGCACCAGCTGGCTCTGAGCCAGCCAATCCCACATCCCAGACTTGGTACAAATATTTGTATTCAGCCTGGGGCAAAAAGGTATGTTTCCATTTTCAGTCAAACCAATGAAACCTGGGATTGAAATCCCTGTGAGAGCTTGGTGCACCAGCATTCCATGCTGAGTGCTCAGCCTAGACTGCTGACCCCACCACAGGCTCTTCCCCTTTGTTAGACATCAAGAAATCTGAACCCCCTGGTGAAACCTGGCAGTACTGGGTTCATGCAGGCCCATCAACCTCTCTCTTCCCAAGCTCCTTCCTGGTCAGGGTGTACTGGGTGCCACCACCTCACCGTGGTTCCTCACTTGGTGCTTGCAACAGCCACGGTAGCAGGACCAGGCAGTTCCTGGGAGAGGATAAATTTGGAATGGCCAGGGGCTGTCTGCCAGCCTGGGAGTGGAATCTACAGTCATGTTTTACAGGGAAAACAGTGGGACCTTGGAATATTCTCCCTCTTTTGGTTCTGTGCCCAAACACATATGGTGTTTGGGGCTGTTCTACTAAATGTCTCCCAAGGGACCTATTCTTTCAAGATACCATAAGATCATGGAACCCCAGATTGGTTGGAGCTGGAAGGAACCTTAAAGCTCATTCTGTTCCACCTCCTGCCACAGGCAGGGACACCTTCCACTATCCCAGGCTGCTCCAAGCCTTGTCCAACCCAGCCTTGGGCACTTCCAGGGATGGGGCAGCCACAGCTTCTCTGGGCACCCTGTGCCAGGGCCTCACCACAGATCCAGATACATGGATCTATAATCAGTAGTTCATTTCCCACATCCTTTAAGATAAATTTAGCAGACTTTGGAACCTGGTGATGGTGACATTGCAGGGCAAACCTTTACGAGAGTGACAGTCTAGCATGGACTTCATCTCTGCTGTGCTCTTGTAGAGAAACCTCCATCCGTGACCTGCTGAGCTTTGCGTCACTGGATGACACCAGGCCAGGTTTGTTCTTAATACAGATCATTTACTGAGCGTGCTGCTCATAGAGGAGCAGGAACACCAGTGCTGGGACTGGCAGTAAGGAATATCAGAGCACATGGGGCCATAACACCTCCCCGTACTCTGTCCCACCACATCACTTGCCTGTGAACTACAGCACACGCTCTAATCCTTTCCAGGACACTTCACCTTTCTCTGCCTCCTTCTCATGCAGTGTGGCCAGGTGCTCAGTGGGATAGATTTCCATGATCTGGCACCCAGTGCATTTGTTTTCCAATGCTGAGGCATTTTTGGAAACCAGCTGTGTTAAGGGAAACCACCGTGAGTCACGTTAACTGATACCAGCATGGTGACAGGTCCTGTTCAACTGCAGGGAGGAGCCGTGACATTGGTTTGCAGAGGGCTCTGATGTGGCTTGGCTGTGGCTGGCTCCACACAGGACTTTGGTGGAGAGAGGGATGTGGCTGGGTCCAAAGTGACATGCACAGCTATTCCTGACACAGCAAACAGCACCTTGATGGAGCAGCTGCTGTGATCCTCAGCAGGCCGGGCAGCCAGGTCCAACCTGAGATGTCCTGGGGGCTGAGACAAATGGAAGGTGGGGAAACTGGTGAATGAGAGGCTGGACATAAAGTCAGCTGTTTCCTGGGCTGCATCTTCAGCTCTACAGAGCTGCCTCAAGATCTAGTGTCCTTGTCATAAGGACATGGAACTGCTGGAACAACTTCAGAGGAGGCCACAGAGATGCTGTTAAGGCTGGACCCCCTCTGCTCCGGAGCCAGAGTGGGAGAGCTAGGGGGGATTCACATAGAGAAGGCTCTGGGAGACCTCAGAGCCCCTTCCAGGGCTTAAAGTGTGTCCAGGAGAGCTGGAGAGAGACTGGGGACAAGGGATGGATGGACAGGACAAGGACAGACAAGGATAGATGGGATATTGGGAAGGAATTGTTCCCTATGAGGGTGGGCAGGCCCTGGCACAGGGTGCCCAGAGAAGCTGCGGCTGCCCCTGGATCCCTGGAAATGTCCAAGGCCAGGCTGGACATTGGGGTTTCAAGCAGTTGGGGATAGTGGGAGGTGTCCCTGGACACAGCAGGGTGTGGAAGGAGGTGATCTTGCAGGTTCCTTCCAACCCAAACCATTCTGTGAGTCTGTGAAGTCGAGGACTGCAGTCCATCCACTTAAAAACTACCAAAGAAAGAAGAGCAGAATCATATTTTGTTGCTACATTCATGTGCAGATCAAATCAAACTACTTCAGGAAAGCTCATTTGCATCTCCAAATGTTCTTTGAAGCCCAAGACAGCAAAGTATGCACTCAGTTTTGAGCATGTGGTTTATGATCTATGGCATTAAGCTGGGGTTTAATGGGAATACTAATATAAAAACATTGTCTTAACACATTATCTGTTGGATTTTTCTTTTTTCTTCCCATCAAAAAATGCAATTTTATACATAGTATAAATGTTCATAAAGGATTTTTGGTTTCAACAGAAGATATCTTCCAAAATTCTTGAGTTAGAATAAACTTGTAGATAGTCACCGGTCTGTTTCTGTGTTTTGGTTTTTCAATGAAAGTGAGTTTGGTTAAGAAACCACTCTGGTTTGCTTTTCCTTTTTAAGTGGAAATAAAATAAAATAATGCACTACTGCTTCCTCATGAATTTGTATCTTTGTATTCTCAGTTCCTGTTTTCACATTTTAGAAGAGGACTCCCCTGTGTCACAGGAATTTTCTTGGAATGGAAAGAGCTGTTTCCTGCCTGGTCGGTACATGGGTTTGGAGAACCTCAAGCCAAAAAATCCTAGACACACCAAAGTCATCCAGAGCTTTCCGATGGTGCTAGTGTTACCCGGACTCTCCTCTCCTCCAGACCAAGTGTCTTTGTGGTTGGGAAATTGCAGTCTTGCTCTAAGATCCGTGCTGTCCAGCCCGGTTCCACATGGGAAGTGGTTTTGCCCACAGTGCACAGAGCAGACCAGTGTGGTTTTCCAGGGAAGACTGGGATCCTGAGCAAAGGCTCCTGGACACGAGCCTCAGGCCAAAGGGGTTTTGCTCAGCAGAGCTGCATCTTCTGTGGGCATCTGGGCAGGGGATGGAAAGTGTGGGCACCCTGCAGCCCCTTGATTCACCAGCATGGATCCCATCACACCACCTTGCAATTATACAGCAACACTATTCATAAGCTCCACGGGTAAACAGCCCCTGACACTGCACAGAGTGGTATGGAGTTCCTACAGATGACAGAGAACTAATTAACTTTGTAATTGCATGTGCTGGGACAGCCCTGGAACTTCCACGCTCTTTTGGATGGCTGGGATGAGTCTTGCTCTTGTTCTCACCTCCTGTTTGAGGGGAGAAAGGCTTTCACTGAGAGGAGAAAGGCTTTCACTGCCTTCAGTGGGGCAGGCTCAGAGCATCTCATCTCTGTGGCCATTGCAGCAGCTCCTCAGCCATCCCCTATAACCAGAACTAAGGAGAGAAGTGTCCCAGAAAAAAAAAAAAAAAAAAAAAAAAAAAAAAAAAAAAAAAAAAAAAGTGAGAAGAAAAATTAAAAACCCCTCAAAACAAACTAAAAAAAACCCAAACAAAATACTCCCATGCCTCAGACTCAGAGAGCAAACTTTGGGAAGCACAAACCTGGATTCATGTCTGATGAACTGAGCAACTCCCTTTGGACAGGATGAAAGCAAATCAGATACTTCAGAATTGATGCCAACAAGCTCCTGATTTTGGGTAGAAAATTCAGTGTCACAATTCAGGTTTATTTCTGTGAATTCATATGATGTGAGCAGAATACCACTGAGGCACAGCTCCTTTGGTAGTGGAAATGAACACATTCCTGTTAAGCTGCATGGAAGTACTCTGGTTTTCCCCTGCTGTGATTCTGGACCTGGGCCTACCTCCAAGAGAAGGGAGAAGACCTGTTTGTCCACTCAGACAGGTTCACACTTTGCTTCACTGTGCCCAGGAGCAAAACCCAATTCACTGATCTGCATTTTTGTGCTGTTAGTGACAAAATGACAATGACAAAGAGATAAAAAACCCTCCAAAGGTATGAATTGTTCTGCAGCATCATCTCTTGGTGCTCCACATCACCTGGAAGAGCAGAATGTCAGCTGCCTCCAAGGGAAGCTGGGAAATGCACCCCCCTGTGGGGTCCACTGCTGCCCTCAAACCCTGCTTCTTCCCACCTCCCAGATGAGCACTGTTCATACCCACCCCAGCCTGGAGGGGATTTTTAAGGACACACATCTCCAGGATGGGGGATTGTCTAGGGAGAGTTGGTACCAAACCCAGGGATGGTGTGTGCAGGGTGTTGGGGTGGTGTCAGTGTGTCCAGTGGGACCTGGGCAGGGACCACAACCCAGTCCTGGGGTCAGTTCTGGGCCCCTCATGACAGGAAGGACACTGAGGGGCTGGAGCATGTCCAAGGAAGGGAACAGAGCTGGGGAAGGGGCTGGAGCACCAGGAGCAGCTGAGGGAGCTGGGAAAGGGGCTCAGCCTGGAGAAAAGGAGGCTCAGAGGGGCCCTTCTGTCTCTGCACAACTCCTGACAGGAGGGGGCAACCAGATGGGGGTCAGGCTCTGCTCCCAGGGAACAGGGACAGGAGGAGAGGAAACAGCCTCAAGTTGCAGCAGGGGAGTTTCAGATTGGATATTGGAAAAAATTCTTCATGGAAAGAGTGTTTGGGCACTGGCACAGCTGCCCAGGGGAGTGGTGGAGTCACCACCTTGGAGAGATTTAAAAGCCATGTGGATGTGGCACTTGGGAGCGTGGGTTAGGGGTGGCTTTGGCAGTGCTGGATTTAATGGTTGGACTCATGATCTTAGAGCGATTTTCCAACCTGGATGAGCCCCTGATTCCATCATCCCAGTGCAGAGCGGTAACCAGCACTGAAGGGGCTCACCTGGATTCAGGTGGGTGCATGGCACAAAGGTGGGGTGCACGTACAGGTACAGGTGTGTCTGTGCCAGGTGACACAGCTCTGTGGAGGTACAGTGTCCCAGCCCTCCAGGATTCTCACCTGCTTTGCTCATTAAATACTGGAGAAAAGAGATGCTACAAAGCTTCCAAGGCAGGAGACAGCAGTGCTGAGCTCAGGTGCTTTGGGGATTCTCCTCCCTAGCCTGTGCCATGGTGCACATGCCAGAGCAAGTGCCAGGTCCCCGTGGAGAAAACCCCTTCACCAACCCTCTGCATCAGTGCAAGGAGCCCTACAGGGCTAACTCTGAATCCTGGTGCTGACAGGGCTCACCCAACACCTTCCCACACCACCTCAAAGAGCCACCATGGCTCCCACACCCCAGTACCGACATGGCAGCCTTAAAACTGCCACAGACAGAGCCTGCTGCCTTGTATTCCCAGTCCTTGACTGTGGGGAAGGGCAGGAGAGTGTCTGAAGGCTCAACAGCCTGCTCAGACAGAAAACATTGCTATGTGCCCATGAAACCATCAAGGGAGAGAAGGAAAATATGAAAAGAGACAACCACCTTGCAAGTGCCATTCTGCAAGGAATGCTGTGCAGTAGGGGCCACAAAGAGGATGAAGGGTCTGGAGCACCTCCTTATGAGGAGAGACTGAGGGGGCTGGGCCTGGTTAGTCTGGAGAAGGGAAGACTGAGAGGGGATCCCATCAATCCATACAAATATCTCCAAGGCAGGTGCCAAGAAGACAGTGCCAGAGTCTTTTTAGTGGAGCTCAGCAAGAGAAGGAATAATGACCACAAACAAAAACACATGAAGTTCTACAACATTAGGAAGAAGTTCTTTCCAGGGAGTGTGGCAGAGCACTGGAAGAGCTTCCCAGGGAGGGTGTGGAGTTACCCCTCTCAAGACAATGGAAACCCACCTGGACACATTCCTGTGTCTCCTGCTCCAAGTGACCCTGCCTGGGCAAGGGGTTGGACTGTATGATCTCCAGAGGTCCCTCCCAACCCCAAATCTTGTGTCATTCTGTGAGGAGTGAGTTGCATCAGGACATCACACATCCCCGTGTTCCTGGTTGTGGGGCTTCCCACAAAATAGCTGTGCAACTCCTGCTCTTCCCACTCGCATCCAACTCTGCTCCTACTCAGGCCCTGCCTCCTTCTCTCTTCCTCTCCCCAGCAAGGGGAGGAGGCCCCATACTGTTCCCTGCAGCCAAGTGATCCAAGCTGCTGTGTGGCCAGAGCAGCTCCTGCAGAAAAAGCTTTGCATGGCCAGTGAGACCCTTGCACAGGCAGAGCTTGCACAGGGGGGTGGGCAGCAGCTCCAGATGCAGACATTGTCCCAGGCCCACCCCAAAGAGCAGCACCTGGCTTTGGGTCATGGCTCTGTCTCTCTTGATGGACTGGGTTTCTAGGAAGGGAGAACAAATTCTTAAGGAAAAGGGAGGACTTTTTCCCTTCTGGGGTCAAATAAAAGGGCATCAGGAGTTGCACAGCTCCATGCTGAGGAGCATCAGGGACACAGATGTAGCTTTCTGCACATAGCCCTGATCTAACACTGAATTCATTCTGTGACTTCCAAAAAGACACTTGGTTTTCCACCAGCTGTGCCTTCCCTCTGCCTTGCCTCAGGCTCTGAGCATCAGCAGGTGACACACGGAAAGGGAAGGGCCACCCTGCAGCTCCTGCCTCTTTGGGATGTCAATGCCTGTGGATGCCCAACAATGACAAACACCATGGGAACCTCTGCACTCACCAACCCACTTCTTCCTTGACCTGGGAGAGTGGGGCTTGTTTTAACTTGAGGCAGAAGACAAGCAAAGGAGAGAGGAGATGGGAGAAGCGCCTTTTAAAAAGCTCCTTTGTCACTCGCCTCCACATCCCATGGCGGTGCCTGCACTGACGTCAATGTGGTGTTGGTTGATTTGCACCAGCTGAGGGGCTGGCACAGGATCCTCCCCTCCAGAGTGGCTCTGACGTGGGGCAGGAAGGGTTCGTGCTGGGAGATATTCCTGCCTGTGCCACACTGGTGGCCGCAAGGCGAGGAATGAGGAACCTCTGCGGAGCGACAGCTGACCCTCATGCCTGCACAGAGCCCCTCCTGCACCCTGGCACCCAGTGATGGGGGCTGCTGCCCAGCCCTGATCCCTCTGTGCCAAGGGAAGGACAGTGAGGTGGCTGCTGCAGGAGCATCAGCATCAGAAGCCTCGCCTTGCCAAGGGGTGCCAGACTGGAACATCCTCGCAGTGTTTGTGCCAGCTGTGACACAGCTGTGAGCTCTCGCTGCCATCCCTGCTCCTCTGCAGGTGTTCTTCCCTCAGTGGAGGCTGCAGGACCTGACCTAGGCATCCAGCCCTACAGCTCTGGGGTTTCACCAGCCCATGGAGTTGATGCCTTGGCACGCCCAACCTTATCTTGCTGCCTTACAGAGCAACGAGTCCCAGAAGCGCATTTTTGACTAGTACTTTTCTCCCACACATGTGATTTGTGTGTTAATGTAACGCTGCACAGCGTGGGAAGCATCCCACTAAACACTCCTGGGAAAGAGGAGCCCAGCCCTTGGAATCAGAGCTGGTTTGAGAGATGGATGATGGAATGCTACGCACCCAGCCACAAGAAGGACAAGTGATATGCACTCAGCAGCAGTTGGCTTTACTATGGACCACAGGAGATCAGAAAAATAACCTTGTTAACAGGAGACCTAGTGGCTAACAAAATGTCATGCTGTAGGACGTACTAGAGAAGCACAATCACCAGAACAAAACGGCACCCAGGGGGACAGGGAAGCCCAGGGGGTTGCAGGAGATGCCCCATAGCAAATCTCTAGTGTGGTATTGACACGTCTGTGAGTGCAGGGGGCTGGCTGCATGAGCTCCTTTAGTCTTGGAACAAGTCAAAGAGTCTTCACCTTTACCTAACTCTAGTGGCTCTGGCACAATGATTATTGACTTTTTTCAGAATAAAAATACTAATATAATTTTGTTCCAAGAACTTTGTGCAAGAATTATTTCTCCAGGTGCAGTGAAAGGAGGGCAGATAGGAAAACACCCTTCGCAGGGTTGTCCTTGTGGTTCCTGCCCTCTCCTCACTGACACCACAACCCTCCCCAGCAATCCTCTGTGGCTTTGCCTTCAGCGAATCCCAAACAAGGCTTTTCAGAAAAAAAGGGGGGAAAAAAAGTATTGCTGCTTCTTCTTGTAATATTTTTCCTCTCTCTCTCTCCCCTGTTTCTCCTTAAAAATGTTTACTTTCAAAAATTCCATTCCTGCAGAGATTCCTCCTGAGCTCTGAGGTCTCTGGACTCCACCCTCCTCTTCTCCAGTCAGAAAAACTGAGTCTCGATGTCTCTTTGGTTAAAAAAAAAAAAATTTAAAAAATAGCACAAACAAATAACACACAACCCAGTATGATCCCATTCCACCCCGCGGATGCCTGATGAGAGGGTGTCTGTGGAAGAAGGAAGCATCAGAGACGAGCTGTCTGCTCTCTGGAAGCCGAGGTCTCTTCTCCATCCCACCGACTCTCCTCCTCTCATACGGTGGTTGCTGGCCCGTACTGGAGCACCAGAGGGGATGTCTCCTTGATGCGGACGTAGAACCGTCCCTCGGGCTGGCTGGTGTGGAGGGACAGAGGCAAGAAGTCATCGGGAAGCCACTGCTCGCTCTCGTTGGCAGCGAACACCAGTCCGAAGTGCTCCAGCTGCTCCTCGCCGTAGCAGACGGCGGCCGAGCCGCCCAGCACGCCCCGTGAGATGTCGTTCATCTCCAGCACCACCAGCTTCACCACCTCCATGGCAGGCGTCTGGCTGGTGATGTGCAGCTGTGGAGAGAGAGATGGGAGAGATGGATGGTAAGGGGGAGGAATGAGGAGGAACAGGGGCCGGAGGCAGCAAATGGCATGGAGGAATGGTGAGGGTGGAGGAACAGCTGCCCAGTGGTGCCTGTGAGCAGGTGGCAGCAGCCTGGCACAGAGCCATGGGCACACCATGCCCAGGGAATGCCCAAGGGAGCCTCTGCATGCCAGGGCCCAAACTTATGGACTACTCTCCTGCCTCTACTCCTGTTTCCAAGTCCTTGCCACTCAACCCTTGCATGTGTCACCTACAGCTCTGCTGAGGCTGCCCCACTGTCTCATCACCTAGAGCTGGAGAGGGACAGTCCCTGTCCTGCTCCTGGTACCATGGAGGGATCTGTGTGAAGTCACTCTTGTGAGCAGGATCCAGACCCTCAGACCAGCTGGATAACAACAGCTCTGCCAAACTACAACTGAAACCTCTTTGGAACATGGCGATAAACTTCACCCCATGCACAAGCTTGGGGTTCTCCCACCAACAGCTACCCTTGCCCTCTGCTTCCCTGGGGACAGCCCTGTGAATCCCAAATCCTGTCAAGAAAATGAGCTTATCAGGGCCCTGGCTGCTAACGCTGGGAGCCACTGCTTGGCTTCAAAGGCCCAAAGGCAGGACATCCATCCTCACCCAGGCAAGGCAACGTTTCCTTTGGCACATCTGTGAGGGCTTGCAGAGTGCCAGCAGTGCTGCCCACACAGGGTGGTCCCAGCTCTGGGCCCACGTGAGCACTGCCAGCCCTGAACAGCCGTGGCAGGGCTCAGCTGATTTACACCAGCCGAGGAGCCGTGCCTTTGAACTCGCTTTTCTTCAAGGAGAACATCGTAAAACGCTTTCAAGCAGGCGTGTCCAAAGCTTTGCAACTTCAAAAGCCACATGGGCAGCCCGCCAAGAACCTGAGGGCTGCGCTTCAGTTCCACAGAAATCTATGGGCATTCCTCAAACAGAAAATAATCCGGCGAGGCAGAGTTGTCTCTGCTAGGATGTCCTGGCTGGGTGCAGAGACACTGGCTATCAAACCTCCCCAGCAATAAACCAATCAGCCTGCTGGTGCTGTTCTTCCTCTGCCATTCCTTTAGGGCTGATTTCAACCCACACCAGTCCATGGTTTAACGATTTTCTGCTCTGTCATCCTCAGTCCTGGGCACCAGGAATGTCTCAGAAAGGAAATTTCAACAGGGGAAGGATCTCCATGGTTGGGACCAAAGGAGGCCACAAAGCCAGAGGGGCACCTACCCAAGATGTGGGGGATGGCCATCTGTGGGGGACTGCACCTGGAGCAGGTGTGAGTGATCAGAGGTGGTAGGATCAGCTCTTGGCAGCAAAGCTCTCATGGAGAGGAGTCAGATAACACAGCTGCTCCAGCATAGTCTGAAGGAGCATGGAAGGAGCTCTGCCTGCTGCCCCAGCCAGAACTGGAGTGGGTTCTGCCACTGGAGATGCCACAGGCTGGAGACAAAAGGTTCCTGCTCTCCCTTCCCTAATGGGGAAGGCTGGAGCAGAGACCACACACCTAGGAAGGGAAGGCTATAGGAGGAGCATGGCCAGGGCAGGGGTGACAGCTGAATTTTGGCCTGGAAGGATGATGTGTTTGAACACCAGGACGTGGCAAGGACATCATCTTAAACAATGGATTCAGTTATTATATCAGTAGCTCAGATATATCAAGGAAGATTTGGATTTCTGCTAATACACTCATCTGCTATTTTGTCTTTTTTCCCCTGTTAGAACAGTCAGGTTTTTCTTCTCTCTTTATTTTAAACAAAACAAAAAACCCCACCAAAAAAGTGTCCTTTGCTCTGCCTGCTCACACTGGGTGGCACCAACCTGCTGTCACCTGCTAAATCACAGACCAAGAGCTGAACTTCAGCCCCACCGCCTTGTCCCCAAAATTCAGTACATGTGGCCCTGGCTCACTCCTTCTGCAGCAGTAGCCATCGCTCCTGCAGAGACACCCTGTCCTACCAGGAGCCTCATCTACAGCAGGGACAGAGGGAGTCGGGCAGGAGTGCTGCGAGTCTCCAGGGGACCTCACCCCCGGGATGGTGGAGGATGGGGAGAGCCTGTGCCAGGTGTGGGGCACATGAGCCCTGCTGCCTCTGTCCCCATCGTGCCAGCCCTGTCCCTCCGGGCACGGCAGAGCCGCTCCGCCACGCGTTACAGGCTCCAGTACCTTGACACTGGTCTCTCTGGAGAGTCCCGTTTCGTACTGAGGGCAGACCCTCAAGGTGACAGAGCCCTGCTTCTTCCCTTGGTCGGCCAAGCCCCCAGGCTGCTCCGGCTGCTGCTCTGGCAAGTCCTGAGTCCGCTCATCCGAGCGCGTCCGGCAGACGGGCTCGGAACCTTGCCCGGCCCGGCGGCGCTCGGGGCTGGGTGTGGAGCCGGCCCCCAGCCTGGGCTGGCCGCAGGGGCCCGCGGTCCTGCTCTCGGCCGGGGAGCTGTCCACGGAGCCGGGGCAGGACTTTCTCGGGGCGGGGCAGTGGGGCTTGGGGAAGTCCAGGCTGCTGGTCCGAACGCAGTACGCCTGTCGCTTCTCCGTGATGCGCAGCAGCTCGATCTGCCGGCTGGGCAGGACAAAGTCACTGTCGTAGAGCTTGGGCGGTGGCCGGGGCTCCTCTGGCGGTGGCGGCACTGGGGGTGGGCTCTTGAGCTCGTGGCTCTGCAGGACGTCCGGGGCGCTGTCCCGCAGGGTGCGGGCCGCCCTCCGGCCGCAGCACTCGGGCCCCGAGGTGGAGCACACCAGGTCCAGCTCCTTCGGGCTCTGCGCCCGGCTGGAGTCGTAGTCACTGTCGGTGGCCAGGAACACTTCCGAGGAGCCTTCCTCGTCCGACAGGCCGTGCGAGTCCGCTAGGGGTGAGAGAAGCAAAGAGCGGCTCAGCCCGAGTGTGGAATCCCCCGCTGAGGTGGAATCCAGGGAAGCCTCCGAGGTTTACCCCTTGTCACACACCCGAGCTGCGCTCGCCACGGCACAGGCAGGGCGGGTCCTGGCCCGGTTGGCACCGACTGCTCTGCACGTACCCGGCTCCAGCCCTGCTGGCACCTCGGGCACAGGCACCCCCAACCCCCCGGGCACGGGCAGCCCCTGAGCCCACCAGGCAGGAGCTTGGCACCGCCGGGTCCGTACCGGAGTTGAGCTTGCGGCTGGTCTCTGGTGAGAGCACTGGGGATGGAAGGTAGTCAAGGTGGGATGAGGAGGATCGGGTTTTCTCCTTCACTGGCCCCCCGGCCTCACTGAGGAAACCACTGAGAGAGATCCCACAGGAGGGCTGCTTGTAGCGGGCATGCTGCAGGACATCCATGATCCAGCGCATCTCTCGCCAGATCTCCTCCATTTGCTGCCAACAGAGGAAATGGAGGAGCCCTTTCACACAGCAAACAACAGCAACAAGAAAGTCCCACGGCAAAACACGTGAGTGAGTCTGTACACACACATCTCCCCAGAGCTTTGCGGGAATCCCTGAGCTGGGAAAGGCAAAAAAAGTGCTCTCAGGTAGAAGGAGGATGCAGCTGCTGGTTCACCAGGCGTGCTGGGGACAGGGGTAGTGTGGGATGCCCTTTTGCAAGTCCATCCTAAAATGCACTTGCAGGCCTTTTTCTAGCAAGGAGGGCATGTGCACTTTCCTTGGGATTTTTAATGTGATCCTTGCAGTAAGAAGTTGCTCGATAAAGCAGTTGCAGCATGGAGAAGAGGAGGCTCCAGGGACACCTCAGAGCCCCTTCCAGTGCCTAAAGGGGCTCCAGGAGAGCTGGAGAGGTACTGGGGACAAGGGATGGAGGGATGGGACGAGGATCTGGATGGACAAGACAAGGGTGAATGGCTTCCCACTGCCAGAGGGCAGGGTTAGATGGGATATTGGGAAGGAATTGTTCCCTGGCAGGGTGGGCAGGCCCTGGCACAGGATACCCAGAGAAGCTGTGGCTGCCCCTGGATCCCTGGCAGTGCCCAAGGCCAGGTTGGACATGGCTTGGAGCAATCTGGGATAGTGGAAGGTGGAACTGGATGAGGTTTAGTATCTGTTCCAACCCAAACCATTCCATGAATCTATGAAAGACCAGCCTGCTGCTGCCCATCAGCCATATTAGAGAAATGCCCTGGGGCCACCAAGACCAGGGAACAGCCCGGATGCAGATCCTGCTGCCTGAGTCCTAGCAGGTCAGGGCCACTGTCGAGCCTCCTCCCACCCCATACCTGGATGTAGTCCTGAACCTGCTGGTGCCTCTGCTTGGCAGTGGAGAGCTCAGCATCAGAGAAAGCCTCCCTGAGGCTCTGCTGGGAGAGGAGTGACTCCAGCTCCAGCAGGGCGGACACCTGGCAGTACTGTGTGATGAACTCCCGGTTGTACGTGAAGAAGTGGACTGGGAGAGGAAACAAGAGAAGGGGGGATGAAAAACATGAGGCCCCATGCTGTGGATGCCCTACCTATGCTGTGGATTCCTCCCTATCACCCAAGATGAGGAGGCAACACTGTCCATTAGTCCACCTGGACAGCCCTCAGTACACCCCTCCATCCCTTCTCCCCAGGGAGTGAGGGAACTCTAGGCACCCCACTGCCCAGCCCAGCTCTCAGGAGGCCTCAGAGGACAGGGGGACCAGCAGAGCTGGTTTTTGGCATTCCCTCTCCTCACCCAGCTCGAAGATCTGCAGTGGCAGTGTGAGGAAGCCAGAGCGAGGGGTATAGGGGTTGTTCTGGCCTGGAGCAGTGCAGACGTCATCTGATGGAGGCAGCAGCAGCAGGAAGGAGACCTGATCCCCAAAGTCCAGCACCTCTTGGCTGTACAGACGGAAGTCTTTGGCCTGCAAGAAGACAGTGCAGGTAACAGCTGCACACATCACCTGGTGGGGCCTCTGCCCAGTCCTCATGCACGGAGTAGTCCTCAGGGACCACCTGCAGCCAGGGGACACTGCAGCTTCAGCACACAACCAGAGACTCCTTGCTTCTGGCATAATCTACATAATCTCATCACTTCTTCTCTAATTTTTCCTAAAAGTTTCAAAACTTCTGGTCAAAGTCAACATGGCAGGGTGTTGAAAACGTGCCACCAGCGATGAGCAGGGAGGTGCCCTCCCAGCTGCCCAGCCAGAAGCACATACCTGTCATTGGGGCTGCTGGATTGCTTCACAGCAGATATTTGGCATGGTGGAAGAAGGTTTCTCCCCATGCAGCCTGGCCCCAGGGGCTGCAGCTCTGGCCCAGTACTGGCCAGTGACCAGCCTGCTTTGGAAGGATAGAGTCGAGCTGGTCTCGTGCTGCCCGGGACCAAACCACTGGCAGCAGTAACAAACCCAGATTTGTTGCAGTGTGGGAAGGACAAACAGCTCCTGTGGACACTGACCCTGGACAGCGCAGACTCAGCACTCACCTTCTGTTAGCACAGCACTAAAATCTGGGTGCTCAGCCTCACAAGGAGGATCAGACGTGTAGTTCCCCACCTGCTGCAACCACCAGCACTGTGCTCACAGCCCCATCCCCTCCCTCTGCCCAGACCTTGGCTCCTGCCTCTACCTCTTGCAATGGGATGTTCACCAGGGTCATCAGCTCCTTGATGGCCACTTGGAGCTCTTGAAAGAAGGGGTTCTGGGACCTGTCAGTCTCTGGCTCTGTGGGAACAGGTTCCTCCACGCTGGCCATCTTCTGCAGCCACTCCCACTCCTCCCTGCAGAAGGCCAGAGACAGACAAGTGAAGGAGGGAGCAGTTTGGGTGGACGTGGACACAGTTTCTCTGAGAGCTGTGTTTGCTTGGCTGTTCCTCTCTCAGACAGTGCAACATCCCCAGAGGTTTGGGAGAGGTGGAGGTAGAGAGGGAACTTGGTTTGCTCTAGGCTGAATCAGAATCACAGAATATGCTGAGCTGGATAGGACCCACAAGGATTGTCAAGTTCAGCCCTGACCCCACACAAGACACCCTAACAACCCCTCCCTGTGCCTGAGAGTCCTGCATGGCAGGGATAGGAGGGAATATTATGCTGCTGCTGAAGCAGGAGGTGATGGATGCTGTTAGCCTGGGTGGGACAGAGCAGCCCTGCAAATCCCACCTAGAGATGTTGGGGTTGGAGCGGATCTTGACGTGGCACAGGATGTTGGGGAGCTGCTCTGGCACCAGCACTCGGATCTGATCCACGGCACTGCACAGCTTCAAGTAGCCCAGGTAGAGGCCCGGGGAGAGGGCATGGCTGCTCCGCTGGTGATAAGCCAGCTTGTCCTGGGAACAAAGGCACTGCTGGACCAAGCGAGTCCTCACAGCAGGGCTTGTGCTGATGCTTGTAGGCACAGCCAGTCCAGCTAGAGAAGGGGAGTGGCACAGGAAGACAACCCAGTGCTGGCGGGTTGAATCTGGCACCAACTTGATGCCTCCCCTTGAAACAACAGGATTTTTGGAGGTTGGCTGGGCTCTGCTCCCCCTCTGCTGTGACCTTTCCAGGCCAAGGGGGAGCAAGGAGCACTGGTGTTTCCCAGGGGAGCCCACTGCCATCCCTGCCCCAGCACACACCTGGATGGAGATGAGCAGCATGTCCAGAGCAGTGGGCTCCTCGGGGGAGGACACGGACTTGCGGCTGGTCTGCAGCTTGCAGATGGGGACCCAGCGGACGCTCTCGAAGGTCTGGTTGGTCTTCACCTCCTTCAGGGTGACAACGAGGATGTTGCCCTGTTTATCTTTGATGGGCTCAAAGAAGACCTGCCCCAGGTCCTGGATGCCTAGCAGCCCCTGTGTGACAGGGTGGGAAGGCAAGAGAAAGCAGAGGGTCAGGGGACATCCTGGAGGCACAGTGGGTCTGGGCAGCTGGGATGTGCCTGCAGCTGCCTGCTGGAAACCAGTCTGCCCAGAAAAGCACCCTGATGGTCCCCAGCCCCTCTGCAGGAGACTGCCATGACACCTGGCACTTCACTGTCCCACAGCCGGAGTCCTGCCGGGGGGACGAGGCAGGGACACACAGTCGTGGCCAGCAGATCCTGGGTTTATCCCAATTGTGGTACATCTGCATGCTGCTCCCAAAGGAGCTCAGCCTCCAGCATCCCACTTGAAGTGTTTGTTCCCCCCTAGGCTGATCCTCACCTGCATCTGTGAGATGGCCAGCAGCATCTTGAAGCGTGTCTGCAGGATGCAGGAGCAGGAGGACTGGGACACGGTGACACACTGCCGCAGCCACAGGATCTCGTCCCACATACATGACACCTGCACACACCACAGAGTGTCATCCATACATGACACCTGCACACCACAGAGTGTCATCCATACATGACACCTGCACACACCACAGAGTGTCATCCATACATGACACCTGCACACACCACAGAGTGTCATCCATACATGACACCTGCACACACCACAGAGTGTCACCGCTGCTGCAGCTGGGTCACACCAGGGGGTTTTGGGGAAATCGTTTGGCTCTCTGAGTTGGGTTAGGAATGTGCATGGGCATGCAGCACCTCTCAGCAGGGGTGCAAACAAATCCCTGTGCCGCAGGTGCTGAGATGCCTCCAGAGCCTGCACCCAAAGGCAGCCCTGAGCCATGTCCACTCAGACATCCATCTTCATCTAGGACTGAAACCTTAAGCTTGAACACAAGGTGGCCAAGGTGGGGAGGGAGAAGAAAGCACTCTCCATCAGTAGATAAGGATCAACCAGCACATTATTTTGGTCCTGAGCTGCCCACATGCCCTTTCCCTAAGTCTGCTGACATCAGGGGAGCTGGCAGCAGCTCCCTGTGCATCCTACAGCAGAGGCAGAGGTGCCATAGAAGAATACTGAGGGGAAGCAGTTCAACAGCCACTGACATCCCTGTGGAGAGGCAGTGCCCACCCATCCTGGCACATAGCCTGCCCAGTGGCTCTGATCTGTCACCCATCTTTGGGCTTCCATGGGTTGGGATGAAATGCCATTCCCTGGAAGTTTCCTGGTCCGTGCTGAACCTCAGCAAGGAACAAGTCCACGGGCTGCCTGCACTGCCAAGCCCCAGTGTCTGGGCTGGAGGGGCAGAAGTGTTGCCTGATGCCTGCCTGGGTCACCTTGGTACTCCTGGCCCTCTGCCCAAGCACAGGGTATTCCTTGTCCTCTGCCCTCAGCCACCCACCTTGGTGAGCCAGAGGAAATCTTGCATGAGCAGGCAGGAATAGGTGTCATCAATCTCCACCACAGGGATCTGATCTTCGTGGGTCACCAGGATGTTGTCATCCTTGTAGAAGATGGCTGTCAGGTAGAGGCCCCTGCACGGGAGGGAAGACAGACTTCAGTGCCACCCCCAGCTGCCAGCTCCATCTCCCAAAGGATCTCTTTCCTGAGAGGAGATGCCCTGCCCCAGGTCCCCACTTCTCTCCAACAGCCCGTGGCAGAAGAGGCTTGTGGCTGGTATGGGAGCAGGAACAGGAACCCAACATGTCCCAGCAGATACCACAGCCCATGACCCTGCAGCACATGGGACAGAGATGGGCCAGACTGTGCAGGGGACACTCTGGGTCTGGACAAGGTGGAGTGCCAGGTGAGCCCCAGAGGTGATGCAGGGATCTGGGCACCAGCACAGCTTGGCCAGTGCAAATAGAGACACCAAGAGAACCTCTGATCTCTGGGCCATGGGACTCATCTCCACCATCAGCTCACTCCCAGTGCAGACCCTGCTCTGAGCACTCCCACCCCCCAATGTGCAGGCACAGCTCTCAGGATGGGCAGCTCTGTGGCCCTGCTGGGACAGGGGCTCTCACCATCCCCGTGCACCAGCCTCTCACCGCTTCAGTGTCTTGAGAAACTTGCTGCCAGGGTGGAAGAGGTGCTTGAGGCTCTTGGAGACCGAATGCTTTCTGCTCTGGGGCTGGTTCTTGCAGGGCTCTGTGGAGCAGAGAGCAGAGGATGCTGCAGCAGGAGATGAAGAGCTGATACCAGCCCATTGGGAAGGCTCTGCTGAGGTCTCCATTGCCTGAGCTGTCTCCCTGCTCTTCACATCCACGGCACAGACCTATACCTGCACCATCCCAGCTCTGCAGATCACACCACAACCCTGGGGACTCAGCTGCCCCTGCCTCAGCCTCCCTGGAGCACTGTGCTGTGGGCTCACCGTGGCAAATGCAGTGCTGGTGGACGGTCTTCACCTGGCCCAGGAGATGGTCCAGAGCTTCAGCCTGCCCCCTCCGCCGCGGTGCCCGGCCGTCGTACTCCCGCCAGTCTGTGGGGACAGACCGGCATCACCCCGGCACCCTCTGCCTGGGGCAAGAGGGGCTCCCATCCCCTCCTCCCACATCATCTGGGTGTACCTCCCGTGCCACAGCATGGCAGAAGTTGTGGGTGCTGGGCACTTTTGGGTGTGCTGGGAGATCCCCAGCTTTGTGCCACTCTTCCCAGGAACACCCAGCTCTGCACAGCACCCCGTGGCCACCGGCTTCCCCACAGCATGGCAGGGACACACCAGGGGGAAGGAACAAGGTTCCATCTGTTGCTGCTACACTTCTCTGGCCTTAAAAAATAAAATTCTTTCCAGTCTCTTCCTTCAGGTCTTCCCCAGTTACTCCAGATGAGCGCTGGAAGCCAGGCTTACCTCGACAAACACATAAATAAACTCCCGCCAGCTCCACCCACTGTGGGATGGCAGCAGGGTCCTGCGCAGGGCTGGGGACCTGCCGGCTCTTCTCCCTCAGCTTTTTATTAATTGCTTTAAACACCCCATGTCCTGCCTGCTGCTGTTTTCCATGGAAAGTTCAGCTCTGTTAACTTTGGCTAGAACTTGCCGCTATTTTTAGTAGCTTTAAAAACACCCAGGGAGGTGCCTGACTATATTCTGCTGGGCCAGGGAGGGATCTCTACTGAAGGGAGAAATATTACTGGCAATAAAAATAAATAAACCCCACTCCTGTCTGATTCACTTCAGCCACACCGAATTGATGCCACCTGGATCTTGGTCACAGGGAATGTAACCTGTGTGAGGTGGCAAATCGGCTTTAAAGTGGGTGCAAACACGACAGGGACAAGATAAAGCCACGGTAGTAGACTGCTGTGCCCTTGCTGTGTGTATTCCTAGACATGCGAATGGATTTTTGGTGATTTCAGTTCTCTGTGGATCTGCAGCCAGAGCTGTGCATGGTGCTGCACCTCTTTGATCCATTACTGTTCACCTCCACCTGTTCCCAGTGCCCTCCCTGCTCCCTGAGTCCCTGCAGCATGGTGGGACAGGATGTGCTTCCGTGGCCTGATCCTTGGGATATGCTCAGCCTCCCATGGGGCTGCTCCTTACTCATTTACAGCACCAGTGCCATGGGACACCACACAGGCACCTGTTTTGGGACTGGTGACAAGTGGCAGAGGCCATTCTGGAGCTCCCTCAGTCCTGAACTTCACCTTTGCGTTGCTCCTTCTAGCTCAGTCCTCCTGGCCCTTCTCCACCCAGCCCCCTGGGGTGCCTTGTGTGACATTGGGTGGCTGCTCCCTGACACTTTTCCTGGGGCCAGCATGGGGAGGAGAGTGCTGACAGCCCAGAGCTAGTCTCTGCTGGGGCTCGTGACTCCCATCCCAGCTCCATGCCAGGGAAACCCAGGTCCTTGGGTCTGGGCTGGATGGCAGAAACCATGTGGTGGCACAAAGTGGGAAGCCACTGCCACCCAGGACCACTCTGAGTCCTGGCTCTTTGCCACCTCCTAGCTTCCTCCATGGGATGAGCTCATCCAGGTGGCCTGAAAAGGCTCAGCCTTTCCCAGATGGCAAAGGTAATTCAAGGCTGAAAACTCACTGCTTGGCAAGGCACCTGTTGACTGCAGGCAGCATCCCAGACTCCCAGGCACAGCCTCCCTGCCTGGCCTGAGATTCCAAACTCTGCCTCTGCCCCTGGGTCCACTCGCTCCCATCCCAGCAGTGAGAGGGACCCCTGGATGGCATGGGGAGCTGTCCTGTCCCCCCCGCAAAGTGCTGGCTGCCATGGGAGTGTTCCCAGGGGTACTCACTGGAAGGGATGGCGAAGGGGGGCACAGAGGCTTGCGGGGGACCCCAACCCTTCATGTTGTAGGCAGACACGCGGACGTGGTACGCCGTGCCCTGCAAGGAGAGCAGCACACTCAGCACACCCCCACCTCTCCTGGCTTGGCAGCTGAGGCAGGGAGGATTTCCCCAGCTCACTGCTCCAGTACACCATGAGGAGCACTCAGCTAAGAGCCCACAGCCCAGGTCACCTCCTCTCCTGTACAAAGTCCTTGTTATGAAGCACTAGAGACTCCCTGTGGCCCTGCTGGGTGGGTTTGGGGCCACAGAGGAAGGGCCGGACATTGCAAATGTCCCTTGCCAGAGATGGTCCAGCCTGAAAGACTCAGTGCTTCTGTGCATTGGGGTGCTGGTGATTCCCTGGGACATGTAAGGATCCAGCCCCTGGAGACAGGGAGCTGGCCCAGTACTGTCAAGAGCTTGTAGCACAGTGACAGTGATTAAAGCCTCTGATTAAAGCCCAGCCAAGCTGCCAGATGTTGCCAGGCTTCCAGGCACTCATGAAGGCAACAGGAGCCTGTGAAGCAGCTCTGAGAGTGTGACTGATGGGCTTGGAGCAGTTTTTTCCAGCGATGCTGCTCCAGGCTCCGCTTGAGCCCCTCCTGCCACACTGTGGGCCGCTCCCGCCCTGACAGCGCTCCTGGCCTAAGCCCCTCTCACCTCACCAAGGGGGTTCTCTGCTCCTTAAATCAGTGCTCCCTGCCTGCCTATC
Organism: Pyrgilauda ruficollis; assembly: GCF_017590135.1. Lineage (NCBI taxonomy): Eukaryota > Metazoa > Chordata > Aves > Passeriformes > Passeridae > Pyrgilauda > Pyrgilauda ruficollis. The sequence continues at coordinate 14,276,355 of NW_024514764.1, read as the reverse complement.
CCTGCCAAGGGTGACCCCATGTATCCCAGCATCTGCCCGTGTTCCCATCCTGAGCTCCATCCCACCGCAGTCCCCGCATCCCTGGTGCCAGCCCAGGCATGGCTCTTGTGGGTCTCAGGGAGATAAAACAGCAGAGAGCCACAGTACCACCAGCCATGACCTTGCTGAGCTCCCAAAGCTGAAGATGGGGCTGGTCCCCCTTCTTGGTGACATCGGGGCTGGGGCGAGGGGTTGGACAGTGAAGGTGGCAGAGGACTGAGCCACTGATTTACTGCCCAGGAAGAGCCAGGGTGGAGACAGGAATGGGGAGGGGGATGGAGAATAAATCAGTGTTGGGTGAATGGGCCCATTCTACCTGTCACTGCAGAGTCCCCAGGCACCCTCTCAGGGAGATTCCCCACTGTCAGGGGCTGCAGCCATGCAGGGACAGACAGATACTTCTCCCAGCCCCACACTCTTGGCTCTGCCCAGGCTGTGCCCATGGCACGCAGCATGGCACAATCCTATTGTTCCTGCTCAGAACGATCACAGAAACAAAGAACCATTAAGGTTGGAAAAGGCATCTAAGGTCACTGAGTCAAGGTCATCACTAAACCATGTCCCCAAGTACCAAATACATGTCTTTTGAACATTTCCAGGGAGGACGACTCCACCACTGCCCTGGGCAGCCTGTGGCAGTGCCTGATCCCCTCCTCATGGGCTGCACTATGGCCTGTGGCTTTTCCCAGCTGTGGGCTCTCCCTGCCCGCTGTGGGCACCCCTGGCACTCACCGACACCAGCCCCTGGATGGTGAAGTGCAGGTCCTTCAGCTTGTCGATCATGGCTTCTCCCAGCAGTGGTGAGAAGGTGGGGGAGCAGCTCCACTCCACTGCAAGGAGAGAGACCCCAAGGTGTCATGAAGCCCTGGAGTGGGGACAGGCCACCAGAGCTGGGGCAGCATGTCACAGACAGCAGCTGCAGGGGGACTGCAGACAGCACAGGAGATGGAGGCAGCACAGTACAGGCATGGAAAAAAGGTGATTCATAGTAGGGGGAAGGTCATGGGGAGCTGTTGTCCTCACCAAGCCACATAAGATGGGGTCAGCACATTTAATTGGTGGCTCAGAAGTGGGAGATGGAAGAAATTCTTCCAGAAGCCAAAAATATCTGGTTTAAGTGGGTGAGGGGTGCATGACAACAAAGTCTTCCCAGTGTGCAGGATGAGGAGGCAGCCAACAAGTGACGCCCCAAGTTTTGCCTTGGTGCAGGATGGTGTTTGGTCTAGTTCAGAGCATTTGGGTGGTGTCCCGGCTGTCCAGCAGCCGTGGCTTCCTCTGTCCTCCAGCACAAAAGTGGCCTGACTGGGGCTTGGCAGCACTGCCCATGGCTCTGTTGTGCTGACACAGGGTGCAAGGCACCTGCTGTGGCTGTGTGACCCTGCCCTGCTGCAGGGATCTCAGTCCTTACCTTTGTACTTGGTGACAACGGCTGAGTTGACGCTCAGGGGCTCCCAGAAGGTCACCTGCAATGAGGAGCTGCTGGCCACAGAGAGGTGGACGCTGCTGGGGGCATCTGGCACTCCTGGGGACAGAGAGTGCAGGGACTGCTACAGCAATGACAGTCACTCTGAACCTCCCCGTGTCCTTCTTGGGCCTCTCCCCGGTCCCAGGGACATATTCCCTGATGGAACACATTCTCCCCTCCACACACCCACAGTGCAAGTCCTGCCCACAGGGTGCAGGTGATGGGTGCTTGTGCCATGCACAGCCCCACTCCTTCCCGTGGAACAAGGACAGTCCCAGCCCTCCTGCGGTCACTCACGGGCATGCTCAAACCCTGCCTTCATGCGCTTGTAAAGCCGGAATCGCCACTCCCAGGCCTTAAGCTGCTTCTCCTTCTCGGAGCAGTCAGCGTTGGGCGCCTCGTTCACCACCTGTGCCATCAGCTCGTTGACGCGCTGCTCCGCTTCCCGCACCAGCGTGGAGAGGTGCAGCGAGCGGCTTTCCAGGCTCACAACTGTGGGAGGGTGCACACGGCCACGGGCCCAGGAGGAAAGGGCGGAGAAGGTGGTTAGGGCAAGCTCTGCCTCTGCTGGCATGAATTCCCACCCTGAGATCCCATCCTCCCCTCCATCTCCTAGTCCTGGGGTCCGCTCGAGTGCGCGGTTCCCCTCGAGCCCGGCTGCAGCCTGCACCAGTCCCCCAGAGCCCAGTGATCACCTCCCCTCTGCATCCAATGCCTGTGGTGCTCCACTGCACCACACTGGAGACCCAGGTGATGGGCACAGCACGACTCCCTGTCCCAACTCACAGTGTGGGCTCTCCTTCGCTCCCGCCTGCAGCAGGGCCCTGGCGATGGGAGCATTGTTGGTCATGATGGCGATGTCCAGAGGCAGGAGCCCCTCGCTGTTGGGAGTGTTGAGGTCCAGCTCCTCAGGGCTGTAGTGCTTCAGCATCTCCTGCACCCTGTCAAGATCCTGCAGTTCCACAGCCTCAAAGAGTGCAGCATTGCTCTGGAACTGGGTGAAAGGAGAAATGCAGCTGGGCTGAGCATGGGGCACCCTCCTCCATCCCACCACATACCCTGGGCCCTCACTAGCACCCCATTAACCGAATCAGAGAGAGGGTGCCCTCACCCCAGCTCTTTGCAGACACATCTGGATGATGCCAAGCAAACACCTGGACCAGCTCCAACTGAACTTGCTACAGCTTCACTTAACACACTCTTGTGCTCCCACCCAAGTTCCAGCACCATCCACACAGGGACCCTCTGTCCCCATCTGGATGGAACCAGCAGGCACTGACCAGGTAGGACTTGCGGAGCTTCTCCTTCTCGCCCCGTCCCACCAGGCTGCCCTCATCAAAGGAGGTGTAGTTGACGCGGAATTTCCCGGACAGGTTTCGGTAGAGCCTCTTGGCCGCGTTTGGTGAGGAAGGGCCCGGTGGCTTCCTGGCCTGTGCCAGCTGCAGGTCCCGCATCTGCTGCGTCATTTTAGGGGAGGATGACCTGGGAAAAAGCCAGGAGGGAAATGAGGCATGGAGGATGTGCCAGAAAAGCAGAGGCACATCTGTATTGTCAGGACCAAGACAGGAATCGGAGAGCCAGAGCACTCCCAGGCAGCACCAATATGAGCGGCTGCAAGGTGAATGCCAGTGCCAGCAATGCCCTCATCCATCTGTTTTCAGCTGTGGCAGATCTGTTCCTCTTCCTCACCACTGCTGCTGGCCCTGCAGGGGTGCCAAAGGGCTCATATGATCCCTGCAGGTAAGGCATTTCCTTCCATACAGAAGCTGGGATGCCCAAAGCAAACTCAGGCTGTTCAGCTCTACAGCTGGTCTGGATCCATCCCACTAGGGCAATCTGTCCACACACCCAGTCTCCACCATCCAGCTCCTACAGAGATGGGCTGACCCATCCAGGGATGCCCAGCCCCCTGCAGCGAAGGCTGCAGGGCCTGGCAGCCTCCAGACCCGTGCTGGGTGATCGCTGTCCATCACCACTGGCCTGGGATAGCCTTGTGTACCCTCTCCACACCCACCCTTCTGCAGGAACCCGTGTCCTGCACTTAACACCATCCCTCAGCCCTTTGTGGTACATGACTTTTCTTGGAGTTGCTGTTCCAGCAAAGGGCACTCTCTGGAAGTGAAGTGGGAGCAGGGAACATTAAGGGCCATTTCTAAGGGTATCCAGACAATGCCAGGTCCTGATGGGGACCAGTGACCCCAGTCTTCTGCTCACCAAGAGATCCAGGCTTCACAGCTGCTCCTTACCTTTTCCATCCATTAACCTACAAAATCTTTTCTCCTCTCTGATTATAGAATCACAGACTGGTTTGGGTTGGAAGGGACCTTGAAGACCATCTGGTTCCAATGCCCTGCCATTGGGACATGATTTTGATTCTTATTTTCAAGATCTACCAGTCACAAGGAAAGCTAGTGTCTTTTCTGGGGCTCTCCAGAGTGGGAGCTGTTCCTTTCCCTGCAGCCAGGACCCTCCTGTCTCCATCAAGACCTCATGCCACCAGTCAAAATCCCCTGCTTTGTGTGAGTGTGGCCTTCTTGCCGTATGGGGCTTTTGCCCATGAATCATCCCCTGTGACATGGAGGGTTTCCACTGCGTCAAACATCTGATCCCCTTCTTGCTGGAGCTCTGGCACAGTTCCCAGAGAGGAGCATCAAGTCTAAGGAGCATTTAGCACGGCTACACTTAACACAGTTTCTCTCAGTTTTGGCCCCATCCCCCTGTGTATAAGGTCAGACATTTAGGGGCAAAGTCTTCCTCCCCTTGCTTTATTGGTTAAATATCAAGTGTGATAAAAGCATGGCATTTGGCTGATGGTCATGCCAGAACACCCCAGCGAGGCTGTGCCTGTGGTGAGGATGTTTATAAAGCCATCATCGTGAGACAGGATATTAATAACCCCTCGCTCTGTGCCCTTTGTCGTCCTCATTTCAGATGAGGCACAGGGGGTTGCAGAAGGACTTTAATGATTTTACCTTTTATTACTGTGATATTTAAGAGTGGAAAGTGCTGCGAAGGTTGGCTCCTGGCAATCATTCATCTCATCAGCTTCAGCCTGTGGATTTAGAGGGCTCCAGTGTGGCCCAAGCCACAGTGTCAAGTTGCTGCCCTGGGTTGCTCCAGAAATGGACATTATCTGAACACAGGGCTTCATGGATCAGACACTGAGCACCAGCCACACCAACCAAAGGCCCATTTGCAAAAGCAGACAGGTGTTTTGTCACTTCAGGTGGCAAAATATCCCTGAGCAACCACACGGGAGTGGGTGAGTTTTGAGCAGCAGAGTCCTACTGGTTCTGGTGGGGAGGAAGGGATCAGCACCCAGGAGTGTGTCACCATGGTGGGAGAGACCTGCACAATGCAAGGAAGCGCAGAAAACAAGTCCTACGGTCTCCGGGACCTGCCTGGCTCTGGACACGGTGTCCTCAGCCTCTGCACACCACATGTCATCATGGACAGGGAGCAGCTCCTGGCACGACCTCTCCTGAGGGCTCCTCATGCCAAGGGCTCACACACAGCACACACAGCCTTCTGCAGAGGGCAGGGAACAGGGGTGGAATGGCAGCACAGCTCTGCTGTCACTGCTGCGCAGAGACGAGAGAAAAGCCACCTGTACCCGAGCAGGCAGAGCTGTTCTGACAGGAAGAGACAGGAAGGCAGGTCCTGACCCTCAGGAGAAGCCTGAGATGCAAAGCACTGCCTGGTGTATTTAGGAAAGAGAACTGACTTGAGAGGTTCTCCAGCAAAACCTTGCCCTTTCTCTTGTGTTTAAGAGTTCCCTGATGCCCAAGTTCTTCTCCCTCCTCTCCACCTCTAGCTGCTGCTCAGAGGTGAAGGTGGCTCTTTCAGCAGGCTCGTCAACACATAAGTGTGAATTCCACTGCAGCTCCCCTTCTTCAAAGGAGACAACAATGCTCTCCCACATGGAATGCTCTTCCCTCCACGGAAGCTGGAGCAGACCCTGTTGTAACAGATCCCTGCTCCATTCATGCCTGCAGAATCAGGGTTTAAAATGGAGAGGTGCTTTGGAGAGAAAGTAATTTGTTCTGCCAATTAAAACACACAGCAAATGACCCAGTGCAGGCAGACTGCACAGCTAGGAGGAAGCTCTCTCAGAGATGGCAGAAACAGGGACAGAGAGAAATTTCTCACTGTTTTCCCTCCTCTGATTTGCTTTTAATGAGAAGTAAAGAGATGGAAATTATTCAGTGCTCAGGAGTGAATATCTATGTATATTAAACCAGCTGCCCCCAAGATAAAAGAGTTTCCTGCCCTGTGGGTATGAGTCATCTGGACTCAGTGAAATGGTCTTGATTTATCTACAGCTAAACTTTGCCCTGGAGCAACTGATAGCTGAAAACAACACCTGCAGATGTCCTGCCCTCAGGGGCCAACCAGCCAACACCAGCTTACCCATGGCAAAGCCCCATCCTGCAGGGAGGTGTGGGAGGAGATCCCACCTCCTCTGCCTGAAGAGTCTCAGTGCAGCCAAACTAAATTTATCTCAGCCACAATTGGTTCTTGTTACTAATTATTGTCCAACAGTCTGCAAGAAGAGGACAGGTGCTCTGCCTGCCCCAGCAGTTCAGCTCTCTGGCCATAGGGGAGGTGTTTGTGACCATCAGGGAGGTGATGTGGACATCAGGTTTGCAGTGCCATAAACCCACACACCAGCAAACTCCTTCTATGTGTGAAGGGCAAACTCTTCACACCACCAAAACACTTCTATGGAGTAGAAGTCTTCTCCATAGAAGAAGCTGAGGTTCTGTGGAAGGATCAGCTGGGGCTGCTCAGATCTATCTGAGGTCAGTTCTGGGCCTTTCATGGCTGGAGAGTGTCCAGGGGAGGAAATGGAGCTGGAGAAGGATCTGAAGCCCCAGGAGGGGCTGAGGGAGCTGGGAATGGGGCTCAGCCTGGAGAAAAGGAGGCTCAGGGGTGATCTTCTGCATCTGCACAACTCCTGACAGGAGGGGACAGCCAGGGGGCTTGGGCTGTGCTCCCAGGAAACATGGACAGGACAAGGGAAATGGCCTGAAGCTGTGCCAGGGGAGGTTTAGATTGGATGTCAGGAAAACTTCTTCCCTGAAAGGGTGGTCAGGCACTGGCACAGCTGTGCTGGGCAGTGGTGGAGTCACCATCCCTTGAAGGATTTAAAAGCCGTGTGGATGTGGCACCTGGGGACATTGTTTCGTGGTGGCCTTGGCAGTGCTGAGTTAATTGTTGGATTTGATGATCTTAAATGTTTTTTCCAACCTTAGTGATTCTAACTATGATTCTATCTCAGGAAACCAATGCAACAGAGGTGGTTTTCTTTTCTTTTAAAAGTGCATGAGAATGGACGAGCGTAAGGCATCTTCATTTTTTTTCCTTCCTCCAGCATCAAACACAAGCAATTCCACTGGGTAGTTTACAGTGTGGTTTATGGTATTCTGAACATTAATGTTTGCAATACTGCAGATCTTGGCCTAGTAAAAAGTGTTAATAGTTGTTGCAATTCCTTGATTTTAAGTGCATTTTGTGGAAGGGTGTAGCCCCTCTGAGTGTCCAGCTGAGAACCAGTCCCTGACAGACACGGCTGCTGTGCCCCACGACAGAGCCCAGAGCCCGAGGGGGATGGGACAGCCCTGCCCACCCCGAGCCCAGCGGGTACCTGGGCAGGCAGGGAATGCCCACCCTGCCCCCAGGTCACCAGGCCACACATAAGGAAGAAAATTTTTACCATAAGGGTGGTGAGGCCCTGGCACAGGGTGCCCAGAGAGGCTGTGGCTGCCCCTGGATCCTTGGCAGTGTCCAAGGCCAGGACACGGGGGCTTGGAGCAACCTGGGATGGTGGAAGGTGTCCCTGCCCATGGCAGGGGTGGGATGGGATAAACAATCTTTAAGATCCCTTCCAACCCAGAGGAGTCCATGACTCAGTTATGTGGCTGGTGGGGGCCACGGTGGCCATCCCACAGCCCTCTCAGCACCAGGAGCCTGGCTGGGAACAGCTCGTGTGCCAGCCGTGCTGCTGCTGGGGCAGTGACCTCCCTGGCACACCCCGAGGCTCCGGGTCCCCCCAGGCTGCCCCCAGGCTGGCTGTGGGAAGGAAAAGCTCCCGGGTGCCTGCCCAAGGGAGCAGTGAGAGGGCAGGCTCCAGGCACAGCAGCTGACACGAGCTCAGCTCTGCACTCAGTCCCTGGGGTCAGTGTGGGTGGCTGGCACTCCTGGGAGCTCTCCCACCGTTCCCAGCCTGATGCAGCAAACAAGGGAGCAGCAGGGTTCCATGCACAAGAAAAAAGGAGCCTGAAAGATGGGGGATGAAAGGTGCTGATGGCTTTCAAAGGACAAGGGTTGGTATTGGGAGCAGAAGAGGGACTGGGCCCTTGCAGAGTTTGCTGAAGCCCCACAGCCACGTGGATGCCAGTGGTGTGTTAGCAAAAGATGCCAGGGATACTCTTCTGAACCATGCTCCAATTCAGTCCAGAGGGGTATCCAAGGATGGAACAGGCAAAGGACAGAAGTAGCCTAAAAACCAGTTATCAGGGGGACACAACCCAATGCAGCCAAGCTCAGCACAACAGGGAGCTCACAGCAAGAGGTGACCAGCACCAAGCGTGGGCAGCAGGGCAAGAGGGCAAATCTGCCCCTCTGCCCTGCTCAGGTGAGACCCCACCTGCAGAGCCACCTCCAGATCTGGGCCCCCAGCATAGAAAAGTGAGTGCACAGGAGGTCACAGAGATTCATCAAAGACTGAAGCCCCTCTGCTCTGGAGTCAGGCTGGCAGAGCTGGGGGTGCTCACCTGGAGAGGAGAAGGCTCCAGGGACACCTCAGAGCCCCTTGCAGGGCCTAAAGGGGCTCCAGGAGAGCTGGAGAGGGACTGGGGACAAGGGATGGAGGGACAGGACACAGGGAATGGCTTCCTACTCCCAGTGGGCAGGGTTAGATTGGGACATTGGGAAGGAATTGTTCCCTGTGAGGGTGGGCAGGCCCTGGCACAGGGTGCCCAGAGCAGCTGTGGCTGCCCCTGGATCCCTGGCAGTGTCCAAGGCCAGGCTGGATGGGGCTTGGAGCAGCCTGGGACAGTGGGAGGTGTCCCTGCCCATGGCAGGGGGTGGAACTGTATGGTTTTTCCAACCTGAGTTGTTCCATAGCTGTATGATCCTATGAGATCAAGTGGAAAGATCAGCATACAGGTGTTTCCTGAGAGAAAAATCTGAGTGTGAGAGGTCTCTCCACACCTGAGCACACTTGGTCTGACCCATGTCCAGGGTCACCCCTGTGCTCACCCCTGTGCAGCAGGAATTCACAACTATGGCCATGGACACTTGGACACCAACACTCTACAGCAGAGACCAACACTCAGAGCAGCTCCCCACAGCCATGGGGACAGGAACAAGAGGTGCTGTGTCCAGCATGAAGAGGAGCTGCTGATGTGTTTGCATTTTCCACTCTTTTTGCCCAAGCATAAGCAATTTTTCATGACTGGCAAAATAGAAGCTGGATTAAAAATGGAACATGAGTAGGGGAGCCCTTCCAAAGAGTGGGATTTCACAACCCACCAAAAAGCACGATCAGAACTAGGACCAAATGCCATGATCAGCATCCCTGCAAGGCAGCAGGGCTCATGGAGCAGCAGGCACAGCAGCTACCAACCCTGGGCTGTGCAGACCACCAAGGCATTTCAGTGCTGTGCAGTGACCTGGCCATGGAGACACGGAGCAAAACACTCCTGCTCCACGGAAACATCTGTGTGCCTAGAAAATGCACTTGCCTATTGAAACCTGGGTCCAAGGAAAGGCACCAAAGCAGACTTTGTTTCTTTGTTTGTGTTTCCTCCAGCTTTTCTCTCTTCTCCCCACTTGGCAAACCTGCTGGGTTTTGTTTTGAGTGGAGCTGAAGCAAGCATGCCTCTTTTGTTTAGCAATAACAACTAACTTATATAGATGCTCTCCTGCCAGGACATTTTTGTTGGAGCTCCAGAAGCCCAGTGCTGTTAGACCCCAATGCTTGGAGGAGCTCAGTGTGGTGTCACGCCCCTGGGTCAGTGCAGAACTTCCTGAGCACCAATGGCAGCACATTGTCCCTGCTGTCCCCATGCAGGGCACCCGTGGTGTGTCTGTGCTGCCCAAGGAGCTCATGGCCCATGGCAGCAGAGAACACCGCCGGGGACACACAGCCCACCCTGGCGCAGCTTGTCCTGCTCTGTCCTGTCTCCTGTCCTCCTGTTGGGAGGACAGCTTTTCTCTGGAGGGGAAAATTGACTCCCAGCAGCTCGGTACCCAAATGAAAAGCACATCCTGGGTGATATCTGCAATATCCAGCAGTGCCCAGTGCCCTGCACCTCTCCAGCAGATGAAGAGCAGCATTCCCCCTTGGAGCACTCCCCCTCTGAGCATCCCCCCTGTGCCATCCAGGCTACTCCCCAAAACAGAAGGTTTTTTGCATCCTTTGGGGAACACTTGCACTGGGAACACATGGCAAGGACCCCTCCTCACTCCCCGGGTCCAGTCCTCACTCAGCTGTGGCAGAAGGGACTCACACAGGCTGGACACACGAGATCCCACACCACAGGGCTGGCTGGGGGTCAGCAGTGTCCTCCTGAGGCACAGCCATGCCCCCTGGCACAGCACAAAAGAGCCTGCCCAAATGTCTCACCCCCACTTAAATCACAGGCTGAATTTGGGAACGATGGAGACTTCAGGACTCCGAGAGAGGTCTGGAGCCAACCAAGTAGATCACTTGCTGACAGTGTCCCATAAAACACCCCACTGCTGCAGGCCCAGCAGTGCCTTTGGGGAGGAAGGGAGTGGAGATGCTTGAGCAAACTCTGCTGCAACACAATAATGCTGCCGCTTCTTGCTTTTCTTTTTTTTTTTTCATTAGACCTCCTGATCACTGCTTAAAAGTGAGACCAGAAGGATCTTGAGGTTCAGTGGCCGCTAAAATGTAGCCCAAATCAGACTTTCATTTGCAGTGTCCCTGTGACACGTGCCATCAGGGTCAGGACTGCTGTCAGGCAGGGCTGCCATCACAAAGTGCCACTGTCCTGGCCGTGCCATGCAGGGCACCCTCCTGCACACACACCTCATGCAGCACCTCACGCCAGGGCACGGGGCACCTCTTCCTGGGGACTGTGCTGAGGGACATGGCACAAGGACTGGCTCACCAGCCAAGGCAGGTGATGCTGCCAACACCAGCAGCCCATAAGCAACACTTTGGGCTGCAGAGAACAGGGCACTAGTGGGCACAGCCTGGTTCCAACACCCCAAACCATCCCTTGAGGGAGGAAATTCAACATTTCAGAGGCTCACACAGTCTCCATCCACAGATCTGTATCAGGAAGGAGATGCTGGAAGCTTCTATGCCCAGCCCAGCCCTGCTGATTTTACTGTTTTCACAAGAATTTACCCAGCAGAGCTGCTGCGTCCTGCCCAGAGGTTCTTACCTAGAAAATCCACAGAAAATCCACTTTTCTGCTTCTGTGCTACCGAACTTTTGTGGGGATGGAGCTGAGTGGGTCTGTGCAGTACAGATTAAGGGCATCTCTGCCTGGAGGGGTTCGGGAGCTGCTGCTCGGGATGCAGCATCCCTGTGTGACCCGCACACGTCCCTGGGGCACCTCCCGGTGCCAAACGCCGCCGGTCCCTCCCCACCGGCACAGGCACCGGGGCCGCTCAGCCCTGCGCTCCCGTCTCCCGGCCAGGACAAGCCCTTCTCGCTGCCTCGCCACAAAGCCAGCCTTTAATTGCTGCTTGACATTAAGTATCTGAGCAAGGAAGTCTTGGGTAAATGTTCTTGCTATGGGAACACACAGTGCTGAGTCTCTTTAATTACATTGTTTTTGTTTGGCTTTTTTTATTAGTTGTGCTGCGGCTTTCCCTCCCTGACAGGCCGGCGAGGCTCACGCTAAATATGGCCGGGTTTAAAGTCCGCCGTGAAACCCGAACCGCGGCACCAGACTGGCTGGACGCGGTGCAAGCCAGGGTTACGCGGGACACGCATTCCAGCCGCCGGCTCCGGCCCCGCGCCCCCCCGCCCCGCTCACACATCGAAGCCTCTCCGAGAACAACCACCACGCTCCAAACCACCTCTTCATCTTCCTCTTCCTTGCCCTGTGAAATCCCTCTGTGAACAGTCCAACCTTGGGCCCCAGGCTGCCCCATTTCTGTCGTGCTCATCACTTCCACACTGGCCCACATCTCCACGGTACCCATCGAGCCCGTGTCCATCACATCTGTCACTTCCTGTGCTCTCCCCATCCCAAACTGCCCTGCCCCACACCTGCTCAGCCCACCTCCAGGCTGCCCCTCAGGACCAAAGAGCCTTCTTCCCACTGGCCACATTGCTTTCATCTTCCTCTGCCCTCCTTGTTATTTTAAAGGCATTCCAGAGGATGCTGTCAGGCTTGGATGTGGTTTGGTTGGGTTGTTTGTTTTCGTACTGGAGGTTTTATGATCGCATTGGGAACAAGCCCTAATTGAGCTGCAATTCGAATTGCAGTCCGTGGGTATTTGTTTCATTTTTGGAAGGGCTCAAACGGCTGTGTAGCTTAGGCTGGAGAATGCATTTGGTTTTAACTGGAACCTGATGGAGACAGGACAGAGCAGGACAAGCTGCCCCAAGTCATGATCAAAGTTCCTGGGGAAGCCCAGTGTGGTCAGCCTGGTGCCAGGTACCCACGACACAACAGGCAGTGCTGGTTGTGATCACAGCCCTGTGACCACCCAAAAACCCTGGCACTGTCAGGGAGGAGGCAGACAGAGCCAGAACCCTGGTGCCAAGCACACAGCCCTGGAGCCTGGCTCGGTGGGAGCTTGCAGCCACCCTGCAAATCCCTGTCCTCTGCAAACTTCTGTTCCCTGTGAACTCCTGCCCCTGCAAACCCCTGCAAATCCCTGTCCCCTACAAACCTCTGTCCCCTGAAAACCCCAGTCCCCTGACAGCCCATGTTCTACAAATACCTGTGCCCAGCAAATCCCTGCACTCTGTAAACCACTGTTCCCTGCCGACCTCTGCAGAGGTTTATGACTTGTGCTCACCTAAGAAAGGGAGCCCAGCACCCCAGAAGGAGCTCAGCACCATGCTGGCTGGTCCTTGCTGAGTCAGGAGCTGCTCCAGACCAGAGCTGCTCACAGGGAACAGGCAGCAAGAAGGGGCAGCACCTAAAGGTCAGTGCCCAGACTACCCCTCATGGGAACTGTGTGATGTCACCTTCCACTGACCGTGTCCCACACCCACTGCCAGAACCAATGCTCAGCCCCACACCCAAATGTGCCTGTTGCTTCTAGCACCACCAACCAGCCAGACCTTTGCAGATAGGGATGGGCAGACAGAGGGACCAGAGAGCACCTGCTCTGCTCCACTCCCATCCTGCCACAAGCCCAGATGCTGGAGCAGGTCAGCAGAGCTCTAGGAGACACCTCCAAGCCACTAACACCACCCTGGTTAAATCAGACTTCTACATGGGGAAGCAGATGAGCCATAAGGACTTGCTGCCCCTCTGTCAGGAGGAAACCCTATCCCAGCCTGGCCTGCCAGGAACAAGCAACACTCCTGCCACAGCTGCATGTATGCAAACCCTGCTCCAAGGGATCAAATGCAGGAGCTGAGTCATATGACAACTGAAATCAAAGATCACTGAAGGCAAAAGAAGGGAGAAAAAGTATCCCTGTGGGCTCTCGGGGGCCCACTTTGGATCCAACAAGAGCAGGAAGTAGATGTTCAGCATGGAGATGCCCAGGGAACAGCTGGCATGCTGGGAGGAGTGAGAAGGGATGCAAAGTCACACTCACCCAAGCCTGGTCCTGTCCCCTTCCTTGGGTCCTGGCAAACACCTCTGGGGAGGGAGCAGGGCAGGGGGCTGGCAGAGCCCATGGGGCCAGAGGTTGTTCCGATGGGAGAAGGAAGGGGGTTGGGATGGCAGTGTCCCAGCTGCTCTGAGGGCTGCTGCCACGTAGCTGCACCCCACCAAAGAGCCCAGGACCTTCCAGGAGCCAGGAAGAAGCACTCACCTGTCTGTGCCCAACAGCCTGAGCTTGTGCCAAGGGATGTCATGTGTTTTGTCATGGCCTCACCCCAGGGTAATGTTCCAGTGTCTCCCCACCCCCCGAACATCACCAGGGCTCTCCCCTGAGTGTGGTTCCTCCGCATCACTGTGCCTTTCTTGGCATGGTGGGGTCCACACACAGGCCCCCCACTACGGTTCAGAGGTTGAACCAGCTCCTGGTTCTGCTCCAGGGAGCCCCTTCCCCACTGCCTCGCCCTGGGGCTGAGGCTGGCCTGGCACACGGGCACAGCTCCACGCGCTGGGGGCTGAGACCTGCAGACTCATCACAGCAGTGAGAGGCAATCCATGTGCACCCAGACCTGCAGAGAACCAAATCCTTTAACCGCCTGCGCCACCTGGTGCCACCGGGAAGGACGTGCCACCGGGATGTGCCTCCCGGTGGAAACCACATCCTCTCTAGTACCATCAAATGGCAGAAAAATGGCCCAAGAAGGCCTTCTGGAGGTCCCCTGAGCTCACTTCCCCATGCCTATGGCTGAGCTTCATCCTCAACCACCTACATCCCACCTGTACTTCCCAGTCCTCCAGTCCATCACTGGGATGTTCCTTCTGGCGGAAACCCACCTCCATTCCATTGTCCCACCCAAGACATCCAGCCAGATGGGACCAGCATTCTGACCGAAACCAGGCTGAAGACTTCCAGAGCTGCACCCAAAGGGGTTACAAAAGGGAACCCACAGCCACTGATCTCAGCAGGGAGGAGGAGACATCGGCCAAGTCACAATGGAAGAGCAGACAAACGACACACCCAGCTCCAGAGCTGCTCCCAGCTGGTAAATGTTACTGGAGTCAGAAACCCGCTTCCCGCTGGAAGGCACACAGCAGGAGCCAGCCAGCAGTGCTGGGCACGCCGGCCACTGCCCACAGACTGTCCCTGGCACAGCTACCAACAACAGCCACCCCCACTGGGCTCTCCCTGGACCAGCATGTCCCAGCCTGACAAACCCTTTGCCTGGCACAGCTTCCTGCTAGGATTTGCTCCCAGCTTGCTCCAGATCAGCTCCCTGCCCAGCACCCACCAGGACCTTCTTTGACCACCCCACCACCTTGCCCTGGGGTTGGTCTCATGCCAGCACCACCCAACTCATGAGCAACACGAGAGGGGCTGGGTCACTGCCACCCAGCTACAACAGCATCTCCATGGAGTCAGGGTCCACAAGGCTGCAGCCCAAGAGGAGAAGCCAGTTTTTTCCACCATTCTGCTAGATAACATCCTGTAAGTACCCAAGCACTCTTGTAACTGCACTAACTGGGGACAGTAACCACCAGCAGGGCCTCCTTCCAGCTGGGGCTTGCCTGCTTCTTCATCAGAGCAGAGCTTTCCCAGCTCATGTGTCATTCCTCCCTCTGCAGAAAGCTCTAGGTACCATCAAGTAGAAAAACCCCAGCTGAAGATAAGGGAGTCTGTGAGGAATTTCCAAAGCCCCCGGAACAGCAATTAGAAAAAGTTTCCACTCAAATATAAAAAAGCAACTTTGAAAACCATAGAGATCACCAGGTCAAGTCTCCAGCTAGCAGGACCTGCTCAGCCTGGACTTGATGGCCTTGAAGGTCCTTCTCAGCTGTAATGGTTCTGGGATTCTGTCCCTCCATGCACGGATGTGATGCTGCTGAGCTCACCCAGGGAAGGCAGGTCTACAAACACCCTTTCCCAGGTCTGGCATGACAGGAGCGTTTCCTCAGCTTCTCCTCTCCTCACTTGGCACAGCCCAAGCTGGCCTGAGCTCTGCTCCTTCTCTCTGCTGAGGGTGAGAGGCAGGTGATACCCACAGCCAGTGCAATGCATGGGAAATGGGGACAAAGACAACGTTGTCTTGGGTAAACTGCTTTTGAGACTTTTCAATTGGAAACAGCTCCTTCAGCCACCACTCCTGACCTGGACTTGTCTGGGCAAGGAGGTGTCCCTAGAGAAAGGGACAGGAGGACACAGAGTGGCCAGAGTCCCTTTGCAAATGCGGACACTAGCAGCTGGCCCCTGAAGAGCTCCTCAGGCATGCCCAGCCACGCTTTCCAGTGGCTAACCATTTGACCAAATCCATGTTGACTTCCAGCAGGAATGCATCTTCCCTGCCAAATATCAAGTCTCTTTTTCAAAGAGTGGAGACACCAGAAGCCCTCAAACAAAGAGACAGCAGGGAAAAAAAAAAAAAAAAAGATAAATTGGCAAAGCTACCATTTCCCCCCAACCTTTTGCTGAAAATTGGGAAAAATAGAGGAAAAAAAAAAGGAGAAAGTTCAGCCTGAGGCAGAAAAACATGGAATAATCCAGCCCAAACAGTTAAAGCCTGGCAAAGGTAAAAGCAAACAAAGTTCCACTGGGAAGTGCTGTACAGCCCTTCCAAGGGTAAGCTGTGGTGCCCTCCTTGTCCCTCCATGCAGCTCACAGGGATGACTTCCCAGCAGCTCAAAAGAGCAAGGGGAGCAGGGCCAACGGCTGCAGGTGGCCCTGGAGATGGGAGGTGGCAGGGGGGCAAGAGGAGACAGCACCCCCGAGATCTCCCAAAGCCCTTGGGACATCCCTGCTCAGACAGTAATTGTGAGCAGGGATTGTCACCAAGCAGGACCTTTGAGCCACACGGCCAGCTTGGGCCCCTCACCACCAAGAGGCTGGAAAACATCTCCAGAGCTGGTGGCCTCAACACATGGTGGGTGCTGCTGCCTCCTTCCTCACCCTCTTCATCCCCTGAGCAGTGAGGTGCGGGGTGGGGATACCCTCATGCTCCTCAGACACCCAGCTCTCCCCAGCATGCTCCTCTTTTCACGTGTGCTGCAAGAGCTTTCTCAGGAGCAGGATGCTCACAGATCTGGAAAACCCCACTGTGCCCTGCCACATTGCTGGCCTAGGATGCCACAGCTTGTCCCTGTGTTCACACGGGTGGCTCACACTGCAATCACACCTTCCCATCACTGATTCAACAAGTCCTCAGCCCTGAGGGCCTCCCTGGCTCCACTACCCCAATTTTTCTGTGGTCAGAATGCAGACACGGGGTAGCAAGAGTGTTCTCCAGGTAAAGTGTGGGAGTGTCACGAGGACGGGGATTTAACTCTCTCACAGGCCATCTGGGTGACCCTGAGCAGGCCACTAAAGCCCTGGTGCTGCGATGGTGTGCCCACCATCCCCTGAGACCAGGGAGAGCAAAAGTTACAGCAGCACAGTCCAGTGTAACACAGGAACAGCTCCATCTGTCTGCTGCTGGTCCTGCCTAGACACAGAATTACAGAATCCGGGAGCAGCCAGAGCTGAAAGGGACCTTAAAAAGGTCACAAGTCCAACCCCTGGCCCTGCACAGACACCACAACAATCCCACCCTGAGATCATTGTCCAAGCACTCCTGGAGCTCTGGCAGCCTTGGGGCTGTGCCCACTCCCTGGGGAGCCTGGGCAGTGCCCAGCACCCTCTGGGAGATGAACCTTTCCTGAAATCCAACCTAAACCTGCCCTGGCACAGCTCCAGCTGTTCCATGGTTCTGTCCCTGGTTACAGAGAGCAGAGATTGAAGCTGCCCCTGTGCTTCAGAAGGATGAGGTGATTGTGCTGGTGTACGAGGAAGGCAGCCTTGGGTCCCTGTGCAGTGCATGATCCTGATCCTGATCCTGATCCTGATCCTGCATCATCAGGAAAGAAAACAGCCAAAGAAACTTCTAGTTCATGTGAAGTTCACCCGAGTTGAGCTGTGCTCCATAAGCAAAACTTTCCTGTCTGACACAAGCCTTCCAGAGCTCATGACCGGGGCAGAGCAGGGCCAGGACTGCGCTGGGAGGATGGGATCACTTGGCAGAATCCTTCCACTTGCAAAGAAATCAGGCAGGATTTCACTGGGAGTTCCACCTCCTGGCTCACAGAGCTCCAGGAGTGTGCTCACCACTGAGGTTCCTCAGACCCCAGCTGGACAGCAGCAGTACACCAGGCACAGACAGGGAAAGCAGAAGCACTGACTAAATAACAGCAGCTTATCCGTGTCCAGAAGTGGCCTTTTTGCTTCCCAGGATTTGGCCTGGTGCTTTGCAGGATTTCAGGGCACAAGAAACCCAGTCCAGGTTCCCTGCCCGTACAGACCCGTGGGCACAGCAGGACTTGGCTCTGAAGCCCAGCTCGGGCAGACAGGATGGAGCAGGAGGAGGAGGCACTGGCAGGGACATGGCACACGTCGGAACCTGCACAGCAAACCCATGCCTTTGCCCAGTCCCACTTCCCAAGGAGATCCGGAGGCAGAGCAGCCTCTCCCGGGACCACAATCCAGCCCAGCCTCAGCACGTGCCTCTGCCCTTGGGGCTGGTCCCTGGCATGGGACAGCAGGGACTGATCCCCCAGTGATGGGCCACTCCTTCAGGACTTGTGTCCTCTGACCCAGGCCAGGCTCGAAGAGGCTGATGGCTCCAGCACACAGGAGGAATGAGCACCCTTCAAATCCAGGGCCTGGCCACAGTGACATCTTTAAACCCAAAAGAATTTGGGTTAAGATTATACCTGCCTGGATCTCCTAAGATTACCTCTGCTCCTGTCACTGTCTCCTCCTCCCCAGTGAAGATGCTCAGGAATCAGAACACTGGGGATGAAAAAAAGACACTTTTTTTTAGAACGTGCTCCCTGGGCAGAAGTTTCAGCCTCTCTGGATACAACTTCCAGTACAGAAACCTTGATCTTGGTGCTCTTAGCTACAGTGCCAGCACAAGCTGATGTACAAAGACCACCAGGAAAACCTGACCTGCCAGCCTGGAGCTCAGAGCAAGCCCACAAGTCAGCCATGGGTCTGGGGCATGGCCAGCACAAGACCAGATGCCAGGAGTCCTAGAGCAGCAGCAGCTCCTTCACCAGCAGCTGTCATAGAATCAGAGGATCCTGGAATGGTTTGGGTTGGAAAGGACCTGAAAGACCATCTTGTTCCAGTCCCTCTCTATGGGCAGGAATGCCAAAGTGCCTGAAAAAGGAGGTCAACATTGCCATGCATCTTTTAAAGAGTGAGAAGCTGGGGGACAAGGAGGGCCAGCTCTTGTCCTCAGCTGCTCAGTGGGCCAGGAGAAGCCACAGGTACCACAGGTACCACAGGTACCCCAGTCCTCTGCAGTGGGTGAAGCTCAGAAGTTCTGGTAAGTCAGTGTTCTGATCTTAAACGTGGAGTCTGGGGGTGGAGAAGAAAAGTAAGGCCAGGGGAAGAGGGGAGTAACCATGGTGCCAAGTCATCCTGGAGGCTCTGCCCTCTCAGGGACCTCAACAACCCCACACTCGGAAACCTGCAGGGTTTGCATGGAAACCACAGCTCAACGAGGCAGAGTCCCACCCAAGGTGACGGTGGCTCCTTTTGGGGCAGTGGGCCAGAGCCCATCCTGATAACACCAAGAAGAGATGTTCCTCACAGCTCTGCTCATCTCAGCAGCTGTTCTGTGGCCATGCTTAACAAACCCTATGTAATGTCATATGTTCATTTTTCAAAGCTCATAAAATCCAGTTTTTTACTGCAAATCAAGAATGCAACACAAGAAAAATGTAGACTTGTTGGAGAGATTCCAGAGAAGGCCATGAAGATGCTCCAAGGAGTGAAGCCCCTCTGCTCCGGACACAGACTGAGAAAGCTGGGAGTGCTCAGCCTGGAGAAGATTCCTGGGGCTCCTCAGAGCCCCTTCCAGTGCCTAAAGGGAACCTGCAGGAAGGCTGTAGAGGCAATTTTTGGAAGGGCAGGCAGTGATAGGACAAGGGGGAATGGCTTTAGGCTGAAGGAGGACATCAGGCATTGGGCATTGGAACGAATTTCTTCCCCGCAGATGGGCTTTAAGGTCTCTTCCCACCCAAACCATTTTGGGATTTTGTGGGAATACTGGGTGGTGTGGAAAGGCTTGACTTGCACTGAGATTTAGACAGCCATGAGGTTTCCCTTTCACACCAAGGATTGTGCCATCTCTGCAATTCTCCCAGTATAACCATGGGGCTTGGGCTGCCTGCTGTGGAAATCCACTGGCACCTTCCAGGCAGAGGCACATTCAGGAAGAAGAACCAGAGGAGATCCTAGAGGATGAAAAGCATCCTCCACACTCTTCAGCAGGGACCAAGGCACACATCCTGCTTTGCAGATCCTGGCCACGGGAAATGGCAGAGGGATGATGAAAATAAAACAGATCAGGCAATTAGGCTATTTGAGAGAAATTAAAGTGTGCTGAGGGTAATGGACTGAGAAATAATCTTATTGGAGGTATCAGCTACCAGCAGAGGGAAATGGCCACAGCACGAAATCAGCAAAATATTTTATATTTGTCTTTTAAATGTTATTTGTTGCCTGTGATCTCAGAGAGGAAGGGGTCTGGCTGAGGGTTCTGGTCCCAGACAGGGAGAACCTGGACATCAGTCTTCCCTGAACCTGGACATCAGTCTTCCCTGAACATTTTCCTTCTGTTGCTTCCCCAAAGGACTCAATTTTTCCCACTGCAGTGACATGAGAAACAAATGGAGAAGAGAGTGCTGGACCTGCTGGAGCCTGCGGCAGCACAGAGAGGCTCCAGGCCTCGCTCTGCTCCCAACCTCTCCAGCCTCATCATAATCACAAGCTGAGCTGCCTCTCCTGAGAGCTCCCAGAGGCTTGTGGCACCAGGAGGGGAGGCACAAGATCTCTCCTTTCCCATCTGTACCCGCAGGTCAGGATGCTCCCGGCTCCCTACTGGCAGCGTGAGGCAGCAGGAGTGGAGCTGCAGGGACTGTGGCTCCTCTGCCAAAGCTGCCTCTAGGCTAAGGACTGCCTGCAGTCCCACAGGGACCACCAGTTGCCCTCCAGCCTCTGCCTCCCTGCAGGCAACTCAGAAAATGAGGATAAAAAGTGATCGTTCTCAAGTAAATTATTCCTTTGCAATGCTCTCCTGAGGTTAATCTGACTTTCAGGGATGTTTGGAGGGCTCGCTCCTCCCCACCCCCATGATCATGTCCTTCATAGTCACTGTTAAATCACTGTCCCTCCCGCTCTGGGGAGGGGGATGTGAATCCCTGGTCCCCCAGTACATCCAGAGGCACTGGCCATGGCCCTTCTCAGGCTGCTATGGACACAACCAAGCTCTTGAAGCACATTGTCCCACGTGCAGTTCAACACCAGGAACTCTGGGGCTCCCTAACAGCATCCACCTCGCTCCCAGAGAGGTGAGCTGAGGATGGCACACCAGGACAGCCAGCAGAGCCCCTGGCACTCGAGTGTCTCTGTGAACAGAGCCTTCCTTGCTGCTGGGGCTGCAGCTTCTCCTGACCACATTTACTGCCTCTAAACCAACTGTGCAGCACGCTGCTGATGGCAACGTCCATATGCCACAAGGGGGAAGCTCCGGCTGCACGGAGCCCCGGGCGAGGGGCCCTGGCTCCCCGGGAGCCTGGACACCCCGGCAGAGCCCGGCGCAGTGTGGAAGTCCAGCTCCCATCCGGCTAATTCAATAAGTCACCGATACCATGACTTCATAAGGCACAGAGGCTCCACAACTATTAGGGGAATTGGGAGCAGGGGGAGGAGGAGCTGAAATGGAGAAGGGATGGAGAGGGGGAGGGTGGAGAGGGGGAAGCTAAGACAAGCAGCAGAACAAAACATCCCATAAATCATGAGGAGCTGCTGAAATACCAGAACAAATGACCCCATAGCTTGGCCATTGTCCCCGAGCGAGGGCTTAAACCGCTCCCAGTTGAGACAAAGTGCCTCGCGTATCGTTTCAGCACCGCGCCGGCCCGGTCGGACCTGTGCTGGGCTGGGGGCTGCGTGTCACCTCGGGGCTGTGTGTCACCTCGGGCCTGTGTGTCACCTCGGGGCTGCGTGTCACCTCGGGGCTGTGTGTCACCTCGGACCTGTGCTGGGCTGGGGGCTGTTGTCACCTCGGACCTGGCTGGCACCGTAGGATGGGGGTGGTGACACTCTCCAAGGTTGGCTCCCCCACAGAAAGCACTGCCCACAGCTCAGCCTGCCCAAAGCATCTCCTTGCTCCCACACATTCCCACAGCTCCCAGGCTCTCGCATTCCTACCCTTCCACTGCAAGGCTCAGGGCCTCACTTCCCTTGTTGTCCCTTGCTCAGGCTAAGAGCCTCCTGGCCTGGGAAGAGAAAGAGCTCCAAGACTTTTCTGGAGTGAGAGAGCTCGAGTAGGGCTGTGAAACCTGGAGGAGCTCTGAGCCCACTGTCTTCATGGTGCTGCTACTCTTTCCCTCCCAAAAAGTTGATGACAACTCACTTTGTGCTGGCTGACTTGGCAAAGGGACAAATGTCACACAGAGAGTCCTGGGGACAGCCCCAGATGATTGTGGACAGCTGTGGGAACAGCACCAGCTCTCAGGGAGCTGTGCAACAGCAGCAGTCCCATGCACTGGATCAGGAATAAGTGGGATGGATCAGTCGGCAGCTCAGCAATTCCTCCAAGCCCTGCAGCTCCACCAGGACCATGGCACTTGATGCCAGGAGAAGAGGACCCCATGGATGGGGACAGGTCACCTGGCTGCTTGCCCACAGCAGCAACAGCACCAATGCTGGAGGCACTTCCACAGCAGGGATTCCATAGCCAGCCATACAGGGAGACCCTTCACACCACTCAAGACCACTCAGAGGGGAAATATTACACTTTAAATAACTTCCATGAAAACAGTTCCCTTAAAAAACTTCTTTACAACCAAACCCGAAGCACAAGGCAGAGTGCAGCAGCAGTCATCTGCCACCTCCACCAAGCAGACAGTGCCAGCGAGGTTCCCGTGTCTGGTGGCTCCCGCTCACTTGGCACCTTCCACTTGGGCCTGTGTGCTCTGCACGGTGGCCACTGTGCAGGCAGCTCCCTGAGCATCCCAGCTTTTGGCAGCGAGGAGCTGGGATCCAGCGCTGAGCCAAGGGTCAGGCAGGAACAGAGCTGCAGGCAGGGCTGAGCCCCAGGCAGGCGCCTGCCACCAAGAACGGACACGCTGCTGCCAGCACGCTCAGCCTCGTGGTGGGCAGCCAAGGAGCAGAACCGAGATAAGGGCACGGGGGGAGGCAGGAATGTGCTGCATTTTTCCTGGCACCATGGGAATAGGCTATTCCAACCATGGATCACAGGGAGGCTCTCTGACAGGGAAAGCACGAGGAGCCCGGAGAGAAAAAGCAGCGAGTAAGCAATGAAGGAAAAAACAGAGGGAAATCAGCGGGAACAAGTGGTGAGTATGGGAAAAGGAGAGTGGGGGGAAAGCAAACCCAGGAACAAGCAGAAGGAAAACCAGAGCTAGAGCTAAAAAGGAAAAGGAAGGGACAAAAGGATTTCAGAAGGACAAACCTGCAGGGCTGAAACTCCCAATGAGCAATGGAGCTGAGAGGATGCAAGAGGGAAGAGGCTCCCAGCTCTGCTCACACAAGAGCAAACCAGGGATCACAGCCCTTCCATTGGATTAAGCCTCACTTAAGAGGGAAGATAAATGTGGAGCATATCTCAGGTAATAGACACTGGAGGAGAGAAGGCCTCTGCTCACTCTAAGTGGGGAGAACAGGGATTACTGCAGCTTTGACATTGCTGTAGAACACTGTGAGGACTCCATGGGAATCACCAGATTTCACCTTCTTCGCCCCACCAGCAGAATGTGGTGGGCTTCAAGTCAAGAGTGCTTCAGTAGTCTTGTGCTGTTTAGGCTTGGGAGCCAGATTAGGACCAAAGACCACAGAAAGCAGAGCTTTAATAAACAAAATCCCAAGTCCTTCCTCGTCTAAGTTACTTTTGCCTCATTTGGAGCATAAGCTGGAGCTTGTGTGCCTACCCAGCACACACCATCCAGCAAAGAGGAGAAGGGAATCAGCAAACCTGGGCAAAACCAGACATGTGCAGCCCCCAGGTCTCTCCCAAAGACTGGGAAGGCTCCTCTCCAGCACCTCTGTGCAGCAGAACACCGGCACAGGGAGCCATGGGCTGAGGTGATCCGGCACACTCACAGGCCCGAACACTGGGGACTTTGTGGCGCTGGCTTTAAAAAAAATACCCTAAAAAAGGCCTAATAATGAAGTATTTATTTCAGCAAACAACGTATGAATGAAAGAAGTGTTTTCTCAATACTTCACTTTTTCTCTGCCTTCTCTCCCTTCCCCCCAGCAATTTTGTTTTTAATAAGTGGAACTAACAGGGCTTAGCTCGCTGCTGGCCGGGCTGGGGAGCAGGGCCGTGCTGCGCTGGCCTGCTGCAGCACAGGAACACGTGCCATGGGGAATAGAGCTGCCTTGTGCCTGGGGAGCACGGCCCACCAGCGCGTCCCCTGAGCCAGGGAGATGTGCTCTGATGGACATGTGCACTGTGGGACCTGCCTTGGGAGCATCCCTGGGTCGGCAGCAGCACAGGACATCCAGCCCCTCACTCGCTGTGGCAGCAAGGAACTGCACCTCCTGGCCCAGGGCTCCTGGCACTGGAGAAGGGCCAAGTGGAGGTGAAGGCATCTGTGTCCTGTCCTACCTGGCTGTGCTCAGTGCAGGAACACAGTGTCAGGCCCTGGGCACCTCCTTCTCTTCTACCCCAGCTCCATCCACCCCTACCTGAGCATGTGAATAACTGGGAACACTGCAAAACTGGCTCAGCTTGCCCTGTGTTGTACTGATGAGTTGTACTGACAACGCTTTGGTAGGAATTTCAAGCAGGAAACTCTAATTCCTATCCCAGACTGACACCCAGCTTTTCAAAGCAAAGAGCACAGATGATGTCATGCTTTTCTACCTCTTCCTTGGCAACAGGCAACAGCAGGTTGAAAAGCTGTCCCGTGCCTTCAAGCCTTGAGGTAAAGAAGGGCAGGATTCTCAGAAGCTGCTGATTTGGGAAAACATGGTCCATTGCTCTTCCATGCCACTCCTACCCATGTGGGGTGAGCTGAACCCATCACACACAGTGTGGGTGTTCACCTCTGCACAGAGGCAGGTGAAAGGATGCAGGGGGAACCCTGGGCTGTAAATACAGACAGATTTGATGCGGGCAGGTATTTGCTCTGAAAGACAAATTAGGTATCTGTAGATTTGCCAGGATATGAGCCAAGTTTCCCATCAGCCAGAGCAATGAGGAGCAGCCTCACCTGCAGCCCAGGATGGTTTGGAGTGACTAACTGAGGGTGCTGATCCTGCTGTGAGGGGTAGAGATCCCTGGTGATGTACAGAGAACACAGAGAAAAGCTGTTTCACACCAAGGAAAAGGCCAGGACATCCCCTAGCAGGTCATGGCTGCAGAGAAGGCTGGAAAAATCTCCAAATGCCTCTCTGAGCCCCTGTGCACGTGAGATGGATGGGAGCAGGCAGCAGGCAGGGTCCTCAGCCCACTGCCACCCCTCATCATTGTGACCCTCTGGGGTGACCCCTCCTCTGTGCCCTGCCAGCCTCTGAGCTCCAGCAGCCTGACCCACCCAATCCTGGCTGCCAGGGTGATGTCTGATCCAGCCCAAGATGTTTCCAAGCCATGGATACAACCCCAGAACATGGTGGAAGTCCTGCCTGGCTGTGCCTGTGTCCCTGCAGGATGGGGACATCAGGGCTGTCTCCCTCAGCCTCACAGCAAAGCAAAGGCAAAGGCAGCCCCTCCTCAGCCCCTCCTCAGCCAGAGCTCCTTTCCAGGCTGCTTTACAGAATCCCTCTAAAAGAGCATCGTCTGCCACTGCTGCGAGTCCTCGCGGCACAAGGTGCTGTGCCAAATGCAAGACAGATGGTTTCCCCCAGGAAAACGCTGTGGAGTGGGGGAAAATGTACCACAAATATCCCCCAACTGGGCTAAACTGGGACCCAGGGGCTTCAAAGACACATTTAGGGAGGAAAGAGATTTGCTGGCTTCTCATGCTTCTTTGTTATGAATAAACACAAACTCTGATTGTTTTTCATAAGCTCTTGGTTGTTTCCCTATTTGTTAAATTACAAATTCACATATTTGTCTCTTTGGGATATTGAGAGTAATTGCAGACCAGGTTTCCTCATGACATCCTCTTAGCAAAGGGAAGAAAGTTGTGTAAGTGGAGAAGAAAGCTGTCTGTCCCCAAATATCCTGAATTCTTTGGTTTATTAATACCTGGTGAGCTTTGATGCTCAAGGAACCTCACAGATAAAGAAAACCTTTGAGGAAGATTCCACAGCCTCACACTGAAGTGTTAGAACACACAATAAATGCCAGAAAGATCTCCAAAAAAAGCAGGGAAATTGAAAACCAAAATCTACATTCTTGGAATTTCTAAGCATTTTTCTTTCTTCTTTTTCTTTTATTTTTCCTTTTTTTTTTTTTTTTTTTTTAAGTTTTACCGTCCATTATCCATCTAAGGAAGCAAAAAGCAATGCAATTTCCAGCTCTTTTAAATATCCTTAGCAGGTCACCTCTAACGCTGGGATGACTGGCTGTGATCTGCTTCCAAGACTGTTGCATCAGAGCTCAGAAGCCCGAGATGAATGGCTCCCTGCCCGAGGGGACAGCTCTCTGAGACCTGTGCTCACCCCGGGCCCCCAGCGCCAAGGAGGGAGCGCTGCACCCGCTGGGCCAGCCCGGGAGCTCCCAGTGCTCCAGGCACGGGGACAGAGGGCAGCCCCTCCAAGTGTCCCTGCAGAGCCCAGAGCTCCCGCAGCGCTGAGACCACCCTGCTGCGCCTGGGAAGGGAAGGGAAGGGAAGGGAAGGGAAGGGAAGGGAAGGGAAGGGAAGGAGGCAGTGGTGGGGATTGCCACAGGCTGTGTGCTCGTGTGCCCCAGCTCAGCAGACATTCCCTTTACCCACATGAGCCCTGACAGACCTTCAGCTGGGGGATGGTTCTCATTTGATACCTTGGGGGAGCCTTTGCAGCAGGTGGAGGGGTTTGGAGGGTCGTTGTCCCATGGGACATCACCGTGGCAGCAGTGGGAAAAGGGGACAGGAGGGCGACTGGAGGGGCAGAGGCTTTGTCCCCCAGTCCTGTCCTGCAGCTCTTACCATTCAATGCTCAGAGACCTGGGCCGGAAGGCAGACAGCTCGGCCGAGCCATACTCAGCTTTCCTTCTCTTCTCCTGCTTCTGCTTCACCGACAAGCGGTGGGCAAACCTAGCGAGGCTGCTCTCCGACCTGGGGAGGGGAGAGGAAAGGTGTTAATGGCACTGCAGCCCCGGCCCCAGGGCACAGCCGGGGCAGTGTGAAAGGAGGGGGCTCCCAGCAGCAGTGGCACCAGCCCTGGGGGCGGGAAGTGGAGGAGCAGCAGCACGTTTGGTATTGCTCAGCAGGCCAGGACCAGCACACGGACACATCCATGCTAGCCAAACTGGAGCTGCAGCCTGGCAGGCTGAGAGAGCCGGGTCCTACTCCCTGTGCAGCAAAATCACCTCCCCAGGCTGTGCATTCCTCCCCAAACTCCAACAGGTGACAGCCAGCACCGGAGAAACAGCCAGGGACACGTCAGTGGAGAGAACCAAAGCAGACTGAATCAAAGGCCACATGCTCCTTCAGAGAAACCCTGGAGCCCCTGTGGCCTCCCAAGCACCAGAACAGCTTCCCTGAGGAGGGCTGACATGGAAATCAGCCCACATCGGAGAAGTTTTGGAGAGAGAAACAGAAATGTGTGGGAGCAAATGGATTCAGCTGAAGGACCCGTCTGCGCTGACAAAGCCCCTTCCCACCAGGTGGGGTGCTCCAGTGCTGCTCCCAGCCCCTGGGACCTGGGAAAAGCACTTCCATTCCCAGGCTCCGGGAACGTGCTGCACATTCCAGTCCATGCCAGCCCTGCCCAGGGAGAGCTGCTGGCACAGGGCACACCTGCCCTGTCTCCAAGCCCAGTGGCACACAGGCTCACAGGATGAGACTGGCTGAGGAGGCACCTGCCCCGCAGAGACCCTTGGCCCTCTGCCTCCCTCTGGGAGCCCCCAGAGCCCCCCGTGCCCAGGGTGGCACCCCCAGTCCGGGGCTGGACACGGCAGCACAGCCTATCCCTGCTGCCAGCGTGGGAGCAAGGCAGGACAAGCCTGGGGAGCTGGGACACCAGCCTTGGGCACACGACCAGGCACTGGGGCTGCGTGCCAGCCCTGCCACGCACACTGTCACAGCCACTGTCTCCTGTCCTTCAATGTGCCAGCACAACCTGCTCCCACTGCTCAGCCAGCCCCAGGCTGGGCAGGGAAGGGGCCAGGAGGGATTTGACAGAGGTCCCAGGGGATGAAGGACAGAATTGGAGAGGAATTTTGAACCTATACACATTGCTAAAGCCAATTCCTCTCCTCTCCTCTCCTCTCCTCTCCTCTCCTCTCCTCTCCTCCCCTCTCCTGCCTTAACCAAACACAATACCATCAGAGAAAGAGAAAAAGAGAAGCTATTTCTCAGAACTGAGAGCTCCCTGCCTTTCCTCACAGTAATTAGGCCAGTCCTGACCAGCTAACAGTTTTTTCCCTGATACAATTTAAACATCTTCAATTCATTAACTGGTTATTGATTTATTTTTCAACTTATGAATTGCTGTTGCTGGGGATGGGGTGGAGACAGCTTTCTGGAGAGGGCTCTTGTCTCTCCAGTCCCCGCCAGCAAAGAGCTGTTCAGACCTTCCAGGGCAATTCTTTACATTCTTGAGAAAAAATCCTACTTTGATGTAAAGGATGAGGTTTGCCTTAAAAGAAACCCAACAAGAAACCCAAAGCCTAGCTTTCCCCCGCTCACAGCCAGAGAAAGAGGCGATGAAGAGGAGTGATCCTGGTGCCCACAGAGCAGTGCCAGGCACCAACACTGTCCCCACTCTCCTTTCATCTCGTGTCAAAGCTCAGCTGGAATGGAGAAGATTCCATTTAGGGAGGGGTGAGAGGTGGGCATCGACAGCCAGAGCTCTGCAGCAGCCTCAGGCATGGTGTCCACACCAGGATGAGCAGGGCTGACCCAGGAATGAGGCTGGGTAGTGGGAACACGTGCTGCTGGCTCCCTATAGCACCTCCTCAGTGGCATTTGGCTGTTCCTGCCCCTTCCCACCTGCCCACGAGGAGCTCCTGCCACCCTGCAGGGATGAGGGCTCCAGCCCCAGCTGAAAGGATGCTGGGGGTGTTTATCTCCTGAGATCTGGGGACTGCCTGCAGAATCCTGCCCTGTCTGCTGTGCTGACCCCACCTCCACCACACTCCCTGCACCATTACAGCCACCCCTCCCAAACTGCAGGGATGAGGGGCTGGGACAACCTAAATGCCCTGCACAGATGCAGGAAGGCAGCAGCCCCTGTCAGACATGCCTCTGTGGTTCCAGTATATGGTCCTTGCAATGACCACCACAGGGACAATCACACACCCAGGAGCTTTACCTGGATGTATCCACCTGCCTAAGCATGGCAGGAGCAGCCACTGCATCCTTCAAATTGGATAAAACCAACAGCACTTGTCAAGAAGAGCTGGTGGATGAAAACAGGGCAATGTGCCACATGTCATCAGGGTTTAGGATGAAGGAGAGTTACTCCTGGGGGCAGGGTGGGCTGGAGAAGCCACCTGGGTGCTCAGGAACATGTGGCCTTGCTGTGAGTCCCCAGTCATGGCATCAAGGGGAACGCACAGGGAGACAGGGGATGGAAGCTCTCCAGTCCAGGGCAGGTGCTGCCCAGATCTGCCTGATGCAGGACAGACAAGCCAGTCCATGTATGAGTCAGAAGCTGACCAAGAACCTTGGGGCGCTGATTTTACCCCCCAGACCTGCTGGCCACCACCTCCAGCTGCTACAGGCCAGATAAAGGAATGGCTGTGACAGCTCTGACAGCCCAACACCTCCCCCCTGAGAACTGTCAGCAACTCGTCCAGCCATGAACCAGCCTCCCTCACCTCTGCCAGACCCCAAAGCTTCAGCAGAAGCATCACTAATTAGAAGCCAGGAGCACATTACAGATCATCTGGCGATTTATACAGAGCTGCTTTACATAAACCGTGCTGCAGAAGGGGAATGAATCATACCTGCTCTGCCAGGGCCCTGCTGGTGGGTCAGCTCCTCCCAGCTCCCGTGCTGAGCTGCCCCGTCCCCTGGGGTCAGAGAGCTCCCAGGGCCAGGATGCTGTGCCCAGGGCTGGGATGCTCCCACAGCTCTGGGTACTGTGCCAGGTCTGAGCTCTGCAGGTGGCAGTGGGGGTGAGCCTCCAGCACACAGAGGGGGATGCTGTGGAGATCACAGTGTTACTTCCCAAGTGCTTTCCAAACTTTAATAGATGTCCCTGTCCCTTAAGAAGGATCGGTGTTAGGGACGTTAAGGCAGAAGCAGGGAAACTGAGGCACGGAGAGGGCATGCAGGTAAGACAGACTCCCTGTGGTTGTCAGCATCCTTCCCCTTGTGCTTATCTGACAGGCAAAATTTTGGTGCCTTCCCCCACCAGAACCACACACTCAGCCCCACAAGTGCTGGTCTGGGGAACAGGCAGCCCCAGGTGCCACTGTCATCCTGAGCCAGCTTCATCCCTGCCACAGGACGGGACAAGGCCAGCACTGCTCCCCCAGCCCTGCCACTGCACAACACTGCTACAGGTCCATTTAGGCAAGATCCAAGCTCACCTGCCCAGCCCTCCCTCAGAGGCAGCATCTCTGCAGCAGCTCAGCACTGGAGCAGCAGGGCTGACAGCCAGGGCTGACACGGCAGACACAGCTGGCACCTGCCAAGGCAGTCCCCACACACCACGGGGACACGTGGGAAAAGCCATCAATTGGAACGTCAACCACAGCACCGGGAAGAATTGTCTCCTGACAACCAGAGAAGGTTGTTCAGCTACTGTGCTGTATCATAAATCACACCTCTATGACTTTGCCATCTGTCAGCCAGATTACACGTGTTCAGAGTCCCATGTCAGCATTTAAGTCAGAACACTGCATCTTTTTCCAGAAATAATTATCAGTGCTGAAGGCTCTTGCAGCAATATCCATCCTCAGCCCTTCCCTCCAAAGCTCTGGACAGAAGACAGCTGGTGATCCCAGAGGGCAGGACCACCACTGTGGCACAGCAATGCACAGCCTCCATGTGACATGTCCCCTGTAAGCCCACTGCTTCAGGCACAGGTAGGGGCAGGGTCTGGCACGGCAACCTGCCCCCCTGGCCTCAGCTGTGGCACCCAGCACCCTGAAGAGAGCAGGCAGGGACAGGCAGAGGCTGCTGCTAAAGGGAGACAGGGACAGCGCGGTCCCCAGCCCGGTGTGTGCTGAGAGCCTGGGAGTGTCCAGTCAGACTGAGCAGAGTGCCCTGAGCAGAACCTGGACGCCAGGCTGGCCAAGGGGAAGAGTCCACCTAAGCACAGGGTACAGCTCCCATCGCCCCAGCGCGCTGTGTGACACGAGCCTGTACCCATCCCTTTGCCCCCCAGGTTTTCTGGGAGTCTAACCCCACAGGGGTGATTGTCAAAGCCCCAGCCTGCCAAGGCAGTGGGAAGGCAGGCAGAGCATGGACATGGAGGGCTGGCAGCCTGTCCCCATCCTGCCTGTGCCTCCAGCAGCTCACTGAGCCGGCACCGGACACGGCTCCCCAGCACACAAATCCCTCAGCTGCCCTGGGATGAGGACAAGGGGCTGAAGCGCTGTCCTCCGCCCCCCTCGCTGGCCAGGCAGGCAGATGAGCAGTGATATTTCCCAAAGCTCAGGACAGAAATACATGGGCACTGGATCCATTTTCCGGCTTCACCCACCACACACAGGCATGGATCCGGCCGGGGGTTCACAATCACCACCGCATTCCCCACACCACAGCTGGGAAGTGATGACAAGCAAAATCCTGATCCCTCGGCTCCGCATCCCTCCCTTCTCTGTGGTGATCCGCTAAAAGCCTTTTGGCAGTTTGCAGCCGCCGGGGTGAGAGTGTGCCCGCAGGAGCCCGGGTGCCTCAGCAGGCACCCTGCAGCACTCTTAACATGGCCGGAGCTGCAGGAACACCAGGGGCCATGCGGGCACAACTGCACCGAGGCACGGTGAGGGATGGCCAAGGTCACGAGAGAGCCCACCCTGGCACCGGCACAGCATGACCGGCACCAGCAACACCTCTGCCCCACCAACACACCCAGGCAAAGCCCTCACCACCACACACATACCAGCCATCCATCCCACAAGATATCACATCCAGGCAGGAAAAGCTCCCACTTGTTGCACATTCCTTAGCCTGAGACTCAGGAGCCAGCACGTGCCTGTGGCTCTGAACTAACCCAGATGTGGGCAGGCAGCTCCCAGCCTCTTCCACCAGCACAGGCAACAGTCCCGGGATGAGCCATGGGCTGCCGGCAGCCCAGGCAAACAAGCAGCGTTTCAGCTGGTCCTCCCTCCTCGGGGAGAGCCCCTGCACAAACAGCTTTGAGCCGGGCTTATCCCCAGTGGCATCCTGGCTGCAGCCGGTCTGGGGAAGCCGGCTGTGCCTGGGGTGAGCAGTGCTGGGAGCACACAGCCCTGCACTCCCCGTGCTGCGGGGCTTGGCTGCTCTCAGCAGATATTTGCACAGGTACAGTCAGGACAAAACAGAAGGAAAATAACCAAAGCTGGAAAGGTCCTTCCCAAGCAGGGAGCAGTCTTTTGGGAGAGAGGGTTTGGAAACCCTCACTGCCATGAACACGCAGTCAGCCTCCAGGCGAGCAGCGGCTGCGGACACCGCTCCAGCGAGCCC
This sequence comes from Pyrgilauda ruficollis, assembly GCF_017590135.1. NCBI lineage: Eukaryota > Metazoa > Chordata > Aves > Passeriformes > Passeridae > Pyrgilauda > Pyrgilauda ruficollis. Next base: position 14,244,303 of record NW_024514764.1, on the reverse strand, counting down.
CGCTCACCGGTGACACACTTCCCACTGACCACGGTCCCAGTCATGAGAGTGTCTCCAAAGCAGCAGCCAGGGCCAGGACCCCAGTGAGCCATGCCCAGCTATGCCCTGCAGGGACAGGGACAGCGACAGATGCCCATGAGCCGCACGAGCAATGCTCACTCACCTGCACAGCCTCTGCTCCCTTTACTCCTGGTGCTGGGCTCACCCACTGCCAGAGCAGCAGCTCATCCCAGGGCGTCTCTTCGGGAGAGTCCCTGTCCCCGCTGTGCACACTCCCATCCTGAGCGGGGTCCCTGCTCCCATCTGCGTCGCCTGACCTCCTCAGCTGCCACCTCCGCTTCCCTCACCCATCACCTCAGGTTTCTCGTTTGCTCTGTGCTTGGCTCTTTTTTTTTTTTATTTTTTTTTCCTCCCAATCTTGTTTCTATAGAAACGAGATTAGCAGAGGGGGAAATAAAACAGCCCCATGTGACTCAGATTCCGACACTGAAGAATCTCCTGGTTGTGCTTGCCGTGGCTTTACATAACCAGGAGCCTGTGCAGGCTCAGATGGGGGTACTGGGCTGGGACGAGGGACACAGGGCCCAGCCAAGGAGAACCAGGCTCAGGTGAGCGGGATCTGGCTCAGGTGAGGAGTACCAGGCTCAGCTGTGGAGGGACTACCAGGCAGAAGACAGCGATGCCTCACCTCCACTTGCTTTGGGTTTGCTGTGACAGCCCCGATGCAATGACATGTCACCAAACCCTGCTGGCACCCCCATGAGCCCCTGTCACCCTGCATGGCCCTGCCTCACTACCTGTTCCCATTGAGAAGGGCAGAAAGCAGAAGCAGTGATGCTGAAAACTACTCTGAGTCCCACCAAAACTTCTGGGGTCCCCAGGTGAGCTTTGGAGGAGGAAGCCCCAAGACCCCCCATGCTGCCAGGCCGTCCTGCCCCTGCCCTCAGCAGGAGGGAAAGTGCTTTGGGCCATTGGTCTCCAACCTTCAGGGACTCAGGGGTGACCATGCAGGCAGTCTGGTGAGCTGCAGACAGCCACATATTCCACTCTGTTAACATTCCTCCTCCTCAATCTCCCAAATCTGTGAGCACTGCCCATGACTGGAGCACACAAACCATGGACTGAGCTCTTCCACCACTGTTTTGGGGACTGACACAGGACACTACCCACAGGGATCTTCCAAGCCCAAACCTTAGCTCCAAGTGATCTGGGAAGTGCTGAGGGTCCTGCCTGAGGACCCCCATGTGTTTCCTTAGCTTGGGGACAGGTGCTGATTGCATGTGACCAGTGCTGCCTGCCAGGGTCACCCACCCAGGGCTTCTGCTGATGAACTCCTCTGTCCGTGTGGCACACTGCTCTTCTGCTGCTCCTCTGGAGGCTTAACCCCCACCCACCCCCCACTCCTCAGGTACTGCCCAGGACTGAAAAAGAGGCCGCATGCCCTTTTACTTGGGTACTTTTTGTAGTGACAGGACAAGCAGAAACAATTTTAAAGCAAAAGAGGGGAGATTTAGATTAGATGTGTGGAAGAAATTCTTTGCTTATAGTGTGGTGAGGCCCAGACACAGGGTGCCCACAGAAGCTGTGGCTGCCCCTGGATCCCTGGAAGTGTCCAAGGCCAGGCTGGATGGGGTTTGGAGCAACCTGGACTAGTGGGAGGTCTCCCTACCCACGGCAGAGGGGTGGAACAAGATTATCACGAAGGCCCCTTCCAACCCAAATCACTCCACGATTTCTAGGATTCTATGAAATGGGAGTCTAGGATGATGTCCTGTCAGCACACAGCATTGAAGTGCCTGCCCCATGGAACAGCACAGCAGCTCAGCTGGGCTACCAAGGCAGCAGAACATCTCAGGAGGTTTGGCTACTATGCAAAGGATGAGGCACTGGCTTATCCAGTTCCTCCAAGTCCCTGGTTTTCCTTTGGGATTTCAGTGTCCCACTTCTCAGGCTGACTCAGCCATGATTAGCTGGTGAGCTCTGCTGCTGTGACAGCCCCAGGCCTGCCTGCAGGATATGACATTAGGAAACCTCTCCCCCGCTAGGGCACACTGGTGTTCAAGGGGGTCTCAGTTCCCTCCCTGACAAGCTCAGGACAGATCAGACAGAATGTCAGAGCAACTGTGGGCAGCCATACTGAGAACAAGTGATGAATTCGGGCATATCCACTCAACCAAACTTTCCCGCGAGTTGTCCCAGAGGGCAGGCTTGGTGGTGCAGGCTTGGTGGTGCTGCAGAGAAGGAGCCAAAGGCTCGTGCAGTGCTGGGGGAATGAGCTCTGTGAGGGCCCTGGCTCACCCAATTGCTGAGGACACAGCTGCACACCCAAACCACCCTGTCCCTCGTGGGACAGAGCTGGGGATGCCTGTTGTGACCCAGCAAGAAGGGTGCTCAAGAGCAGGACAGCTGGGCAGCAGCCCAAGGCTTCCCAAGGCCAGGCAGAGGGACCCCAGGGATGCTGCAGATGGGGAAAGAGTGACAGGACTTGCATGAGAGGGTAAGGAAAGAATGTAGAGGGCTCATCAAAAGGGAACAAGGAGAGATGTCTGACAGCCCTGGGACATGAGGCTGCAGCTCTAGACAAGTTGATCCTGAGACCCTAAACCATTCCTCCCACTGCCACAGCTCACCTCAACATGAGCCATTGTTCTGATAACCCTAAAACAGTAAAGATGGGTCAGAGTGCAACCCCCTGAAAACCACAGCCCAGGGCAGCCCCTTTCATTAGCCCAACACAGCTGTAGTCACTGGGGAGTTGGGGAAGGGATTTTTATAACAACAAAAGTCTCAGTGGTCACTGACATTTGCCAGATATTGGGGGCTATAATCAGTGCTTAAAGCCTGTCAGTGAGAGCTGCTGTGCCAAGCCTGACTCTTCACAAGCCAAGCAGATGCAGGCACCAGGACTGATGCTGGGCTGGATTCCCTAGAAAGGACCAAGCTGGGCTCTGCAGGTCCTGCCTCTGCAGCCAGAAGTCAGGCAGAGCAGATGGGATTCTCTTTTCAAAGTATGATAACAGGGTCACAGAAACGTCTGCCAGCAAAAGGACTTGGATACCTTGATCTAATTATAGCTGGCATTATCAGGCTGCATTACAATTAGCAAGTCAGTGGCCAGTCTCTATTTCTGGTCTGCAACACGAGGCAGGTCAGTATTCCAAAGAAGAAGGAGAAGGAAAGCAGGGGGGGCAGGACGGAGATACCTTACAGTGTGTTTAAATAAGCAGCACAGCTGCTTCCGAGCACTGTGGACAGGCGAGTTTTATTTGGAAGGTGTTTATATGGAAAGCCAAGAAGAGAAACACAACCCATCCCTCCAGCACAGCCTCTGTCTGTCTGCAAGCCGCTCCTGACCCCGCACCCACTCCTTCCCCCCGATGGTGAGGGCTGTCCACACCCTCCAGGTAAGCTTGGGGTCCCACCACACCTGTGGGGTCCTGCGCCTCAGAGCAGAACCCTGGCCCAGCTTTTCATGGAATTGTTAACGTTGGAAAAGTCCTCTCAGATCATCCAATCTGACCACTCCCCCAGCACTGCCAAGGCAACCACTGAGACACATCCCCACAGAAGTTTTAAACCTTTCCGGGGATGGTGATTCCACCCCTACCCTGAGGCAGCCTCTTCCAGTGCCTGAGCACCTTTCTAGCGCCTGAGCACCATTCTGTTTCTTCCAGTGAAGAAATTTTCCTTAACATCCAAACTTTTCTAAGCTATTTAGAAGCCAAATTGAAACAGCATCCAGGAGGAACCCAACCACCCATCCTATCTGAACCCCACAAAACCTATTCCTACTGGCCCATCCATGTTCAGCACCAGACCAGTCACTTAAGGACAGCTGACAGCAGCCAGAATCCCTGGAAATGGCTGGCATTTTTAGAACATCTTTTTGTTTTCTTTGAAAACCAGAGTTTTTTCAAACTTAGAGCATTTGATGCAAAGTATATGATGCTAATCCAAGCAGAAGGAACCATCTGATGAATCCCAAATTAAAATGTTCCTTTGTTTCGGCTTTCAAACATTGCATTTTAATACTAATGCACAGTCAGAATGGAAGGTAAATTTGCATGTCCTTCCCCTAAAAATTCTCTCTCAGAACAATAATTTTACTCATTTGCATTTTGACAATAACAACTGTCCCCTCTCTGACCAACATCTGTGCTGTGACAGAGATGCTGGGCACATGTGCCACAGCCTGGTGAGTCATCCTGCACCCCAGCATGACTGTGCCTCTGGGGGGACTGGACCTGCATCAGTATCATCTCCCCCTGAGCAGACACCTGCCAGCTGGAAACCCACCCCCACAGGAAGCATCCCAAGGGTGGGCACAGCAAGGAGGCAGCAGGATGAGCTGCTGAGAGCCCAGGAGTATGAATGTGGTCTGAAAAGGAGCTACAGGACCTTGCAAGAGGTGGGATCCTGGAGACAATGTAAGACAATCAGGAAGTTTCCTCTCTCTCCAGATTCTAAGCCATATTTAGGCTGGGATCTGCACACCTGTGCCATTGTCACATTAAGATCCTGATGTTGCACGTTGGTGCTGTAAAACAGCTGAAAAGAAGAGAAGGGTTTGGGGGTGCTGCTGGCTGAGAGCTGGACCTGCCCCGGCCGCGTGCACCCAGAACCGCCCTGTGCTGGGCTGAGCCCGGCGTGGCAGCAGGAGGGGGGGATTCTGCCCCACTCAGGGAGACCCCACCTGCACAGCTGCCCCAGCCCTGGGGCCCAGCCCAGGAATGATGTGGAGCTGCTGCAGTAAATCCAGAGGAGGTCACAGAGATACCCTGCAGGGGCTGGAGCCCCTCTGCTCTGGAGCCAGGCTGGCAGAGCTGGGGGTGCTCCCCTGGAGAGGAGAAGGCTCCAGGGACACCTCAGAGCCCCTTGCAGGGCCTAAAGGGGCTCCAGGAGAGCTGGAGAGGGACTGGGGACACGGCATGGAGGGACAGGACACAGGGAATGGCTTCCTACTCCCAGTGGGCAGGGTTAGATTGGGACATTGGGAAGGAATTGTTCCCTGGGAGGGTGGGCAGGCCCTGGCACAGGGTGCCCAGAGCAGCTGTGGCTGCCCCTGGATCTCTGGCAGTGTTCAAGGCCAGGCTGGATGGGGCTTGGAGCAACCTGGGATAGTGGGAGGTGTCCCTGCCCATGGCAGGGGGTGGAACTGGAGGGGCTTTAATGTCCTTTACAATGCAAACCATTCCACGATCCTAGGATTGTATGTAAGCAAAGATCTTTCTGACTCCCAGCCATGAACCAGATCATTGACAAGGACCATTTCATGACTGGCACATACCAGTGTGCTTGACTCTCAAAATTAACAGTCTACTTTAAACACAAAAATCCATCCATATACAGACAACAAATAAATAAAACCGACAAAATAACATGGTCAAAAATTCCTTTCCTTGGGCAAAATTCCCATCACTTTGCTTGTTTTTTAAGAATTCTATCATTTCCCTCTGTGATTGTTTTTAATGAAGATATCTATCACTCCTTCCTGAGCAGCAGGACGGAGCACTTGGGCTCTTCCAAGCAGACTGTGTGAGCATGATGGATTGTCCATGTGCCAAGTCAGAGGAACGTGCAGACTTGCTCCTGTCTTGCCAGGAGCCAGGTTTTCAGAATTCCCCAACTAGCAATTACAGCTTTTATCCTAATTAAAAAGACAGCAGGGAAACTAAAGAAAAGGACTAAGTCCAACCAATGTTTTTGTTCATGTTCCCTCAACAAGGATGGGTGAGGAGGTTCCTGAGGGGTTCAGTCCTCCTGGGACTTTCACCTCCGTCCACTCCTGCCAGCTGAGCCCACACATGGAGAGGCAGCACCATGCCGTGCTGGCAGCCCTGCTGTGCCGTGCCGTGCCGTGCCGCACCGAGCTGTGCCGAGCCGTGCCGTGCCGGTGCCTGCAGCCTGCCCTCCCTGTGCGGGGACAGACGCCCCGGGGGATGTGCCATTGTTTAGTCTGTGCACGGCCCTGGCGCTGGAGCCGCCTCTTGTTTTCCATGGCCCCGTGTCCCACGCTGCACAGGAATGGAAAAGCTTGTTATTCTGGGCTGCCGGGCGGCCGGGCCCTTCCAGGAGTGGGGAGCAGGGATGTGGTTAGGGCGAGCCGGCCGCAGCCTCCATGGATCAGCTCCTGGCTGGCACCCGTCTCCTGCAGAGCACACCGCCAGGCGCTGGCAGGTGATGGGAGCTGGCTGTGCCGGGCACACGGATGCGCTCCTGTGCCCAAGTGTGCCTGCACGGGCCTGGAGGGAGGCTGAAGGATGGGAGGAAGGTGACAGAGAATAAGCCCAGACCCCAGAGGCACCAGACAGCATGTCACTGGCCTCAGTGCTCAGGAGCGGTACAAAGCAGGGCCAGGACACGTCCCTTTGGGTGATGGAGCACTGGAACGGGCTGCCCAGAGGGGCTGGGGAGTCTCCTTCCACGAATATGTTAAAAACACACCTGGGCACGATCCTGTGTAACCTGCTGTAGGTGACACTGTGCTTTAGCAGGGGTTGGACAAGATGATCTCCAGAAATGCCTTCCAGTCCCAACTACTCTCTGATCACATGGCACACACAGCCTGACCCATGATTCTGCTGCTTCTGCACCATCTGGGTATCTGGGGGTTCTGGTGACCCCCAAGGGCACCCAGTACCTCTCTGTTTCACTCACAAAGTTCCTCAAACCGGTAAAGGCCTACCAAAGAAGTTAAGACCTATTAAATCCCAACCTATGGAGGATCCTGGGCAACCAAAGGGTAAAAAGAGAATGGCAAAATACCTCAAGTCTGATTATGAGATGTAACACTGGTGCTCACCAGCACCAAACAAGAAAAATTCACTGAAGTACTTTAATGGTCAGAAGAATGCGACCATAAAATGCCACCGTGTTACCACAGCCTTAATCTGCCCTCTGCAGTTCCTCTCCTGCAGGGAATAAGTGATTATTAGGGACAGCTGGGCCCACACCACAGAGCCCACTCTGCTGCCAGCATGTCCTGGTCCCAGGATGGGCTGCAGAAAGATGCAGACCTGCGGGGGCACCTGTGGAACTTTGCCCTGGCTCCTGGGTGGATCTGGCTGGGGGCTAGGGGTGGAGACCTTCCAGGTCACAGTTCCAACCACACCTGTCCATGCTAAACAAAAACCTCCCTCTCTGGTTTTCCCTCAGGATTTGTAATCATGTCAGAATTAAATCCCAGTCTCCTGGGCTCATTGCACTGGTGCAGGAATCTGCATCTTTTTCTCTTCCCTGTGTCCCAGTTCTTCTCAGTTCAGTGAAAACCCTTTCCCCACCTTGCCCAAGGCACTTCAATACTCATGGGGACACAGGACGCTGCTTAGCAGCCCTTGAAATAATGGGGACCAGGAGAATGGGAAACACACCCCTACAGGCAAACCATGGCTTCTTCAAACTTCCTCCCAGTCCAAAATTTTCCTTGAAAAGGCATGACAGGGAGTTACAAAGGTCCCTCTTGCAAGAAGGGGAAAAATGCAGGAGAGAAAAGCCCTTGGCATGCCTCCCGCGCAGCCGGCTCCGGCCCCCGCGGCTGCCATGGAGGTTTGAGGGACTTGAAGGGATTCGCGACGCAATAAAAACATTCCTGCTTGCAAAGCATGAAACCCCAAAAGTTTATGGGAAACCACTGTCTTCGGGATGTCTGCATATCTTCAGGCATCCTGGGAGCTGTAGTTCAAAGAAACCCAGAAAAAGCAAGCCACCGATAATGATGGTTTCTGGATGGAGGTTGTGTGACTATTGGCTCCCACTACAAAGCCTGAATTTCTGGGATGCTGAGCCCATTTCTGCAGCCAAGTGAGAGGAGAACTCCTTGGCGTCTGGGGCACGAGGGACTCCAGCCCCACAGCGAGGGAGGGTGAGAGGCACGCAGAGAAGGGCAACCCAAAAACCAGGTGTTGATGACTGGGAAGAGGGATGCACTGCAGCAGAGGCCAAGAGGGACAGGCCAAAGCCATTTCCAGGGCTGGGCACCTGGCTGGAGCACAGCCTCGCCTGTGAGCTAAAACCTCTGTGCCTCAGTTTCCCCATAAACTCTTATTATCCCCCTATTCCCAAGGGCTACAAGGGTTGGCCTTCGCTGTTTGAACACCCATGGGGAGCTGAACTCCTCAGAAGGCAGCTGTTCACACCAGCAGCATTAAATCACCTCCGGGCTCATTTCTTTGAGCCCATGAAGGACAGCTGTGCCAGCCAGGCTTCTGAAAGGCACTTTATTCCAATGTAAGACACCCTGCATGCAAGAGCCACCTCCCAGCAGGAGAGCCAGTGGCATGTGATGTGACACCCTCCAAATGAGGCACTGCCCATCAGCAGAACTGCCACACCTGAAATGCCCTGGGGTGGAGGGGCAGTGGTGGGGGGACAGAGATGTGAGAGGCTGTGCATCATGCTGGACTGAACGTGGAGTGATGAAGGAAATACTTTCATTCCAACCAAGGAATCCTGCAGCAAAGACCACAACCTAGGTGAAGCCAGCACTGGAGACACGAGCCAGGCAGGTGACTTTCTCACTACCTGCTTTGTATCATGGGCTTGGGCTTCACAGGCCAGAGCACAAGACTGCCCCGTGGCTGTGCAAGGCCCTGTGTGACACAGGACAACAGCTGCCCACCAACGCACCCTGACACAGAACCGCGGGGAGAAACCCACAGCATCAGACCTGGCACCAGCTGACACAACCACCCCAGCATGGTGTGCTCTGCTAGCTGCTGAAGGCCTGAAGGCCTCGGAAGGGGTTTCTGACACTTGGAAAGCAAAGATAAACCACAGGAGACCTTGTCCTTGGGGAAGACCTGTACCCCTGAAGAACAAAGAAGAGGTGGAGCCTTCACACTGGCAATGGCAGCACGGATGCTATTGCATGGATGCTCTCCCGCTGTGGCACCGTCCCGCTCCAGAGCAGAATGCCTCGCACATTGTTGCCAACACCACACGCTGGTGCTCGCCAAACACTGCCCGTGGGGTGGGAACGCCACACAAGGCAGGTCCCCAGGACACAGCACTCTTCTCACCTCACTGCCACTCCATCCAGGCTGTCACAGAGCTGGGCCTTTCAACTCCTCAGCACCACTCTGGTGTGACGAGACAGCAGGTCCACACAACACTACAGCCCAGAGCTAAGGTTCTGGAGGTTCTGCAGACAGACACCTTGGTTTTGCAGAGCTGAGCCCTCTGCTCTGGAGAAGAGTGGCTAGAATGTTTCTGGGCCAGCTGTGCCTTCACAGGCAGTGGAAAGGGCACCCTGAAATGGTCAAGGCCAGGGCACGTAAGCTGAAGACCTACCAAGACTGAAGACATGATGCTGGTGCCTCTTGCTTCCTTCTCCCTGACTGCCAAATTCACACAGCAATCCTGATTTCTCCTGGAACTAAATCCAGATTGACTGAAACCATGCAACGGACACAGCCAGCTCCCTGTCCTGAGGCTCCCAAACTCCAGGAAATACCCACAGGCCATGCTCTGGGGTGAATGCCAGCACCTGCTCCACCTCTCCCAAGGCAGGAGGTCTGCACTGTGGCCTTGCAATGGTTGTCCCCGCTCACCTCAAACCTCAGTTTGGAGCCCTTGTTCTGTACCTCAGAGCTGATAAAACCCAGCTGAGGAAGATGGTGGGGGCTTCAGCAGCAGAGCAGATGCTCAGAAACCAGGACTGCGTCCCAGCCAAGCCCAGCCAAAGCACAGCATGTGCCTCCTGCACTGCAGGTCTTCTCCTGCACTGCCCGACCCTGACAGAGCCTTTTCATGGCACCAACAAGCCTCAGGAATGGACACCTTCAAAGCAGAACCTCAGGGAGAGAAGGGAGGAGCAGGAAGCTGCTGTTATGGGCCATTCCTGAAAGGAAAAGCAACCATGTGGGTTCAGAGCACCTCTCAGCAGCTGGAGGAACACACAGGCACTGCTGTGGTTTGAGACAGGTTGGCTCAATGCCTCCCAACAGGTACCCTGGGCCTTCTGCAGTCATTTCCCTTTGAATTAACGCCACTCTTCAGATCTCACTAACAATGCTGACATCTGGGTATTATACCAGGAGTCATTCCCAAAGCTCCTGTACCTTTTTCCAAAAGAACCAAAGCAGCGAAGGGTTATTAACCAGGGAGACAGTGAGCACAGGGAAGGAACGTGCTGTTCTTTGACAGGAACTGTGCTAATGAGCGTTATAAAATTAAAGATCAGGAAAACCTCAATGACAACTTCAGCCCTAGAAAAGCTGCCATTCAACCCCAAGGAAAACAGCCAAGAATGAAGAAAGTGCACTGTGGATGCTGGGTACACATTCCAGAACTTTCACCTCCAGCACCAGGTTACTCCATTAAAGCAGAGTCTGGTTTTAGGCTCATCACAGAGGTATCTCAAGGCCCTCTGCTAATTCTGGGTATGATTTCAGCCAGCCACCACCCTATCTTGATGGAAAGCAGTTAGTTGATAGCCGAACCAGGACTTTGCAAGCCACTAAGAGCACCATGCAGACACAGATCCCTGTATTTTTTTTCAGCACATTCCTTGGAGACGAGTGGCCCTGGTGTCCTCTCTCCTCACACCTCCTTGGAGCTGGTTAATCCACACAGAAGAGGAGCTGTTTGTGGCCTTGCAAGTGGCTTTCAGGTTTGCTTGAATGGTTTGCTTGAAAACTTTAGTGGTTTTCAGGCTTCATCTCCTTGGCCACTGAAGGGACTGCTTTAACAGCAGCAAGTCCAAAGAAACACTTCAGCATGTGCTCATCTCCCAGGTAAGAGCAGCCTGTGGAGATCAGTGCTCCAGAAAAACACTTTCCTGGATGTGATGGAGATGCCACCACCAAAGCTGTACCAGAGTAAAACCTCCCAGGGCTGCCTCTCCCCAGGAAAAACAGCAAATCTATATTGAATATCAATCTATACTTTAGGCATTTAAAAACAAGCACAACTCACTCCACTCTACAAAATAACAAAAATCCTAGAAAAAACAGAGCACAAACTGTGCCTTCACACATGCCCCACCAAGCGTCAACCCAGGGTGAGCAGAAGCAGCTGAGTCCAAAGAGAGTCACATTTTCTAGGGAACATTAATGCAGCCCTGGAGCCGGTGGTGACAGGTGAGCTCCGGGCTTCTGGCTGGGCTGGGCTCAGTGGGAGACGTGGCTGGAGCCCCATGGGATGGATGCTGTAAATTAGGAATGAAAACATTGCCCCCTGCTCAGCAGAAGGCTACACTCAAAGTGAACCGTTGTCTGGGACAGCCAGCGGGCGAAGAAAGGCGATAACAACAGCCCTGCCAGAGTCCAAAATATACACGCAACTTGTTTTGAATTACTTTGTGCTGGGCTTTAAAATATGCCGAAAAATTTCCATCCAGCCTGGCTGTGGAGCTGCAGGAGGAGCCTGGGGTTTGTTTCCACGTACAGTGATGCTGGTCTGAATTTCTCCCCATGGTAGTGAAAAGAGAGAACTCTCGGGGAGGGCAGTGGTGAGAGAAGCAATGGCACAAGGAGCCACCCAGGGTGCTCTGGCAGTGATTTTGGGTGGGGACTGCACAGTACCCACACCAGTGGCTGTAGTGGGGAGTGATGCCCCTTCCCAGCACAGGCAAGTACCCCATGGACACATCAAGCTGAGTTAAACCACAGAAGGAGATCTGCTCCCTGAGTGGGCAGCATAGCCCCTGCCGGCACTGGAACCTCTCACTTGTGGCTCAAATCAAGGCAGCTCCATTACAAACAAACCTGTGGGAGGGAGAGGCAAAGAAAGAATCCCTCGAGGAATCTGCAAGGCACTGGAGGAGCTAAAAATAACCACCACCAACAAATCAATCTAGAAACAGAAAGCTAAAATCCCTAATAATAGAGGGTTGCCAGGTGGAGGAGGGAGGTGCCTGGCATCCTGAGCCCTGGCTCTGCCCACCAAAGATCCTGCAGAGTGGGGCTGCAGGAATGTGGGACTGAGGGGGCACCGCTGCCTCTGCCTCCAACACACACCAGCTCCCATACAGGGAAGTGTGGCATTGTTTCCCTGTTGTTTCTTACCTTGTGGTTTCAGATTGTCTCTCAAGATGGGCCAGCTGACTCCAAGCAACCAAGGTGCTTCAGCCAAACTGCCCAATCCCTCCTCCACTCCATTCCAAGCTCCAGAAATGGAGCAATCTTGTGTTCTTTCCAGTTCTGGTCACCATCTTTCCCGCATCCCTCTGGTAAGATCAGTCTGATCTTAGGACTCATCTCTGTATCTATCAGTGCTTGGGTCTGATATTTCCCCCCACCCCAGACCTCTCCAAGGATGCATATCCCAATCCAGGCCTTCCACCCCTGAACATGTGCTATCGCCGACAGAAACCTCAGAGTGCAGGTCACGATTATCTCACAATTGCAAAGTAACAGAAACACTCTTGGAAAGTGAATAAAAGGCTCTGGATGGCAACTCAATTGCAATGTGAAATTCAAATGTGAATTTGAAGACTTCACAGGACCAGAAGAATCTGTCCTGGATGTGGTAAGTCAGCAGGGTGGAGGAGCCCTGGTTTGTACACCAGGCACACAAGAGAATTCCCAGCTCGCTGGAAGGTCCCAGCACACAGGCAGAGAGCTGCTCCCATCCTCCACATGCCCAAGGCCAGCAGGGAAGGATGCATCCAGGGGGACCGGGAGAGCCCCCCACACTTGTGCCATCCCCACCCTCCAGGCTGCCATCCACACACGATGACATGTCCACGGCCAAGCAGAGATGTGCTGTGGGGGCTGCACCCATCCCTGTCCTCACCCCAGCCGCGGCACAGCCCCCCCGGATCCAAAGGCAGAACTGGAGGGACATGAGGCAAGGACAGGCCACCCCAGGAGCAGGGACAGGAGCTGGGGAGGAGGAGGTAATTCCATGTGTTGCCCTTGCCTCCCCCAGCACGGCTCAGCTCGGGTAACGAGTGCTCCGGGAAAGGGGACGCTGCTCCCCTGACACGATACACGCTGCTAATCCCAGGGCTTTATCTGCCGCTTTATCTGTCACTTTATCTGTCACTTCCTGCGGGACCCAGTCCCATCCTGCCCGGCTCCCGGGGTGCTCCCTGCCTGCCTCCGGCTGCCTGCCTCCCCCATCCCCGCTCCTCGCTCCCTCTTTGCCATAAAAACTCCAGGAAGGGAAAAAGGGTGTTGACAGGGCGTTTGTTAAATCAAATGAGCTGGGAATGAGTGGGAGCCTCATCAGGCAGTGCTCCCAACTCTCCTGCCACAAAGTACTTCCCTGGGCTGGGAGGGGAGAACAGCAGCGGCGTGGGGCTGGGGACTCACCCGTGGGGTCCCTGCTGACACAGGGCACCCCTGCGAGGTGCAGTAGGTTTAGCGCTGGGCAAGGAACTGTAGAAGCACAGGAGCGAAGTTCCCAGTGGCCATCAGCCCCTCCTCGGTGCTTCCCTACCCCACTGCTCCCTGCCCGGAGCCCCACATCCCTCACATCCCCAGCCTCCAGGGACCAGCAGCTGGCCCTGACATTCCCATCCTGCACCTCCTCTCTGGCTGTGAAGCAAGAGCCCTGGACATGCCTGGAGGGATCTACCCAGGGACACGGGCCCCAGCCCGGGGGTCCCCATGGCAGTGCCCACCCGGCCAGTGCCAGCTCTCTGCCCAGGAGCCCCAGAGCAGAGAACCTGCACTATGCAAGTGCTGGGGCATGCAGCTCGGCAATAGCCCAGCTCTCCAGCTCAGGAATGTCCAAATAAATACAGAAATACATAAAAAGGCCATAAATAAGGTTGCCTGAGATGACTGTTTGTCTCCCGCCTGGCCAGGACCCCTGCTCCCCCGCTGCTGTTTGCCTTGGCAGATGACAGCTGGGTAATTTGTTTCCATTGCAATGAAGTCCCAATTAACTGGAATAAACTTTTTACACTAAGTGTGTTTGTTTAACAAACTGGCTCTTTCAGAGCCTCACCGAGACCTGATTGATGCATTTGAGGGGAGTGGAAACACGCTGGGTGCTGGGACATTAAAGCTGCAGTGTCTGAGCAGGCTGGGGCTGAAAGGGCTCTCTCTGTGTTTGGGAAATCAAAACTGACACCTCTGATGTCTGGACTGGGATAGGGATTTCAGCATGGCCTTTGTGTACAAATATTGACAGTTTCTCATTCGCTGCGGCTGACAGCCCCTCCCATGTCCCCGCGGGGCCAGAGATGGCCCAGGGCCACGCTCTGCTCTGCTGGGAGAAGGTGGGATCCATCACTGCTGGGATGCACGTGGTCCCTCCTGCAGACAGCACTGGGGGCTCCAGCCAGCCATCAAAATCCCAGAGAAAGGTGGGATTGACTCCACAGGGAACTCCCAATGAGGCAGAGCCAATGTCTGCAAAGCAGCCACGCTCCTCCTGCCAGCCTTCTGAGAGGAGCTTCATGGCTCATGAAGCCATTAATTTACAGCAGCAAAGCCAAGATGGTGAGAGAACAGTCTGAGATGGCTAGAAACTGGATGGGAGTCTGAGTCTGAGTTCACACCAGAATTTTCAGCAGCACACTCCAGCTGAGGGGAGGTGAGAGAACAGAGAAACATGATAAAAGCCCAGAAGCAGAGTCCTCAGAACCATTCAGTTGGGATGGAAATAGCAGAGCCAAGTGGACAAACTGCACAATAGGGGTCTGGCATAACTGGGAGCCAAGGCAGGCAGTGAAGATGCTGTGCAGGCAGAGGGACTGCCTGGACACATCTGGAGACAGCAGCTCTCGTGCTGTGCCTCCTTTGGGAACATCACTGCTGGGAGCACCCTCAGGACAGCAAAACTAAGCCCCACATCTGCCAAATGCTGGGCTAGGATGCAGAGGGACAAAAGAGGAACACCGTGAGGAAAAGATGACCCAACCACCCCTGGCAGTGGTGCCAAAGGCAGGCACCAAGCACCACTGCTGGCTCTGGTGGGATGTCCCACAAGGAGGGAAAAGCCATGGCACAGCTCCATGGCAGAGCCCACGCCAGGATCAGCCCCATGCTGGAACTGTGTTCCAGCTGCCTGGTGAGACACTGTATGAATAATAAGCACTTCTGGAAAACAAAGCACTTCTGACATCCGAGGGGACAATGAGTGCAGCTGGGCTTTCTCTCCCTGGGTACTTTTTCCTTCCTACCTCAAACTGCAAAGGAAAACCTCCAACAGACCCTGCTTGAGAACTGTCAGCTCCAGAGGTGTTCTTGAAGCATTTGCTGGGAAGGCTTTTCTATTTCAAATCTAAACATGGGAATTTGCAGGTCCCAGAGCTCCTTTCTTCTGCTTCTTCAGCCCATTTCCTCAAAGCAACCCACACATTTCCATTTACTGTGGGGCAAGGTGGTGTTTTCCTGTGTCTGGGGGTTGAACTGATCTCCCACAATCCATGAGTAAAATGCTCCAAAGTCTACCTGAAGTCAGCCTGCCAGGGCTGTCCACAGCTTGATTCAGTCAAGTCTTTAATTTAGGTGTGAATACCATTATTCATGGTTCCAGACCCTGGCACAGGGTACCCAGAGCAGCTGTGGCTGCCCCTGGATCCCTGGCAGTGTCCAAGGCCAGGCTGGATGGGGCTTGGAGCAACCTGGGACAGGGGGAGGTGCCCCCGCCATGGCGGGAGGTGAAATTAGATGAGCTTTAAGGTCCCTTCCAACCCAAACCATTCTGGGATTCCATGATTCTTCAGTGATTATTATCAGCTCGTCCTACATTCAGGATGTGTTGGAGCCACCAAAGGCAGCACTGATGGCAGAGCTCTGCACTGTCTGCCCAGGCTCCCTGTGCAGCCCATGGGGAGGTAAGAATTCATTTCACCATAAATTAGATGGAATGCTGGTCGTGATGCCCTTTCACATGATGTCCTAAGCCTGAAGAGACAAATAAGTACCCTCACCTTAATCCCTTCCCACTGCACAGCCACCACACCACCCTAAATGCTGTGTCTGCCAATGCCAGAAAGCTGCAGGAAAGCTGAAATCCTTGGGTCACCCTCCATGCCCACGGCTCTGTCAGGATGCAGGAAAGACAGCGTGTTTCCCCCTGCAACACCCTTAGTCACACTTTTCCCTGAGCAGATTAGCAGTACTGCCACGTCCCCCTGCAGGCTGCCAACCACAGGCCAGTCCCACCTGATTGTCCCTCCCAGAGGAAGAGCTCCAGGATCCAGCTGATGGCTCACACAACCTGTGACTGGCCCTGGATCCCTGGAAGTGTTCCAAGAATGGGGTTTGGAGATACATGGGACAGTGGAAGGTGTCCCTGCCCAGGGCAGAGGGGTAGAACTAGATGATCCTTAAGGTCCCTTCCAGCCCAGCGTGATTCTCCAGTGCCACGGCCCAGCTGTCAATGTGGCCCTGCAGGTGGGAGCAGGGAGAGAAAATACCACAGTGGTATTCGAATAAAAACCCAGATTAATCCGCAGCTGTTCCAAGAAACTGTATCAGAGCCCTGCTTGTGCTGTGCTGAGAGACAAGCTCTAGAGATGATGTGAGGCAGCAAGGTGGAGAACGGAGAATGAGGAAAGGGAAATTTTCCCTAATGAGCAGAAACTGAAGGCACTCAGCATGCCTCGAGCTGCTACGCTGCTGAACGTGATCGCAGTGCCTGCGTGGGAGGGTGGCAGCGAGTGAAGAGGAGGGCACTGCACACTTACAGTGCACACCATTATATGTTTTTCTGTGGAATTACAGATCTTTTAGCAGTTGGTGCTTGAATAAACCTTCTCACCAAGGACTGGGGTGAGGCACAGCACATCATACCTAAGCCAGCTGCAGGAGCTCAGCCTTAAATGCATGTTCCCAATGGATAAGAAATAATGTGTTACCACACTGGGAGACTCTCAGAGCCAGCAGTAAAATCATGGAACCATGGGACAGTTTGGGTTTCATCTAGCTCCAACCTCCTGCCACGGAGTGCAGAATAGAGTGGTCAATACAAATTAAATATTACAATGTATAGGAAAATTATTAGGGAAACTAAAGAAAGGGAAAATGTGTGGCTGGACACGGAAAATCTGCTGTTGGGGGCCAAAGGCTAGCAATAAGTCTGGTTTTAGGGATCACTGGGGCTACTTTAAAGCAGAATCTGTAGGAGTGCTCAAATGATGCAGAAAAGGAAAACATAGTCCATATTCATCCCGTGTTTGGGGAAAAAAATGTGAGTAAACTTAATTCCTAGGAGAGATGAAGCTCTCCTGAATCATTAGCATCCATGTGTATCAAATGCGGCCAAATAGCACCAAGCAGCCAGCACAGCCAACACATACCCAAAAGCTGGGGAGAGGAGAGGTTTTTGGGCTCTGCTGCTTGTTTTGAGCCAAGGTCAGGCTACCACATCCAGATGCAAATGGCTCCTTCCCCCCAACATTCCCACCCGGCAGCAAGGGTGACCTAGTTACCAACCAAACGGTCAGCCCCATATAGGACCCAGAAGGCAGGGCTCATCTGGAATTAAATTAAGAAATAATTAAAGGATATAAGTTCTAATTAGAGTCAGTTGGTGTGTCTTGGTGGGAGAGATCTTGTCAGATGAGCCTGATGTCACACTGTAATGAACACTGGCTTGCAGGAAAGGCCTTGCGCACCTCCCGGCTGTGCAGGCAGAGCTGTCAATGCTCCTTGAGGCTCCCATTTCAGAAGCTGGGGCTATGCAGCCCAAATCAAGCACTTTAAACAGATTTAGAGCCGGCTGACAGGTCTCACACAGAAGGTGTCAATGGGGAATCGTTAGCGAGGCTCCACAGGGAACACACCAGTCGATATTTCCATTGATGATCACAATGGAAATACAAAATCCTCGCTCAAAAAATTAGCAGATAACAGGAAGATTGATGGAATGGTAAATATTGATGAGGAGAGAGGGAAATGCCTGGTAATGCTGAGCCCATTCAAACACTGTACATGATAATGCAGCCCAGCCCAGGATAACGCAGCCTGGGAGAGGGATTTCAGGCTGTATTTTCGAACAGAGACTGGATCCCAGACAAGAGGGAGCCTCCAGAAAGGGTCAGGGGTCACCACGGGTGAGCAGCCCAGCACAAGGCTCTAATGTGATGCTGTGATGAAAAAAGCTGATGCAGTTCTTGGGAGAGAGCAGGAGAGCTGCACATACTGCACTGCTGGGACTGCCACTGCCACTCCTGCAATTAAGGTGTCCATGTTTAAAGGGTACACTAAAACAGCAGAGCCTGGAGGGATGAGTCACAAAATTGATCTGGTGGCTGGAGAAAATACCATGCTGTAAAAGATTTGAGCTATATTGAGTTTATTGATAAAAATCTGCCACCCACCAAAAACCAGAGTGGTGCCAACTGCTTTTATCAGCGAGACGTGCCAGGAGGCAGGGACAGGGAAGTGGAGCCCAGCAAATTCTAGCAAGTTTTGGGTCAGGATTACATACATCTCAGGATGCTCAGAGAATTAGAACTCTCAGAAAGGCAACAAAAACCTCTACAGGAGCTTGTGGGCAATTCATATCCCTGCAGCACATGGGAGGCCAAAGGAGTGATCTAATAGACCTAAATCCCACTCAGATTAATCCCAGCAGACAACTGGAGCTCCAGGGCTGACTCCTGCCATGCACGGGATGAAGGCTCAGGAGGGCTGTTTAATGATTTTAAAGTGACAAAGAGCAGGTTTGGAGTAAATGCCATGAAGAAACTGTTCTCTGTGAGGGTGGGCAGGCCCTGGCACAGGGTGCCCAGAGCAGCTGTGGCTGCCCCTGGATCCTTGGAAATGTCCAAGGCCAGGTTGGACAGGGCTTGGAGGACCGTGGGATAGTGGAAGGTGTCCCTGCCATGGCAGGGGGTGGAACTGGATGCGTTTTCAAGTTCCTTCCAACCCAAACTATTCTGGGATCCAATGAGATAGTCCTGGCCTTGGAGCCATGAGGAGCTGGGGTGGCACTGAGCTCCTCAAAGCAGAAGTTCTGAGCTACAAGTCCAGCTACCCTTAAGGAATCCCCATCAAGTCTTGTGCCAGAAGCAAAGCGTGAGGGAAAGGATCCCTCTGTCTGGGAGAAAGCCCAGCAGGGACTGGTGGCTAAGCAGCTCAGGAAACTCCTCTCCCCACTTCTCCCTTCTGCTCCCGGCTGTCTTTGGGACCGATGGCTGCTGCGGGTGGCAGTGGTTCCTCCCATAGCTAAAGCATCTCTGTGTTGACTCACTGCAGCAAACATTTTGCTCTCTTGCTTAGGGGAGAAAGCAGGCTTGGTTATTTGTTAAAAATGCCCATCTTCCTACGCTCAATTCCCTTTCCATGATTAATGCCAGCCGCTGCAGTCGTGGCAGGGCTGCAGCTGGTGCTTAGATGGCTCCTGTGCCAGCCTGAGTGCTGAGCTGGCCCCAGCGTCCTCCCAGCACCAGAGGGAAGGCAGCCCTGGGCTCAGAGCAGCAGGGCAGGCAGATGCCATCCTCATGTCCACACCAATGGCCCAGGGAGCCCCAGTGCCTGGGCACAGAGGAGCCATGCCCACTCTGCTCCCTGCTTCTGGAAAAAGCAGCAAGGAGAGGGACCCGATGGTCAGCAAGGAGTCTTGTGCTGCCCAGAGGCTCTGCAGGGGGACAAGGGCTGAGCCCCAACCCCTGCTGGCATTTCATAGGGACAGAATCCCCTCAGGGAAGTGCACAGTGCAGGGGAACAAGGCCTTTCAGCTGGGACAACAGGAAGCACGACAGAAAGACTTTGAGTCCTTGTGTGGCAGTGCTGGAGACAGGGAATCAGGCCCAGGCAGATTTTTAATTGGAATGGAATTGAAATTACAGGGGGGACAAAATCCAACCCTGCTTTGGTGTAAAGAAAGGGGCTGGGGGATCAGAGAAAAAAAGCCCTGCAAGTTTCTATGACAACTGCCACAGTAAGAGCCTACACTGCAAACTCACTTAACACATTAAAAGCTGCAGAGAAACAATGAAACCCTGGACTTTATTTTATACCAGGTGCAGGAAGGCCATTCCCAGGGGAGAGCAGGTACAGGGCCTGGGGCTGGTCCAGTGCTCCCATGGCCTGTGCATCCAGCGCAGGGTGAAATGAGTTCAGCGAGACCCAGCAACTCCTCCTGCTGTCCCCTGGGCTCCAGGGACCACTAAAACCAAATCCTTGTCCAAACCTTTATTGGGCCAACAGATTTCATTCTGGTTTATCAAGGGCCCTGATGCCATCCAGGGTATCTGTGTCCTGAAAAACCACGGATCCAGAATAGTTTGGGTTGGAAGAGACCTTAAAGCTCATCTTGTTCCACCCCCTGCCATGGGCAGGGACACCTTCCACTATTCCAGGTTGCTCCAAGCCCCATCCAGCCTGGCCTTGAACACTGCCAGGGATCCAGGGGCAGCCACAGGTGCTCTGGGCACCCTGTGCCAGGGCCTGCCCACCCTCACAGGGAAGAATTTCTCCCCAACACTCAATTTTGATCTCCTCTTTTACTTTAAAATCATTCCCCTTTGTCCTATCACTCTCTGTCCATGTAAACAAGACACCCTCCCTCTCTTTAATAAGCTCTTTTAAGTACTGCAAGGCTGAAATGAGGTGCCACTGAAGCCTTTTCTTCTCCAGGCTGGAAGCCCTCAGCTCTGCCAGCCTGGCTCCAGAGCAGAGGGCCCAGCCCTGGAAGCATCTTTGTAGCCTCCTCTGGACCCATTCTGTGTGCAGAGCATCCCACCATGATCCTCCAGGCCCAGTGGGCAGAGGAGCCCAGGGTGGGCACTCTCTCCCAAGGAGCAACAAAAAAGAAAATGAGTAAGAGCACTGTTCATCCAGACTTCACCAGAGGCACAGTCCTCAGCAGGACCTCCCAGGCACACCATGCACTGCTGCCCTCCCAGGCACAGCATGCAGTGCTGCCCTCCCAGGCACAGCATGCACTGCTGCCCTCCCAGGCACAGCATGCACTGCTGCCCTCCCAGGCACAGCATGCCGTGGGGAGGGGACCAGAGCAGGACAGCCAGGCCTTTCGCAGGGGCCCTGCCCTCATCCCCGGGCACAAACTGGTACCAGTTTCCAGCTTCCCAAGCAAACAGCAATGTTAGCCTGGGCAGGGAGCCCAGAGGCCACAGTGCAAAGCAGCAGGGTGATGGCTCCTCAAGGCCTGAGCTCCTGTTAGATCCCTGCCAGCACCGCTCCTCCTTGGGGCCCTGTCCAAACTCCCTCCACAGCCCGGAGGAACAGCCTGGACCTGCCTGTTCTGAACTGGCAGGAGATCAGCTGAACTCCTGAACCCACTGCAAATGTCCAGAGCAACCCTCTGCCATGCCATGAGATACCCCTCAGAAGATTCCCACTTCTGCTAATCCCCAGCTCCCTGCTGCTTCCCATTGCTCATTCCTGCTTCTCCTAACTCCCTGCTCCCAGGCTGCTCAGGGTCAACTCTGCTCTCCATTCCCAGACTGGCATTTGTTAAATGACTACACTTCTCCAAAGTGCCTTTCCAGGAGTCCCTTCCTTTCTCTGCACTCCAAAGTATTAAAGCCCCTCCACCTGCCTGGAGCTCAGACTGAATCCACTGGCCAAACTGCAGGGGGAATATTTTATAAGTTTGCTATACAGTTTCAATGGCTCAGCCACACTGCCAGTATACCCCAAACCAGCACCAGAATCTTCTTTAAATATGTTGTGTGTAAAGGAGATCACTCCTCGACTCTCCAGAGATCTGCCTTGGTCAGGATTTGGGGCTGGAAGTGAGGACACCATGTTCATGATTCGTTCTGGAGGGCTACACTCCCCTTCAGCTTCCAATCTGCACCTGCCCGAAGAGCACCCACCCCCACAGACCCCAACATTTCTCTTTCACCCTCCACAGCTCTGCCATCCCACTGCTACCAGAGATGTTGATGATGGTGCTTCATCCTTTCCCACAGCCCAAGCTGGGAGCATTCTCCAAACCTGTGCAGGTGGTTTTGGGACAATTTCTTGCACCACTGAGTATCCCAATGAGTATCCTTTATGGAGAAGTGATCTTGGCATTGCTTCTCCTACCCCACAGCTCCCTGGTGGCACTGGCACCATCTCTTTCTCCCCACTTCCCATGTGTGTCCTCCTCCCTCTGCTCAGCACTGGGAATCTGAGCTCCCAGCTGAACAACTCTCAGCCACCACAGAAGAAGTCAAACACTGCCTATATGTGTGTGATTATCATCATTACTACAGCAAGAATGTCTGAAGGAAGGAGGCACTGAAATGAAAACCTGGCTGAGGAACACATCACGCTTATTATGATGGTCCTTAATGCTTCCAAAATGTAAATACTGATTTCTAGAGCCTTAAAACCACCAAGGTTTTATGAGATAATGATTCAGCAAGGAAACACTTTCATCTAAGTGCTGGCATGGCAAGATTGGAGTCTGGGAGATGAAATGCTCTGCTCTAAGGGCCAGGTGACAAAGAATTAGCTGCAGAGACAGCTCTGTGTAATGACTTTGAGGCAAAACAAACAGGAGCTGCTGCTTTCTGGGAGGTGGTTTCAAAGGTTCCTCGTGTGTTTGCACATCTGAGGCTGGAGGACAGAGGGTGGGGACAGCCTTTAATCCGAGCTGGAGCCAGAGCCACGAGGTGGCTGCCCGAAGGGGCTGTGGGATCCTGTGGGATCCTGTGGGATCCTGCTGCTGCAGGCGGGCTCTGAGACAGCCGGTCTCCTCTGCACGGCCACCATCCCAGGGGACAGGAGGAGCACATCAATGGAGAGCATTTTGTCACTGCAGCTGTGATTCTCCTGGCATCTCAGAGTGCCTGGCAGATATTCCCTGCTCCAAGTGACAGCTCCCTGACAGCTGAGCAGCGCGGGGGGATGAGGGCAGCTCCCACTGCAAAGCAGTGACACTTTATTAAGCCCAGGTATTTCAGTCTGCATTTGCTAGAGGATTTATGAGTGTCATTACTACCAACATTTCTTTCTGCTTTAAAGAAAATGAGTTCCTGACACTGAAGAGCAAATATGTGCCAGGGGCAATTAGCAAACACACCGGACAACCTCAGTTCCTGTCAAGAGACTTCCACCCAGTCCTGCCAGGATAGTTATTACCTCCTGTCTCAGGAAAGCCTATTCCTGTCTCTGAGCATGGTGTCCTTGCCCCTGGGTCCTCAGCCAGTGGCTCCTTGACAGAGAAGTCAGGGCCCTGTGTTGGAAATTTGGAAGGACATCTGGAAGCCTGGATATTCTGACAGCATTACAGCTGTATCAGCACCTTCCAAAAGTGGGGTAGCAAAGGAGTGAGCAGCTCAGGGGCTGGACTGATACCACCCCATGTTTCTTCCCTGATCCCTACAAACTCTGGTCAGATCCCAGACAGCAGAGTTGCAGCCAGGGCTGTACTCGGGGAGGCATGGGCCCAGACTGCATCAGATAAAAGTTGTTAGGTCAGGATAAACCATTCTGACATCTGAACACACTGTTTTGGAAACACAGGAAGGCACCTGTACCTGTTCATGTGGGACGGCTGGAGCAGTTAGTGCAGGTGAGGATACCTGTGCAGATGTTGGCTAACAGCTGGACTTGTGGCCATTCCCAACGTGCCAGGTTCCTCTCTCAGGTATTTCAGCTACAGGAGCTCTTTATGTGCCACTGCTGGTCCTTCCTTGGCTGGTCTTTACCCCTTTCAGTTCTCAGTTGATGTAACTTTTCTTGAGATTAATGCTTCAGCATTCTTGACTCAGGCTGCATCCCTCCATTTACCATGGAAGAAGGAACATTACCTCCCAGACTGAAAACCAGGAGACCCAGCTCCTGACATGGGTCAGGTCTTACAGGAATATCTGTAAGCACCATCAATGAAGCCCTTGCAAGCAGAAGGGCGTCCCCCAGAGCAGGCAGCAGCTCCAGCAGCTCCATTCTGGGCACCTCTGACTTCCTATAGACGAGATCCACCTGCATTACACCTCCCTGTGTGCTTTCACTGCATCGTGGGGCAACCCAGAGGGAGATCTGTACCTCATGGATGGACTGGGAGGAGGGGTAGGGCCATCAGAGGCTGATGGGTGAGGGTGGACTTGTCTCCATGCCCTCGATCAGCACTGGGATGCTCCAGGAGCTCGGAAAACACCCGCCTACAGGCTGAGACAGACTGACAGGAACTGTGAGGTGAGGACACATTTCCATTTCTGAAGGGAAGAGGCAACAAAGAAAGGAAAGGAGTCACTCCAAGAGACACAGGGAAATTCAGCAGATGGAATATCTGATGTCCACTGAGGAAGAGGGCACCTGATTAGAGAAAGCTGAACATGGCAGGAATGGAGCAGGAGTCACTCCCAGGACAGGCAGTGAAAAAAACTCACTGCTGAGATTTCTGGCATGTGTGTCTCCTTTTTCTGCTTTCAGGACCAACACCTGCTGTGGGAGAGCCCCCAAGCCTGACACAAGAGCAGGGTGGCTCCAACCCTGCTCCCACAGGGCTTTGGCAGCAGGTAAGCCAGTGACTCAGAAGCCAGAAAAGGAAAAGCAGAAGCACAGTCAAGTTTGCTCTGGCACATGGGAGCTGCAGGACTAACTACACACTGCCAGACCTCTCTCAGCTCACCAGCCTCATTGCACAGATGTATCCAGGAACCACCACAGCTGGGCACAGCTCTTCCCATGCTCTGGCTGCTCGCCACCACCTTGCCAGGGTTCGGGGAACTGTGACTCTGGGCTGTGGAGCTGCTGCAGAGGAGCTGAGCTGTCTCAAGTTCTTAGCAGGGCCACCCGACCTCTGGCATTTTCCAGCAACCCTTCTCTGTTGAGGAAGACCAGCTCCAGCCCTGCCAGAAACTGAAGGGATCCATAGAGAGCACCTGGTCCAGCCTTGCAGATGAGTTCCAACAGGCACAGTGTGGCATCAGCTGGTGGATCAAAAAGCCAGATGGGATGGGGGCAGGGGTACCAGGCCACATCACAGACACAAACTTAGCCATCACAACCCCAAAACAGCCACTGAGGAGTGTAAATGGGCATTAACCAAAGTCACAGTGTTCTGACCAGGCAAGTCACAGCTGCTGGGCCAAACCATGGTGGTCCTGTGGCCTCGTGGCATAGAGAAACAAAACTGCCATAAAACATCCTGTATCTACAAGAGCACCAGCAACCCCACTCTGACCCAGCAGCTCCACACCTTCATCAAGATGGCAGCCCATGTTCTCCCATTCAAGGCAGAGAAACATTCCTGATTTCTCAGAGGAGATTAGTTACAAATGCAGCACCACAAATTATTGGTACGAACCACCAAAACCACAGGGAACTGAATAGTAAGAGCTCTTTAAAGATTTCCTCCAAATCTCCTACTTCAAGCCTCCCCAGAGCTTCAGCTGGAACTGAGACATGGGAGATACTTCAATCTGTTCTAAACCTGCCTGTCAGACTCCTCACAAAGACAGCATTACACTCAGGAGCACCAAAATCTTGGACGGCTGTTGGGAGAGGTCACAAAAACAGAATCATGAGCTCTTTGCCAAATGTGTGTTCATGTTGTTGTGGCATCTGCAATGACTCCATAACCTCCTGTGATATTCCTGTGATCTCCCAGAAAGCCACGCAGGATTAAACAGATATGCTGTATTTCCAGAAGTCTTTATCTGCCTGAGGTCTTGGAAAGCTGATGAGCTGCACTGCCTTGGGGTGAATAGGCAGAGGAGCTCCCTCAAATCAGACTTTCAGTACAGACCTAGAGACCAGCACCAAGTTTTAAAAACTCTTGGTGGCATAAAGAGGAATCAGCAGACAACTGAAGAGCATAGACACACCCCACACTTGCTCTCCCAGGATGGACAGTGAGCAGGCAGATCGGTACAGCATTCCCTGACATGGCCTGTCACCCCTGGACCTGCTCCCTCTGAGGCCAAGCCTGACTGGGACTGAGGATGCTGCCACACTGCTTGCACTGCTGGGACGCTTGGGAAAGCAGCAGAGAGTGAGCAAGAGCAGGACAGTGAGCTTTGGAGAAATCCTCAACCCAATTCCTTCTGAATTCTCCAAAGCCATGCTTCCCTGACAATCCTGCCCATCAGAGCACTGTCCCACAACTTCAAATCAACCTATGTTTTTTGGTTTGGTTTTTGTTTTGTTTTTTTTTTCAGAAGAAAGGTGATAACCTGAAGACCTTCACTTCCCCAGCAAAGCAGGAGCAACACAAGGTCCCACAGGAGACGTGCTCAGCAGCACAACACACAATGCAGTGCCAGGGCAGAACCCAACCTCTCAGCAGGGCTTTTAACAGAGTTTGCCATTATCCAAATGATGATGGGAACAAACCTGTCCATCCAGCAAGCACAACCTTCTTACCTGGAAGGTGCCATGCTGTGGTGAGGTTCTGTTACTTAATCCACACACCAAGTAGCCAACTGCTTGTGTTGGTGGAGTGGTTTGCAGTAACTTTCTCATGTCCGTAGCTCTAAAACCCCGTTGCCCTCTCCCCCTGCAGCTCACAGAGCTGCACCAAGCACAGCGGGTGAGACAAAGGGCACCAGCAGCTGTGAGAGACGCACTGCGAGATCCGCCCGCTGTGACACACAGCAGAACCATTCGATTCTCCAAGGCAGCCCAGCTGTGCAAACCAGGAGCAGAGGGAGCCTGAGGTGGGAAAGGTCACCAGTGCACCCCCCTCTCCCGGCTCTGTCCCCCAGGCTCAGTCAAGCTGTCATGGTTGCTTCTGACCTGATGGAAGGATTTGCATATGCCCTGAAGCCAGCATGACTGACAGCCCTTCCACTGTTATCCTCACTTGTGTAATTGCAGCAGCTATTCTTGTACACTGAAATGTCTAATCTTAGCAAGCCATGGAGCTGCTGGGTAATATGGACCAGCCGGGAATTTCCATGCAATTACTCACCACTGCTACTGGCACTTACTTTGGCTGGTAGAAGTCCTTCTTGTCCGCCGACCCCAGGCTCTGCAAGACACAAAAGACAGATATATTTATTTTTTTAAGCCTTTGCCAAGCAAGTATCATTGATGGGGATGTGTGGGGAAGCACTGAAAGGCACATGACTTATTTTCCTGCCCGATGGGTCTTAGTGTACTGGCTGGACAGGAGAGCTTGGCCCTCCAGCTGTAGGCAGTGCCCACAGCACCAAAGATGTAAAAATAGAGAGTTAAACTAGAGGTGAGAGGATGCATTAGATGTGAACTCAATGTACTCAAGCATGTCTGTGTCTCCTGCGGAAATGTGGCACGTTGTGTCAGGAGGAGATTCAAGTCCTGTCAAGTCTGCCCAGCTGGAAAGAGACAAAGTGCAGGGTTTGGTGGAGGGGCTGAGTCACTACCACTGCAAAGACCCTATGGCAGGTCAGGGGCTGAGCCCCAGGCCCACAGCTTCTGCCAGGAGCAGGACAACAAAATTCTTCTGCCAAGAAAACCACATCAGGCCTCAAGCACGTGCGAAACTGGGAAGCAGAGACAGCCCCAGTGCTCACTCAGGTTCCTGTCCCTCCAACTCCATCCCCAGCACGATGGAGTAGAAGTCTGAGAGCACCACAAATGGGCTGTGCCATGGTTCCCTGTGAGACCCCAGTGAGGCCAAGCCTCCCCATGGGGCCTGGGGGCGCTGGGCACCGCACAGACCACACGTGGGCTGCGTGGCCAGGTGTGTGCACGGCACACACAGAGAGCGTGTGCACCTCCTCACGCTGGGAGGATGGGGCATGTACCCACACACATCCCAGTCTCTCCCCCAGCACACCTTGTCCCAGAGGCACCCACAGCAGGGACTGGCCCCCAGCCCTGCTCCGAGGCCCCAGTGCATGGCACGCGCTCCCTGAGCACAGACTGTACCTGCACCGAGGGCTGTGCAGGGCAGGCTGTGCCCAGCGCAGGGCGAGGCTCATGGCAGGCGGCACTGGGACAGACAGACACAGACCCACCAGACCTGGCTGTCACCAAAGCTCTTGCACCGCCACAGCCCTCTCCTCCTCCTCCTCGTCCTGGGGATGATCCTTGTCTGTGCACCATGTGGGGTGGAGGGCAGGGAGCAGCAGGGTGGCCCCACCACCGTCCCTGTCCCCGTGTGTCGCTGCGTGCAGCTCACAGGAGCCGCCTGGGCTCCGGGGTGGCTGTTGTAGTTTTGCTCTGTGGTTGCCAGGCAATGGCGAGCTCCAGCTCGAAACAGTGGGAGCAGCGGGGCCGAATGCTAATCAGGCCCGCAAGAGCAGCCCCAAAGCTTCCCCTTGCCAGCCAAAGCCAAAGAGGGCTCCCACCAAAGCCAGCAGGGAGAGGAGGACCCCAGGGGAGGGTCAGGTTGGATATCAGGAAAGGTTCTTCCCCCAGAGGGTGCTGGGCACTGCCCAGGCTCCCCAGGGAATGGGCACAGCCCCGAGGCTGCCATAGCTCCAGGAGCATTTGGACACCGTTCTCAGGCACAGGGTGGGATTGTTGGTGTGTCTTGGGCAGGGCCAGGGGTTGGACTGGATGATCCTTGTGGGTCCCTTCCAACACAGGAGATTTTGTGATTCTGTGGCTCTAAGATGTCACCTGCCCTGGTGCTGATTGTCAACATACAAGAGCTCTAAGCAGACCTGCCGGGTGGAGATGGGGACAGCCCCTGGCTGTCCCTGCTGCTCCTCTGACCCCACAGCAGCAAGGAGCTGCAGCAAAGCCCCACAAACCAATGGCCAGACACCAACTGGGCTGATCCAACACTGGCACAACCTGCCCAGATAGGTGGTGGATTCTCCATTCTTGGAGACATCCAAGACCCACTGGACATGGTCCTGGGTGTCCAGGATAATCCAGGGTAGGTGATCCTGCACTGAGCAGGGAGTTGGGCTGAGAGATCTCCCAAACCACTCTGTGCATTCCTGAGGTAGCAGAAAAATCAGCACAGCAGTAACTGCTCAGGGTGAGTGATGGGACCTGAGCGATGGGAGCTGTCCTGCAAGCCCAGAGCACATCCAGGAACAGCTCCACCCCTTCCATCACAGCATTCCCAATATGATATTTCCTTACTTCCTTAAACTTGCACCCAAAACCCGAAGTGATACTTCCCAAACTATGGATCGGTTTCAACAAAGTTCATGAGCCATGACAAATTCAGCTCCTTCTGCTCTCTGTGCTAGTAGAGATCATGGAGAACTGCTGATACTTAAGGAGAAATCACCCACAAACAGTGTTCTCAATGCCATTGAAACAACATCTGGATAACCTGCACCTCACATAGCCAGACCTTCCACCCAGCCACAGCGGAGGTCCACGGAAAAAGCTTCCATCAATGCCATAACCAGTGGAAAACTACTATTTTAATATCTGGGATAAAACAATGAGGAACTAACTTTGCAGAGAGATTAAAAAAATGCCACCAATAAACTGGGCAGTGATTACAGCAATGATGAGCCAAAATTACTAATTTTAATGCTCATGAAGAAAATAGCAAATAAGGAGGGAAAGCAGAATTTCAGCATGTCAACATGTCCAAGGAACTGGGCCTGGAGCAAGACCAGGAGCTTTGAACGAGCTGGTGGCTGTACCACCACCCCAAAGTCTGCCCTTGAGCCATTTCTTCCCCTTTTGTGTCTCAGTTTCCCCATATTGCTCAGGCACAGCCCTTTTTGCCTCCTCACTCTACTTCCAGAAGAGAACAGGACCATGCCCAATAGGCAGATGGAGTTGCACAGGTCAATCCCACCATGCTGCATTTCTCTCACCTAAGCAAGCACAAAATCAAGGTGGCCATGGGGCTAGAGGGCTCTGGACAGTGTCCAGGAAAGCACAATAACCACCAGTGAATGAAGCAGAGCTTGCTGGAAGCCTTTCCAAGGGCAGAGACATCACAACATCCTGGTAGGAACTGGGGCACTGAGAGAGCTCAGGGAGCTCAGAGCCCTGCCTGGGAAAATCCTCCTTATCGGCGGATTGGTGATGGCCTGAAGAGGTTAATGAGGGATCACACAGGGAATGGGGGAAGCTGTGAGCAGGACAGACCGTGGGCACTGCCCGCTGTAGTGTCACACACAAAGGGACAGCAGCAGCAGGACTGGGACAATGCCACCAGTGCCACCTCGGTCCCACCGGGTATCGCTGTCTCAGCCACATCCACAAGAGGGGAAGATAAGGGCTAAGCGGCCAAGGGAAGGGTGGGACATGAGGAAGCAGAGTCAGGCAAAGGGAACACACATCCTGGACCTTAGGAAAAATATCCTGCCACTGGGCTTGAGCAGACCAACACCTCCAAGTGGGAGGGATAGAGCAGGTTTTACAGCACTCACTAAACAAACCAGTGGAGAGGGGATAGGTCCTGACTGTACAAGGAACGGGGACTGGCTTTTCTTTTCCTACCTGTTCCTGTTCCTTCCTGTTCCTGAAACCTGGGAACTGAAAGAGGCAGAGGAGCAAAAGGTGACCTGGTGTTTTCCTGTGCCTTCTGGGAGGAAAGATCAATTCCTCCTGGACTGAGAGGGGATCTGCAGCCTCCTATCAATGCAAATAAAGGTTAAAAGCTCAAATGCCAGCCTGTGTGCATGCTCTGCTCCTGGATGGTCTCCAGACTTCTGGAGGAGTGAATGCTCGTGGCTCCTGTGCATCAAGGCAGAGCTGGGGATGGCAGAGAGGTGCAACTGCAGTGTGGCTCAGCTCCCAAAACAGTCTGGGAGCCTCACAGACTCCCAGACACCTCCTGCTGCTGTTCAGGGAGCTGGGAGCCCTCAGCCATCCTGAGAGGGAGAGGAGCATCACCCAGCTCCGAGTCCCTGTGGGCTCCACGCTGCAGCGTGAGTCACCCTCCGGCGGGACCCACTGCTGCTCCTCGCTTGCTCACTTTACTGATGACTCAGGCCTGAGGAAGCACAGTTTAAGTCCCTTAATGAAATAATTTTTATCAGCTTGTCTTTCTAAAACAAACACCTCAAGCGAGGCTTGCACCCATCTCACCCTTTTGTCCTGAGACATCGAGGCGAGGGACAGGGGGCATGGGCAGCACAGAGGTGCCTGTGGGGGCAGGAGCAGCCCCTGCCCTCCTGGCACGTGGCACTGGGCAGGGCAGCCACCAAAACTTCCCAGAACATGTGCTCCATCCCTCCAGTGCCCCAGCAGGGCCAGGAGAAGAAGGTAGGATACAAGGGCGCTGTCCCAGATGATGCATGCCCCATCCCTGAAGTCTCCAAGGCCAGGTTGGACAGAGCTTGGAGAAACCAGGGATAGTGGAAGGTGCCCATGGCAAGGGGTGGGACAGGATGAGCTTTAAAGTCCTTTCCAACCCAAACCACTCCTTGATTCTATGAATCTGGGCCAACAGGAACGCTTGAATTTGCTCGTTCAATTTCACTTTTCAGGTACTAACTAAATAATTCTGTGAGTTACACAATGTAGGTAAGATAGCAGCCCAGATTCCCTAGGCCAGCTCATCTCCAGAGCCAGCCCTGCTGGTCCCTAGTCAGAATTAGCACAACATGCTGCAGACAGAAATGATGAGTGATTTAAAGGAGTGTGCTGAATTTCAAAATTCAGCCATGCTAGGAAGATTACAGACCTGGGGCTGGAAACAAGGATGTTCACAGAGGGGCTAAGACAGAGGTATTGTTTTATTTATTTCTTCCTGCCAGCAGACATCAATCCTGTTGTACTTTTTCCTCCCATAAATGTTGCCAAGCATAATCTTGGCTCATCTTTTTTTCTAGGCAGTGTCCCTGGGAGAACAAAGTTATTAGCAAGGCTGAAGAAGCCTCATGCAATTATTTAGCAACTACACCAAAATAATCCCCAAAGACCAGTGGCTGCTCACAGGTGGCAGCTTTCTAAGTCACTCCAATAAAATCTGGCTCAGTAACTGCCAGCATAATCAATGCCCACACAAACAAACCAGAGGAAAACTGAGGGATGACTGATTTTTCCATGCTAGAAGAGGATTCTGCAAAACAAGCTCACGAGCCATTGCTGGCTGCAGACTATGCTGCCACACTGCCACTGTCACTTGCTCACCTGCCAGGACCTCAGCATCCCTGAGCTGCACTTGGAGCTGGGCTGGACAGACTCCAGGGGAATTTGGGCACAGGCAGGAGGTGCTTGGCCCCCAGGGCAGGGCAGGGTTTGGGGACCATGGCTGCACAGCCTGTCTCCCCCATCCCTCCTGGCTGTCACCCTGGATCCTGGTGGTTCTGCTCCCAGGCACAGCCATTCCCCAGGCTCTGTGTATCTGCAACATGCTGCAGTTATGAGTAATCAGGAGGTGATGCCTGACTGTCGGAAGGGGAATAAAATTCAGAGCCTGGGATGTGAGTGGTTGTTTGGGAGGAGGAGGAAGGAGATGGCAGCCCCCACCCCAGCTCACAACATCCCCCCAAGCAAGGGCTGGAGCAGGGCCAGGCTGGGTACTCCATGCACCCCATCTCCCTCCAGCCCTCTGGCAAGGGCTGGCTGAGGAGCCAAAGGACTCCGGGAATGCTGCCTCCCTTCTGTGGATCTAGCACCCATCCCACCTGCCCCCAACACTGCACTCCTCAAACAGCCCCAGCACTGCCAGGGCCCAGAGCTAAAATAGCCCCAAGCAGCCCCAAAACATCAACTGAGGCCAGTTGTCTCAAATCCTAAAACCTGAATTTCAGGCTGGATGAACCAGATTGCTGAGCTGAAAATCATAGAGGCAACTCCTGCCTCCACTGTGGGTGCCAGCCTGGAGGGAGCTCCAGGCCACCAAGCTGGGGACAGCCCAGATTCCCAAAGGCCATCCTGGATGGAGAGCAGATCCCACCTGTGTGATGAAGTATGGAGCACAAGGAATGGAGAACTGAGGTGTCTTAATAAAGCGTGGGTGATGCAGCAAAATGAATCTGGTGGCAGTGGAAGGGTCAGGTGGGGCAGGCAGTGCTGCCCAGATGAGAACGGCTGGCTCAAGGAAAGAAGGGAAGAGGACACAACCCTCTGGCAATCACAGAAGGGTCTTTGTCAGAGGATGGTATTTTGGCAAGGCCAAAGCACCCGGGGGACCATGGGGAGGGGTGTGAGCCCTCAGCCCCACCTCTCACCATCGTGCCCTTGCCTCTTCCTGCCTCCACTGCAAAGGATCTGGGGGGGAGGGGGGTGCTCCCCCCAGAACTGACCCAGCCAGGGAGGATGCCAATGGCTCCAGCATCACAGCTACCAGCTCAGAGCAGGATCTTGGCCCAGCTCTCACACTGGCGTGAAGACAGCCCTGACCCTGTGCATGCGCGTGGGGCAGTGATGCACATCCAAGTTGGGCTTTAAGTCCAATAGAAGGTGAAAAACAAGCTGGAAACCACAGAAAATGGGGTTTGGATCACTGATGGGGGAAGGAGAAGGGAAACATGGCTATGCACACACGGTATACTGAAGCAATCCAGAGAACAGAACCAAGCCTGCAGCCTTCCCCAGAAGAGCAGCAAACCCACGCTCGGGAGCTGGGGAGCTCGTGGTGTCCTCCAGGCACCTGCCCAAGACACCGCAGACCCAGTGGGGAACAGGGGCTGTGTTTCAGTGTCTCCCTGATGCCACAGCCTTGTTCAGACACCAACCTGACCCCAGCCTCTCACAATGCCAGGATGTGTGAGCAGGTGGGCACCACCCTGCTCCAGCTCAGCTCAGCAGAGGGTCAGTGGCCATTCTGGTTGCTCACCCACTCTCAAAGCTGGGACCCAGCAGGGAAGGCCTTGGTGTTTTTCTAGGGCCTGAAATACAAACACAAACCTGGTTCTTTGGAAAATGGGGTGAACACCAGAGGGTGGTGGGGCACTGCCCAGGCTCCCCAGGGAATGGGCACGGCCCCGAGGCTGCCAGAGCTCCAGGAGTGCTTGGACAGTGCTCTCAGGGATGCTCAGGGTGGGATTGTTGGGGTGTCTGAGCAGGGACAGGAGTTGCACTTGGGTCCAGCTCTTAGCTCCAACCTGGGTCCAATCCCTGTGAGTCCATTCCAGAGTATTCTGTGATTCTGTGATCTCCACCCAGCCTCTCCCTGAGTCCCAGGACAGTGATAGGATGGGCTCTCCCAGACAGCAGTCACATCACCAGCCCCTCACTCCAAAGCATGTCTCTGCAGCTCAGCCTGGCCCTGCCAGCAGGTTGTACACTCTTCAGAGCCAGGCCAACCAAAATAGTGTCAAATTTCCCAACATCCTTAATTCTGTTTCCTCTTCCTTCTCCTCCAGCTCGGAGCTCACCCCTACAGGTGCACTGCACAGTGGAGCAGGGATCTGTGTGGAAGCAGGAGGAAGGAGCCAGGCCCTGGTTCCACAAGCCATGCCAGCATGGGACCCCCCCACCCCCCACCCCCCACCATCTCCCTCCCTCAGCAATTACACCCACAAAAGTGGGCTGCCTGCAGTGCAGACCCTCACAGTGACTTGGGGTTCCTCATCAGCCGTGAAGGGAGGACCAACCCCATCCTAGCTTGCCTTCCTGCAGGAAGAAAAGCGAGTCTGCTCATCAGCATCTGCCAGCACCCTCATTAAACAAGTCCCTTTGCACTCCCTCCTTGCCTTCTCACCCCCTGCAGCATCTCCCCAGCCCCACTTTCCCCAGCTGAGCCTCTTCCCAGCCATGCTCCCCGTGCCAAGGGGAGCTCACCCGCAAACCCCTCGCGGCTCACACCACCCTAAGGCTGACCCAAGCTTCAAAGCATTTCTTTACTGAGAGCTCATCCAGGAAATTTTGTTTTCTCCCCTCCTATTGTACTGCTGCATGCCTGTAGGAATTCATTCATGCACAGACAGCCACGCAGGCACGCACAGGCTCTGTGCTGGAGTCTCCCCGTGGAAGGAGCTCCCGGAGCCTTGCCAGGGCCGCCACAGCCAGACCCTGCACTTGCTGCTTCTCCGGATGGAAGAACTTGTCAAATTGCTGGCAAAACCACGGGAGCTTGTAAACCTGCCAGCTCCACAGCACCCAGAGTGACACAGACACACAGGCTGGGCACCTTGGCTCCTTGCTGTCACGCACCCAGCCCTCCGGAGTGGCAGGGAGGGTGCAGGACGTGCCAGGGAGCTGCAGGCACCCATGGTCGGTACCGCCGCTGGGCTGCACACCTCCCTTCTCCACCTATCTTTCCTTCTTTTTCATTATTAGAGCCTGCAAACTATTACAGCAGCTTGGAGCACATCGGGAAGGAGCTGTGCTTGGGCTTAAGTGTTTGCAGGATCAGGGCTGAGCTGTGGAGCCGAACTCACTGCTATTTATAGCGGGAAGCCCTGAGCACAGCACGTGCTGGAGGGGAGCGTGGCCGGGTCTGTGTTCCTGCTAAAACCTGGTGGGTTTTTTATTTTGCCTCATTTTGGGGATGTCAGCTGCCTGATCTCATAATTACATTCATGTGCTGCCTGGTATTTACAAATAGTTTTGTTATTTTTTTAATCTTTGGGCACACCAGGTTATAAAATCCCAGACTGGTTTGGGTTGGAAGAGACCTTAAAGCTCATCCTATTCCAGCCCCTGCCATGTGGGCAGGGACACCTTCCACTAGACCAGGTTGCTCCAAGCCCCATCTACCCTGGCCTTGGACACTTCCATCCTCCTACATGTTTATACTGGCTTATAGGTGAAGTTCTATCTTTCATCACTGGTTAAAAAAATAAAAAAGCAGGAAAAGAAGCTAGATCCGAGTAGTAAGCTCGCAGCTCCCAGGACCTGCAGCTAATTATCCACACCCTGTCCTGCAGTGTGCACTTCACATGCGGACCTGCGTGCCCCCAGCCTGGCTGGGTGTCAGCAGCCTGACAGCAGCTCTGCCCGCCAGCCCAGCTAATTATAGCGTGGGGAGCAAACGAGGGTGCCCTCCCTGCCCTCCTCTTCCCTCCCTTCCCCTCCCATCCCCTCCCTTCCCTACCCGTGGCTGCTCCCCTGTCACTGCAGCCTCTGACAAAGAAGACACAGGGCTGCAGCTCGGGCTGGGGAAGCCCCTTCCTCAAGGCTCCCAGGGGGACCAGTGAGCAGCACAAGGATGAGAGTCCCCAGGAGACTGTGTCAGGGGGTGTCCAAGGGCCCTGACCCTTCCAGGGGTACCTGGGCAGGGATCAGGCCTGCCACCACACCCCCACTCTGATCCTACCCCACTGCAGAGCCAGGCTGTTGGTCCCATGCCATCCCTGCTGTCCTTCCAGCCACCCCCCTCCCCTTGGACAGAGCTCTGCCTCTCCCTTGTCTCTCCCACTGCCTTCATACACCCCGAGCACTGGGTCTGGGGGAGCCCCTCCAGCCTACCTGGAAAACCAAGTTCATGGGAATGTCCCTCTCCTCTGGCAGCCACAGCCCCTCGAGAGGGACAAGGCACAGAGGTAAGAGGACCAGAGTGGGGTGTCCCACCTCCACTGCCTGGGGTTTGCTGCCCCACAGGAGAGCCTGGGCAGCACAGACCTCCCAGCAGGCAGCAATGCTATTGTCTCAGTGAGCAGGGCCAGGAGCAACAAAGCACAGCACCCTCAGGAAGTGTTCTCTGTCATCAAACCACTCCTGGGGTAACACACATGCAAAATGGGGAGGATCTGAGCAGAGCAGGGATCCAGGGGACCTGGCTGGTCACCCACCACAGTTATAAACAACCACAGCACACACAAGACCTGCAGGGACATGAAGAGAACCCAGCCCTCACACGAGACACAGAATTCTATAGGGCTGGAATGGGTTGAAAGTGACCTTAAATCTAATCTCATTCCACCCCCTGCCATGGACAGGGACACCTTCCATTATCCCAGGTTGCTCCAAGTCCTGTCCTACCTGGCCTAGAACACTTCCAAGGATCCAGGGGCAACCATGGCTTCTCTGGACAACATCCACCCAGAGTTCAAAACAACACTGGAGAGCATTTCTCTCATGCTTTTGGCCCTGAAAGTGGCTCCCCAAGGTCACACAGCATCTGACTCAATCAGTGTAAATGTGAATCCCCACTCCCAGGAATGTGGCTGTCACCACAGAATGACCCTAACTGCTCCTAGCCCTGGAGGAAGAGCAGGGCTGTTTGCAGAATGACATGCCTACCACAAAACAAGGATGTTCCTTACAGCTAGCTTCTTCATCATCCTCTTCTTCCTCTTCAGTACCCAGCACTGAGCCCAATGCATGGGAAAGCTGCTCCTCCTGCACTGCTCACGCCCAAGGAGCCGATGGGGCTGGGCAAGCTGGGTGCTACAGAAGGCTACAATACACTCCTGGGCTGCTGCCTCAGCTTTATCTCAAGGCAACAGGAGCTAAAATATGGTTTGGTCAGGACAGGGACAGATGTGACTCAGAGGGAGCACCTGAGCTCCACAATACAAAGCAAATCCACTGCTTGGACAGGAACCACTTCACACCTGGGTAACACTGAAAGGTCTGTTTTGAGCACCCTTTGCCACCATCACTGGCCCAAGGAAACTCCTCTAGGCCTAAAAATTCATTTTACTCTCAAGTTAAAAGTGTTTGTTTGTTTGTTTGTTTGTTTGTTTAAATAGGGCTTGTAATGTATCAACTAACTCATTTCAGAGCAGCAAGCTCTCTGAAATTCATATGAATTCATATGCCCTATCCCTGGAAGTGCCAGGTTGGATGGGGCTTGGAGCAACCTCGGATTGTGGAAGGTGTCCCTGCCCACGGCAGGGTGTAGAATGAGATAAGCTTTAAGGTCCCTTTGAGACAGGTCCCTTCCATTCCAAACCACTCCATGGTTCTAGGATAATATGCCACAGGTTTTTGAAAGCATCACCAATGTGAGAAGAGAAAAACTTACAAGAACTTTATCTATTTTGGTTAAAGGTAAGGCTTTAAGAAGAAAGAGCCCCTGGAGCTTTGTACATTTCTCTTGGAACAGCTTTTCCTGAGGGATGGAGGCACTGGTTCAGTCCTGACCACCCATTTCTCATCCACACAGGAGAGAAGAAGGAACCAGGGGATGAGGATACCCCTCCATCCCCACAAAGCACACAGCTTCCCACAAAGCCATCCCATCTGCTAGTGAGACTGAGGTCAGCATTAAGGTGGGGACAATGATGACCTTGCTACATCCCCAAGTCCACCTTTGCAAGTAGAAAGGGACTGGGACAGCCTCACTGCTCCCACAACTGCATCCGTACCCTGAGCATTTACACAGGCTCCAGCCAGCCAACCACCACCAAATAGTTAGGAATCAAACTCCATAAAGGATGCACAAGACACACTACAGAATAAATTGAGTACATTAGAAAAAGCCCAGAGAGGAAAAATAGATTTTTGGAACGTGTTCTCAATCTCATTAATTGGGAAGACAGCCTTGGAGGGGGAAAAAAATTATTATATCCTCCCCAAACCATTATCCGCTCTTCAGAGTGTATCATATGAAAACAGTTATATAAAAGAATAAATTATATTTGGAATGGCAAGAACCCCAGAATAAAGCTAGGAACTCTGATGTTCCCATATAAAGATAGGAGACAGTTATCTGTTCCAAATTTTCCAGTTTTCTGCTGCGCCAATTCAAATTCACTACATACCAGCATGGCCATATAAAGGGGACTCCACCCATGTGAGCTTGGAAAGAGCAGTAATCCCCCAAACTATCAATTTAATGTATGGGGATAGAAAATGAGGGAAGAATGTCCTCCCAGAAGGAGCGCTCTGTTAACGACATGGCACAGGGCTCCAGAACGTGCACACAGGAATATCATTTACAGGGACTTCTGCGTTGTGAGACCCGAGCTGAAATTGAGATTTCTGCACGCAGACACCATCGGTGCTGCAAATTAAATGTCCGTTTCCAGATCCAATGTGAACTTTATTTTTGTTTTATTTTCTACTCTTTGCTCAGTGTCACGTTTCTTGGCCGGCACTAGGAAATCATCTCTTCCTTGGGGGTTTTTAAATTAATTTTCAGCCCATCTTGCCCAGGCTCTCCTGAGCAGCAGAGGAGTGAGGATGCCTCAGGGCAGGGCTAGCACCAGGCAGGGTGCTCTCAGCCTGACCCCTGTGGAGGTGCTCCAGTCCCAGCCTGGGATGTGGGTGCTGACCACAGCACCCAACCATGCAGGAACCCCCATATGGGCAGCCTCAAGCTCCCCCTTACCCTGCCCTGGATCTGAGGTGGATAAAAATCCTCCTTTTTCCTGAATTTCTGCAGATGCAACACAGCACTGGCAATGCTGTCAGCATGGGCACATGGCACCAGTGTGGGCTGGGGCACAGCAGCAAGGGGCCAGTGACACAAACATGGGAGGCAGGATGTGACCCTGAATCTGGCCAGACACTCCCGAGCCCCCAGGAATGTTTTATCATGTTTGAAACCGCACAACAAGTTGGTTCCTCACCTGAACTATACAAACAACACACAAAGCGCAGGTGGTGTCTTTCCAAATTTTCTTTCCTGTTTGGAATTCCTGCACAGAAGACCCAGTGAGTGGCCCAGCAGCTCCATATTCCTCCCACCAGATCTGTGGAGCCACTGATCACAGCAGGAGGCAAGAAGATAGGAAGGATGGCTAGGAGATGGAAATCTGGGCCAGGAGATGAAAATGAGGGCTACAGCCCATCTTTCATCAGTTTTTAAACCAGTCAAGGGCTAGGCACAGAGACCTCTTGTCACTGGCCCGAAGCTTGCAGGTCCCTCTCCCTGGAAGTGTTCAAGGCCAGGTTGGACAGGGCTTGGAGAAACCTGGTATGGTGGAAAGCGTCCCTGCCCATGGCACGGGGTTGGTACAACATGAGCTTTAAGTTTCCTTCCAACCCAAGCCATTCTGTGAAGAAGTAGCCTGAAGAAGAAATTATTTTCTCCAGCTCTACCAATCTAATAAAAAACATTACAAAATAAAACAAACAAACAAAACAAAACAAAAAAAAAAACCTAAAAAAACAAGAACCTTCTAGAAAGCACCTCTTCTCATGCCTCGAGACCCTGATGAGGACCAGCAGCTCCACGTCCCAGCTCCCCTGCACCATCAGCACCATGCGGCGCTGGCGCCGGAGCCGGCAGCGCCCTGGGAAGGAGCCGGCAGCCAACACTGAGCCCTGTCCAAGCCATCAGGATGGATATGCAGATAAACCAGGTCAGAGAAGTGTTTCCATCCTGGCCAGACAGTGACTAAGAGACGGCATTAATTTGTTACTCAGCCCAAGTTTAACTTTTCAGACCAAGAAGAGCCAAATGGTCGTTCCAAGTGAAAAAATACTGCAGGATGCATTCCTTTGCCCTGTCCCAGGAATACCCAGGGATTCATGATTTCAAGATGGAGTTGACAGCTCTTTCATATATCACTAAGAATAACAAACCAACCTTTCTGTTTTTCTTTTCATTCCCCAAATGCTATTTACTGGTTGCAGGAATCCACACGTCATGTTCACATAGCACTCTGGGAAGGTGGGGCTGGATGAGCTCCACATGCTCTTAGTGCAGCACACCAAACCACCACAGACAACAAAAAGTTGTTTTATTGGCAGTCCTGCTGTCAGCATGGAGAATGAAGTGTGTATGAGGGAGCATCCACCTTCCACCCCCTTCTGGACTCAGCATGAAGGCTCCTGGGAGCTTTACCAAGGATATGAGACTGAAAACCCAACTGACAAACCCTTTGGAGCTTGAAAGCTCTTCTAAA
The DNA here is from genome assembly GCF_017590135.1 of Pyrgilauda ruficollis. Taxonomy (NCBI): domain Eukaryota; kingdom Metazoa; phylum Chordata; class Aves; order Passeriformes; family Passeridae; genus Pyrgilauda; species Pyrgilauda ruficollis. The sequence goes on along the minus strand of NW_024514764.1, from coordinate 14,203,949 downwards.
TTTATTCAGAATTTGATAACATGCTACAGCACCCGTGTCTGTTGCACTGCCTGGTTTGGACAGTGCCCACATCACAGCAGGTACAGGGCAGCACCTCCGTGCCAGGGTGCATGGAGGGACCCACGTGCCCAAGTGAAGGAACAGCAGCCCAAGGCCTCACTGCAGGGCCCAGTGACCCCAACACCACACAGAGGGTTTGGGTATCACCAGAACCTATCACACAACAGCCATTTTAAAAGTTTTTGCCTTTTAGGGCCTCCAGAAAATGGTGTTTTCAATGACTGGGCTCAGAGACTCATCCAACATCATGCCAAGATGGTGGCAATTACGCCCAGGGAGAGGCATCCCCAGCCCCACTGGTGCTCTCCTGTCCCTATGCTGAAGCTGCAGGGTGTGAGGCCCCACAGGGTCCCTGGCATGCCTCACATCACTACAAAGCATTTTTTCCTGCAGGCAGAGGAGATTTGATGCTGTCAGCCCGGCCAAGTGCAGCACAGCAGAACTCTAAACAAACACTGCCACAGCGCTCGCATCCAACTCCGTCCGCAGATGGAGCAGAAGAGATGCCCATGACATGATACAGCCTCAGTAAATCCTGCCAGAGAGCTCAGACCATGTCACACCTACATCTTGTTTTATAAAACCATGTGCTGTCTCACAGTAGGTCAAGTCAGAGCTGTGCAGAGCTTTCAGCCCTAGCACCCCTCTCCTGAAAAATTCCCAACCAGCTCTGCCAAGGGGCCATGATCCAGAGATCCAAATCCACCTCCCTGTGGCCACCCAGCACAAGAGCTGGTACCACACACTGCTGCCTGCCCCTTTGGAACCCAAACAGTCCCTTCTCCTCCACCACTCAGGACCTGGGAACCAGTTTTAGTCCACAGCCAAACAAGCCTAAGGAATGCCTGTGGGACGGTGGCACGATGAGGGAGCCCACAGACGCTCAGCCCCTTGAAGGACCTCGATGGCAGCATGCTATCACTTGAGGGACAGCATGGTGACAGTCCTCATGCCCCCTGGACATGGAAACCAGGGAGACAGGACCCACCTGGTCTCCAGTAAAACCCCAGCCAGCTCCAGCCCAGCATCCCCGGGCAAGGCAACACGCACGGACAGAGGGCTCTTACACTGAGGCAGGGCATCCTCCCGCGGCAGCCGAGGCGAGTCAGAAGGGCTGTGCTGAAATGCAGTGGCCACTCGGGAGGCAGGTGACACATCCTGCGTGCAAAAGGCACATCTCCAACCTGATGGGGCTTTCGGGGCTGGGCAGGGTTCCTGCTCCTCCCTGTGCCACCCACAGCCCTTTCTTGTGGCACCTATTCCTGTCCCACCCTGCAGCTCCTGCCATGTCCTCATGCTCACCCCATCCCACCAGCTCCTGCCCAGCTCCAGCTCAGAGGGCATGGGAACCCTCCAAAACAGGGGTAAGGATTGGGCCAAACCCACACCCCACTGAGCCATGGCTCAGAGCCACGGCAGCTTAGGGCTGGCTGTCACAATGCCACTGCAGAGGTCCCTCCTCTGGTGTGTCCCTTGTCAGGCACAGCCCCTCCTCTGGCACACCCTTCCACGCACAGGGGTCGGGGCAGAGCTCACCTCTGCACTCCACAGGGCAGCAGTCCCCAGGGTGTTTGCTGAGCCCATCTGGCCTTCCCCACAGCCAGAACCACAAAGTCTTTATGAACCTCATGAAAAAAACAACCGCCCTGAATGCATTTTGGCTTTTTCCCAGTAAATCTCTTTGGTACCCCCTAGTCTGATGTGAAATCACTCACCATCTCTATAGCACTCAGAGCTGCACAGAGGTCCCTGCTTCTTCCCTATCGTTCTCGTCTTCTTCTGTCTTCTCTCCTTGTCTTCCTTCTCTCCCTCCTGGGTGGCCAGGCTCTCCCTGCCGGGAGGGCAGCAGCCTATTCCAAGATTCCTATCCGGCCGCCCACAGCCTCTCCCAGCAATTACAGGCCTCTGCAGCTGTCCCAGGTAAGCAGCAATGACAGACCTCGAGGCAACTTCATGGAAATGTCTGTTCAGAGGCAGGGTTACCTGTCCCTGCCAACTCCCGCCTGGAAAGGAGCATCCTGCACACCCTGGCAGCACGACGATCCCAAACAACTGGATGGAGGGAAACGAAATGACACCAACCTGTCCCTAGAAAACAAGGGTATAAGTATTTTCTAGGGTCCCTGCATCATTCCAGTGGCCCCATCCCCAGTTCCATGGCTTCTTCCCAGCACAGACAGGTCTGTGGGGTTGGGATGCCCACCCCAAAAGCTTGCACAAGCCCAGCATTTGCAAAGACAAAGTAATCCTTTAATGCCACATTCACATCCAAAGGTTATTGGTGAAAACCCACAGGACAATCTTTGGCAGCCGCACTCGAAATGTGAGCGTTGGGCAGTGGGCAGTGCAGGGCAGGGCCCTGGGCAGTGGCTGCAGGAGAAGCCTCAACCCCTGAGCTCAGGGTGTGGCTGCTCCCCAAAGAGGCACAGCCGGGCAGTGGGGCACAGATGTGATGGGCTGTGGCTCTCACCAAACACTTGCTTCATCTCTGACTTCCTGGGTGTGATGACAATGAAAGCCCAGAACCCCCATCCAAAGGGCAAAGCTGGGAGTTCCCAACTGCAGCAGACACCAAGCCCACGCTGCTGACACAAGGCACAGGAAATTTACAGCTCCTCTCACCACAAACCCTCCATACTCCACAAGCAACAAATGACATTGTTCCCCCTGTCCCATCCCTCAGGAGCCACTGAAGGCATCACTCCCCTTGCCTTATCCCTGTGTGACTCCCAGCCCTGCCCAGCAGCACCGGCCCTGCCAGATTTAACACTCAGCACAGACTCACCCCAGCTTCCCTGTGCTTCGAAAACAGCAGCCTCTGACCTCAGGAGAGGCTTGTGCCCTCAACAGGGTCCTGTGTTTCCCACTCCCACAGTCTGTCCACAAAAGCCCTCACAATTCCCTGCTAAGCAGGACAACCAGGACCCTCAGTCCTGTCCATGCACTGCCAGAGGCAGCAGCACTGCAAGGAGCTCCCCGGTCACTTCCTGCTGCTCTGCCTGTGTATTTTACAGACATGTGGCAAATGGGCACACCAGGGAGGATGCAGGAGCCCCTGGGCCAACACAGGCTTGTGGCAAGTGGGCAGCACCCAAATCTTGCTGACCACAAGGGTGGAAAGTGATTTAGAAATAAATATGAGCATAGATCTTTGGGAAAGGTGAGGAGGGAAGAGGCTGAGAAAGAACTGCCTGAACTGGGATAAAGAAACTCTTGCATCCAGACCCCATTTCTCTCCAGAAAGAGCCAAAACCTTAACAGGAGTTTGCATTAAAAGCCTCTGATCTTCACTGGGGTTTTACCCCTGGGCACCACAGCTTCACACAGCCAGGGACAGCCAATGCCCAAATTCAACTTTAATCCAAGCAACATTAAAAAGATACTCCAGGGATTAAGTGACTTGACAAGCTCCAGGTACACCCAGGGACAGGAAACTAATGATGTGTGTCACAATAGAGCTGTGATCACATGGCCCTCCTGGCACTCGCCCCATGTGCCTCAGTTTACCAGTGATTATGGGCAGCTGTGGCACTGCCCAGCTCCTGCAGGGCAGGAGGAGGTCAGGTGCACATCACAGAATCATGGAATCATGGAATGGTTTGGGTTGGAAGGGACATTAAAACGCATCTCATCTCACCCCTCCCATCCATCCCACTGTCCCAGGTTGCTCCAAGCCCCAGTGTCCAGCCTGGCCTTGGACACTGCCAGGGATCCAGGGGCAGCCACAGCTGCTCTGGGCACCCTGTGCCAGGGCCTGCCCACCCTCCCAGGGAACAATTCCTTCCCAATATCCCATCTAATCCTACTTTCTCTCAGTTCAAAGCCATTCCCCTGTGTCCTATCACTACATGCCCTTGCAAACACATATAAATATATATATATATATATATACACACACGCACTCCCACCCACACATTATATATGTATTTGTATTTTATGTTCAATAGTGCTGTTCCCAGGACTGCTCCCATGGGAAGCAAGCCCCATACTGCTTTGGCTGGGGGTCGGGATGAATAAGCAAGAGGAGGGAGGAAAGCCACGGCCCTGGGGGGTCTGCCTGCAATCAGGCAGCATTTCAGCAGTGGTGAGGGAAGAAATTAAAGAAATAAATCGTATTTTGTTCGTGCTTAGTGAACACTCACTAGAGAGTCATGATGAAACCACACATATGCTTTTCCAGGCAGGAGACAGCAGTGCTTGGAATCATGGGCTGGTCCCAGGGTGGCACAGAGATGTGGGTACTTACAGCAGGAACAGAACAGATGCTGACAGGGAAGGAGGTGTCAGAGCACAGGGAGCTCTGGCTGGGGATGTGGGGTAAAGCAATGGATTTGCTATGCCTGAAAAGCTGGGCTGAGGTGGGATGCTGGGAGAGGAGCTGAGGAAGGAGAGGGGAGGTGCAGCCTGAGCCCTGAGGCTGGCACAAAAGGGGCAGCAGAAAACCCCCTTGACAGGACAGACCCGGCCCAATGCCACCACGGCATTGCTGGGATCACCTGCTCCCCTACCTGTCCCCTCACCTTGGGAACCAGCTGGCCAGGAGCATCCCAACACCTCGGGATTCCCAGCAGCAACAGAGTGGGCATGGTGCCTGGTACAAAAAATTAATTGGGAGAGCCAGTTTTGGGGCAAAAGAGCCATTTTTGAAGAGGAGGGGAGAAAAGAAAATAATTTTTAAAAAATAAAAGGGAAAGACAAAACCGCTGTGTAAGAGATGAAGGGAATGGGGGGAGAAAAGTTTAAAAGAAATCCCTGGGGAATTGTGGAGAAGAAGAAAGAGCAAAGACACGCCAGGCGAGCTGGAGTGAGAGCCAGGGAGCAGGAAGCGCCTAACTAGGATGGAGACAGAGATACTACAGAACCCTGGTGACGTCATGCTGGAGTCTCAGCGGTTTCCAAAACAACTCCAAACTCCAGAGCCCAGAGAGGGAGTGAGGAGTGCAGGAGAAGTGGAAATGAGATGGGGCTCGGCGCTCAGAGGGAGCTGGAACAGGAGCTGGAGGCGTCTGCGGAGCTGAGCCTGCTCCCAGCTCCCCGTCGGTTTGCTCTGGCGGGACGGGCTCTGGGGAGCCGGCAGCCACGGAGACAGAGGTTATTGTAGACCCAGGCAGCATCAAAAAGGAAATTCCTGAGGGTGTTTTCCTAATTGACATGTACAATGAAGTTACAGTCCCCCAAAGCCCCTTGCTGCAAGAAGGTAAATTCTGGATGCTCCCAGAAGAAGAGCCAAGAAGTGAGCAACAGCAGAGCCAGCGACCCAGAGGAAATAAATCTGCACTAAATGCGAACCACACACAGAGAGTTGTCCTGATGGCAGCAGGCGGCTCTGCCCCAGCCTGTTCGGATTAGAGGGTTTTATGGTTGTGCTGGCCTTGGGGAGCCTGGCCAAGGCGGCTGGGTCAGCTCAGGGCTCTGTGAGGAGGGTGGAGAACAAAGTGAGAGGGCAGAGTGAACCCCCAGGGGCAGGCTGTGCTGCCCTTTGTCCAGGGCTTGTAATGTGGGGCTGCCCCTGTACCCCCAGCCCACCCCACAGCTGCTGGCTGGGTATGGCAGCACCCTATGGGTGAGGAAAGGTGGCACAACAGCCATGGTGACCTTTCCTGTCTCCCAACCTCAGGTGTGTTTCTGCTGGAGGCTGCAGAAATTCCTGCAGTTTCTCCACTGCCAGCCTGGCCAGAGCCAAGCCCAAGGCAGCACCTGGGTGCACCCACACTTTTGCTCTCACAGCTTCATCTCCTGCCAGGCTGGAGCCTGCCTGCTCTCCTAGGCTGTGCTGCTTGATAATTGGCACAGCCGTAGCTGATCTGTCCTGGGGCCGGGGATGATCCTGGAGTTCTGGTATCCTGCACCAATCCAGGCCTGGATCCTGCTGGGACACAAGGATCCCCGCTCTGTAACACTGCTGCACATATGGTGAACCTGCTTGGTCTCAGAACTGTCCTACTGTCCTTGGCTTCTGACAAGGGATGCAGCACACAGGGAACACTGCCAAACACACTGGCCAGGGGGATGGGTGTCAGGGCACACCTGCAGGCTGGTGGAGGGGTCCAGGGTGGGAAAAGGACCCAAGAGGGGTGAGCAGGGCACAGTCACCTCTCTGCCTCCAAACCTGTGTCAAGCAGCAGGAGAGCACAGGCTGCACAAAGCAGGTTTGGCCATGAGCCCACCTTGCAAGCCACCCAGGGAAATCCATGGGAAGGCAGTGAGACCCCGAGCTGGCAAGAGAGGCAATTGTTAGGATGGAACTGCCAAGAGACGATCTCGGAGGCGGCACAGCCACGTCCCCTCTGCACACACTGGATGGCTCAGAGCCGGCAGCACTGGGAGCAGGCTGGCCATGGCAGCAGCCCCTGCCTGTCACCCTCCCCTGGGCCCCTTCCCAGCTCCCTGGTTAAATCCCACCAGGGCTGCTTTCCTGCCCGGGGGCGAGGAGAGCCTGACTCACGCACTAGCAGAGATTAATAAGCGAGCAGAGGAGCCGGGCTCATCCTCTGAGGCGGCAGCTGAATCACCGGGCTCCGGCTGCCTCGCGCATTGTTCCAGCGCTGAGTCAGTGCTGCCGCGCAGGAACAACGGCAGCGAGCAAAACTTGTGGCCTGTGAAATGCAGTAGCACGGAGAAATCAAAAAAGAAGTGTTGCTGTAAGCAAGCTAATAGGGCTACCCACGGAGTCCCAGAAAAGCAGTGCTCTGGGCTCCAGCCTCCCCCCCAAGAAATCCAAACCCCCAGCCTCTCACAAGGACACTGCGCTGGGCATCAGCAGCTTGCTTTCTGCTTAAAAGCTGCCACCTCTGTATTTATCATTTTTTATGTTCAACCTTAACTGGATGACATGGTCTGGTTGTTCTCCCACCCCGGCTGGGCTGCATGTGCGCTGCATGCAGATATCCCAAGCCTTTCCCGTTGCTAGAAGTGTCCAAGGCCAAGTTGCACGGGGCTTGGAGCAACTTGGGATAGCAGAAGGTGTCCCTGCACATGGGAGGGGTGGAATGAGATGAGCTTTAAGGTCTTCCCAACTCAAAACTATGCTATTCCCACAGCTCTCAAACTCACAGTCCTGATCTATCACTTCCTCCAAAAGTACAAGATGGGATTTTGAAAGATGAGGGAAACATTAATTCCTGGAGAAAGTGCTGTCTCAGAGCAAATGACAGCCACCCTTCTCAAACTCTCTAAATCATCTCTAGCTGCCAGGCTGCCAGGGTTCTCCATCTCTCCCAGGTAAGGGGAAAGTCCCACTCCAGCCAGGTGTGCCAGCCCCCTTTTGCCACCCCAGAACAGCTCCTGCCATACAGCAGTGTGAACAGCCACCACTTGCTGGGCCTTGCCAAATAAATCATATTTCATCTCAAAATGAAGCAAAAGCCTCCTGCGCTCAGCATCCTGCTTCCTCAGGTTGGGAGGGAGTGTCTCAATCCTCTTAGAGTCCTTGTCCACCCACAAGCCACACACTTGACAACCTGGAAAGCACTTTGCTGATACACAGGGCTCGAAAACTTGGAGAAACAAGGAACTAGAACCTGGATTCATGGAGCAGAGAGACAGGAATCAGCTTGAGAAACAGGGTCAGATGTTGGTCTGCCCTTAAACACGGCCCTGAATTACAAACATCACTGTGCCCTAAGTGTCTCTTTCTGATCATATCACCACCAGACGAGTCCCAGCCTCCCCTGACACCAGCTAATGACTGCTTTGAAGGTGCTGCATGGCAGCAAGTTCTGCAGGTTAATGGGAACGTGTGGCAGTGCTGCGTCTCCTTCCTTCCATCCTGGTGGAATGTCCTGCCCTAGAGAAAGACCAAGTACCCAAAGGACACACCAGGAGTCACAGTGTCACCCCACAGCCACCAACCCCCCAGTACAGTTCTGGGAGCCTCTGCATCCCAGATGGATGGTCCCAGCCCTGAGTGCTGCCAGCAGCCCCTCCACCCCCTGTGCCCCACTCTGGGCTGACCACAGTGGTGGTGCTGCTGGGCAGGTCCCACATGAACACTACGTGAAACCTCCTTGTCCATCATCCAGCCCAGTGTCATCCAATCTCCAACCGCCCCAATCTCAATGAACCATCAACCTGAAATAAAACAAAATCTGCTCAAAATCCCAGGGAGCACCAGGTTGCCTCTGTTTGCTCTTACAAGGATCTAATTCAGGTCTAATAGGACAGTTATTATGATATATTAAATGAGTGGCAATTGATTATTAAGAGCTTATTCATTGGACCTGGGCAGATGGGTAATCAGATACCTGCCTATTACATAGCTGTGAAACCACTCTGAATATGCTTCTAATGACGAAGTGATATTTACTTAACATTCAATATCCATCACTAGGAAAGGTCTCTCTAGATTTAATAAGCCTCTGTTATTTTATGTTTAATTAAATACCATCCACTATTAAAAACATATTTAACTGAGGTCAAAACCAGTAAAAACTGTATCTTATAACATAGCTGTTAAACCTCAAATATCTTCTTAATGATTAATTGGGATTTAGCACACGATCGCTGTCCTACTGAGAGCGGATGGAAAGCGGAAGCTCAACAATTCAGGGACCAAAGTGCTTTGCTTCTGCAAACAATTCTGCTGGTTAGATGGTTTGGCTAATAAAAATAAAACAGAGCAGTGGAACCTCGGTTCCTATGTCACCCAACTGTGGAAAATTCAGAATACAGCACAGTCACTTGCACAGTGCCCAGCAGCTCACACAGCCACACAGGGGGCTGGACCGCCCTCCTCCTCCCAGAGATCTGCATGCCACAGGTGCTTTCCTGAGGGTCAGGACATCAGCAGGACCTTTCCAGAGCTGCTCTGCCCCAGCTTCAAGGCGGAAGCTCTGGAGCAGTGCTCTGGACTCCTGATGGGACAGTTCCAGTAGGGATTGTGAATGGCATCCCTTCTGCTTGGGCTGGCCAGCTGGGGCAGTTCAGTGGTCCAGCACACCTACCAGTTTCCCCAGTGGAAACAATAGTACCTGGAAGAAGCTGGAGACAGAATTCATAGAATCATGTAATGATTTGGGTTGGAAGAACCTTAAATAGGTCCTTAATAGGACTCATCCTATTCCAACCCCTCCTACAGGCCAGGACCCCTTCCATAGAGCAGGCTGCTCCAAGCCCCATCCAACCTGACCTAGGCCGCTGCCTGGAATAGGGCAGCCTCAGTTTCTCTGGGCAACCTGTTTGCCACCATGCTCCAAAACCTCGATGTTAGAAACAAAGAGAGCTTTTCAGGCCAAGGGACCTGTGAGCTCCGAGAACCAAGGGCCCTGGAAGCACAAGTCCTGCAGCAGCAGCACGCTAAGGACAGATGTTTCTGTCACTGCCCTGCACAAGTGTCCTCCATGCCCTCCACTACAGGCAGCTGTGAACACACACACAGCACCACACATCACATGCTTCCTTCACCTTGGCACAGGGACAGCTGATGGGGGAAGAAAGCCTCTAGGCAAGGGGGAATAAGTTTGGACAGGGAGCAGGGAAAAGTCCAAAGCACGTCAGCACTTGGGAAAAAGCCATTCCACCTCAGTGACCTCCTGCAAGAAGATTTATTTTTATTGGTTTTGTTTTGAAAGACCTTGAAAGCAAAATCTGATACTAGCAAAGTATTAAATATAGCAGTACAGACCCACATGGATTGCACAAGAAAACAATTTCAGAATAGAAACAGTAAGAATGTCTACAAACACTGAGAAAAATACCAAGAGACTGAAGCCAAGAGGGTCCTTTCTTTCTGTTGTTCCCCTCGCAGCCTCAGGCACACTGGAGAAATCGGGGTTAGACCGTGGGCTGTGTGCTTCAGTCCTGGGAAATGAGTCAAGAGCCTGGAACATGTGCTCAGCACCAGGTGCAGCCAGGGCAGCCCTGGGCTGTGAGCTTCCTTGGAGGGACCCTGGTGGGTCAGACCTGGGCTTGTGGCACTCCCAGGAGAGGCACAGAGGGAGCATCCCGAGGAAACTGCTGCAAGGCTTGGAGACAACCAAAGCTCTTCTCCAAAGTTGTGTCCCAAGAGTGAATCATCATCCTGCCATGAATGACATACCAAAGGGATAAGAAAACATTCCCAGTGTCTGACAAGACACTGTGTTATGCATGAGGGGGGTTCTATATAACCAGATTGAAAAGATGTTTTTGAAGGAAAACCTCAATGTTATTCAGTGTTTCTAAAACCAGGAGTCTCTGGGAGTCACAGAATCCCAGGATGGTTTGTGTTGCAAGGGACCTTAAAGCCCATTCTCATTCCACCCTCTGCCATGGGCAGGGACACCTTCTGCTAGCCCATTTTGCTCCAGGCCCCGTCCAGCTTGGGCTCAGACACTTCCAGGGATGGGGCAGCCACAGCTGCTCTGGGGAAGAAGAACAAGTCTTTGTTTTCTTCTTCTTCACTAGAGAAGTCCAAGAGAGTCCAAGCACCAGAGATCCAAGAACCTCAACCCAAGGGAAGCAGTTCAGAGCAGACCTGGGCAGTTGGCCCTGCAGGCCACGTAGAGGCTGCCTACACAGAGGCTCCATGGATGGGACACTCATGGAGTAACTTTGTCATCAAAAATACTCTACCACCCCCCAAATTTGAGGACCAGGAGGAAAGTCCAGATGGATTTCATTTACTTCCCCAAGCACTGCTATGCTTGTATTAGTATATACACAAATACACAAACTACCTCCTTACCTTCAGCACCTCCCTCCCATGCAGGAGCCTCAGCACCAGGGCAGGCAGGCCCAGGAGATACCATCTGGGCTGCTTCAAAGCCATGCAGCTGATTAAGGAAATAGCAGAGCTGCCTGTCTGGGGGATATGGTGATTAAGGATGTCTCCATCTCCAATCAGCCCTGGAGACTTTGCTGGAATATTGACTAGTGCCCCACAATGCCATGGGAGCAGCTCCATACCTGATGTGTCCTGTCTTATTCTGGAGAAGTCAGAGGATGTGAAGACTGAGGAGGAAGCCTCTGGAGATGGCTCCCTTGTCCAGTGGAAGAGAGCAAGACATTTGCTCCCACCACATCCATCTCCACTGGACAGGGATGGACTTTTCTCTTTCCCCTCATTCAGACAGAAACCACTGCTCATTCAGAGTGAGTTAATCTCACTTTTGATCAGCTCTTCACAGGAGCCTTACAACCTATAACTGCATTTTGGTATCTACAAATGACTCCCAGGAGTAGGGGAGGCCTCGGGAGCTGCCCCAGCACGAACACAAGCGTTTGCCTGCTTCAGATATTCTCTTTGTATCCTTGCAACCCCAAGGTTCCCCAGAAGGAAAGAAGCACCTTTTCCACCAATCCAGTTCTCCAGCTGAGGCTCCAGACCACATCCTGTTGAGTTTGAATGTTTCCAGGAAAAACTTCAGAGCTGTACAGAGGAGGGCCCTGGTGGGCATCATGGATGTGTGTGATAAGGACACAGAGATGGGCTGTAAGACCCTCCACAGAGGTCCCATTTCCTTCCACAATAACCAGGACACTCCTTGCTCAAAGCTGAGGTGGGGCTGGCCAAGCCCTCCATGGAATCAGACAACTAAACACACAGAGGGCTCATGACAGAGCCAAATCCCACTTCTGCTTCTGCTGGATGGCTCTCACTTAGGAAACATCACCAGGCCCATCTTCCTCTCCATGCCTGCAGCAGAGGCATTTTCTCCAGTCCATGGCAACCCAAATGTGTTCCTCTCCTGCTTCACACCCCCACTCACACAAGCCAATGGCACTCTGGTGATTCCCACTTCCCTCCACCACCTGTGAAGGCACTCCAGACACCCAGCCCAGCGACCACTACATCTCTATTTGGATAGGCAAATCCCATCCCTCCCTTTCCCATACCTCAGTATTCCCCATGGCAGAAGCAAACCAGCCTGTGGGTGCCATCCCATCCCAACCCCAGCAACACAGCGAGGCTTAATTCATCTCTGCAAAGTCCCCGAGATCCTTCCTCCACCACCATGTAAATCCCGAGCTGCTGTTTGTTTAACCCCAGTGTGCAGATGGAGGCAGGCACCCAAACCCACAGCCCCACTGCCCTCCACACAGCCCCACTGCCTTCCCACACAGCCCCACTGGCCTTCCCACAGCCCCACCGCCTTCCCACAGCCCCAGTGCCTTCCCACAGCCCCACTGCCTTCCCACACAGCCCCACTGCCTTCCCACAGCCCCACTGCCCTCCACACAGCCCCACTGCCTTCCCACAGCCCCACCGCCCCCCAAGGGGCAGCACACGGATCAGTTGCTGTGAAACAACAACTTCCTTCTTTCTTTTTGCTGGAGTTAACTGGGTTTAGACTGGGATTTCAGTTACATTTGTGGGCAGCCTTTCTGGAGACATCCACCCGCCTGATGCTGAGGAGAGCTGTCTGAAACCACGGGCACTTCATGTGTGTTTGGATTCCAATTCTCCCGTGGTTCAAAATCTTGGGAAAATGAATCTCTGTTGCTGAGGTGAAGTTTTTCGTTTAGAAGTGTTAGACTGGAAGTAACTGTCTGTCCAGCCAAGCTGCTGGGAGTTTGGGCTCCCTCCTTTTGCTCTCCCACACTTCCCTGAGCAGGAGTTTGCAGGAGCGAAGTGATGTGCATGGCCTGCGGGACATTTGGGGGCTTGCAGGCCAGGGAAGCACAGGCACACACGGAGCCTGCCCTCTGCCAAACCCGACACCGCTCTGGAATGTAGGAACTGCAAACGATACTTTAATTCCACAGTCACTCAACAGTAGCTCCGGCCTTGGGAAATACTGGGAAAGCACATGCTCAGGAGCACTTAAATGGAGTACATCCAGCCCCAGCCTAATCCACGGGCTGGAAACCATGCTATCTTTATCAGAACTTCCCACCCCGGCCAGTCCCCCTACATGCCTGCCCTTGAACCAGCAAGAAATGCTGTGAGGCATGGGCCAGGCCCGGAGCCACAGCTCAGCTCACCTCCGCTCCCTGACGGTGCCACGGGAAGGGACACTGGCAGTGGGGACACTGCCCGCGGTGCCATCCTGCCACACCACACCTCGATGGCCACAGAGCTGTCCTGCCACACCACACCTCGATGGCCAAAAGGCCCTCTCATCCAGGCTGAGCACTGCACATGTCACCACTGTCTCCCCACCCAGGACACAGTTGCTTTGTCCAGATGCCCCCTCTCCCCACAGGGACCATCCCAGAGCAGACCCGAGCCCCCAGGCACAGGGTCCCTGCACTAAGTCCTGCTGCCTTGCTGGCTCCCACCCCGTGTCTGCCGCTGATGGACACAGCGCTGCGGGAGCTGTGTCCCCTGTCCCACAGCGGGGATGCGCTCAGACACAGCACCTAAGGAGCCAAGAGAACCTGCAGGACTTGGTCCCCAAGCGCTCTGCTCCACCCAGGAGCCCACAGCTTCTGTTCTCTCACCCTGCTCTGCACCTTCAGCCTCCTCTGCAGGGGGACATGCATCACCAGCAGAGCCGTGGGGACCACGGTGAGGAAGGGTCAGGACAAACCCACAGAAACAAAGGTCAGAGGATATGGTAAACTCAGAAGAGCCACATAAGGAACTCAGCAATGGCCACAGTTGGATTTATTACCAGGAGGGAGGATGTGAACTTGAGGAGAGTTTGCAGTTAAGATTTAACACCTCTCAGTGCTCAGGCGATGACGCTGGAGAGAAGAGCTCAGCACATGGGGATAAAGGCTGTTCTCGCCTTTCAGGAACTTCCTGCTCTGGTTTCAGCTCGCTCTTTCTTCCTTCCTTCCTCTCAAGCTGTCCCCTCTGAAGTGGATGGTTTTGAAGACCAAAGGATAAAACAATTTGCTTCTCTGTTCCTGAAAAGGGGCTTTCAGCTCGCTGCTGTCATACTCCAAAAGCTCTCAGAGGCACAAGGGGCGGGGTTGGGCATTCCCAGGGCAGGTGCCACATCCCACAGCTCAGGAGACTTTCCTGGGCCCCTGCCGGTGCTTCCACCTCCCCCTCTCCGGCTCACCCACCATGGGCAGCAGCAGATGGGGTCCTGCTCCTGTCTTCAAACTCCTCTTGCCCTCCAGCAATGCACTGTACAGTGAGAGCTGTCCCACAGGTTACTGCTGTCACCTGACATGTCACACCACGTACTGTGTGTGGCACAGCCCAGACCTGCAACACGAGGTCCCTCTCCACATCACAGCCTACCTGGATGGAGACACACGGTGCCTGCACATCAGCACAAGAATTTGGAGCTTCTCCTGCCCTGGGTCACACAGCTACTGTGACCTTAAAACATCACCTTCCCCAGAGGTGTGCCATAGGTGATCCACACTGGATTAAGGTTATCATAATGCAAAAAACCTACAGTATTTAGTGTAAAACCCTCCTCTAACCTCTGGCACTGAACCAGCTCAAGGCTCTGCATGGTGAACACGCAGGGCTCTGGACCAGGGACAACTATTGCTCCCCCCACCCTGCTTCCCAGTGTCTCTGTGTTCAGACACACTCCAGAAAAACAGGTTTCTTGTTATGTCCTGTGTTAAATACTGGCTCTTCAACAGAAAAGACTAAGCGGGATATCTAAGGCTCTGCACAAGCTCTCATTGATCCTGCATGTAGCTGGTCTCTGAGCATCCCATAAATGCTCAGAATCACAGAATGTCAGGAGTGCGAAGAGTCTCACAGGGATCATGCAGTCCAGCTCCTGGCCCTGCACAGACACCCCAACAATCCCACCCTGGGCATCCCTGAGATATTGTCCAAACACTCCTGTAGCTCTGGCAGCCTCGGGGCCATGCCCATTCCCTGAGGAGCCTGGGCAGTGCCCAGCACCCTCTGGGGGGAAGAACCTCTCCTTGATATTCAACCTAAATCTCCCCTGGCACAGCTCCAGCCATTCCTGGCTCCTGTCTCTGTGACAGAGAGCAGAGATTGCAGCTGCCTCTTGGGATGAAGCTGTAGCTGCTGATGAGGTCTGACCTTGGTCCCCTCCAGCTGAACAGACCAAGTGCTCTCAGGCCTTTGTTTGGTCAGGTGAAGTCCCTGCACCATGGGGAGAACACTCAAAGGTGAAGGTTCCCATCTCCTGTGGTACCAGTGTCCACCTACACCATGTCCAAGGGTCCTGATTAGTACAAGCTCTGGCTCTGGTCAGGGAGCTCGGCATAGGGTGCCCAGAAGCACAACCATCACTCCAGAAACCACTGACTCCAGGGTGGTTCTTTGGGAGGCTTAGATCCCATACACATCCAGTGGAGAACATCTCTGCCTGAGTGCTCCTCATGTAGCTCTGGTTTCCTTGGGAGGCTCAACCCACGACCAAACCCCTCAAAACCACAAGTCAAAAGAGAGCCCTGGCTATTTTGGGGTGCGTGTCACATCAGGCAGTGGGGACAGCACTGCTCTCCCAGTGCCACCTGCACTGGTTTCTCCTCCCAGAGAGCCCTGTTTGCCACCTGGAGTGGGCAACCCCCACCCTGCCTGTACGCTGCCACTTCCCAGCAGCAATCCCTCTTCCCACAGAGCTCCTGCATGCCAGGACTGGGCTTTGTGCTCCGGCTTAGCGAGGCAGGGAGGGAGAAGCCCCTTGTGCTGCCTCGCCAGAGCACCATGCCATGCACTGGAACAGGGTAACCTGAGCTGTGGCTTCCCGACATTCCTTGTGGCTCTAGCTCCCCAGCCAAAACAAAACCAACATTTTCCTTTTTTTTTTTAATACCCTCTTCTCCTCGAGGCCAAAGAGGAGGAGGGGGTCCCGCATATCACTTAGCCAAAGTTGCTTTGGCTGGAAAGCAGCTATTCCTACTCCCGGCCGTGCTCCTGCAGCCCCGTGCCCACAGCAGCCCTTGGGCGAGCAGGCCACGTGGGGTGACACTGTGGGATGACACCTTGCAGCAACGCTGTGGCACTGGGGCACACAGCAATCACACGGGGACACTGTCCCAGCTCATGGAAGTCACTGCTGCTCCTGCAGGAGGTGGGGAAGCACTGCTGGGTTCCACAGACAGGGAGCCAGGGTGTTCCTCTTCAGAAACCCCCCCAAGAACAGCAAGCCAGAGGAAGGACAATGCAGCTCCAGGGATAACACCAGTCACGTTCGTGTGACCCCACAGCCACATCAGGAGCTGTGGAGCTTCCCAAGGAACACGAAAAAGGATCTGGAGGCTGTCCCCTACATGGTGTTGGCACAGCAAGCACGGCCCAGGTAGAAAGGAGGGAATCTCCCCTCGAGGCTGCAGAATGGACTCAGATTCACCCGATATTCTGAGCTGGAAGGGACCCACAGGGATTATTGAGTCCAACTCTTAAGTAAATGGCCCACATGGGGATTGAAGTGAGCCCTTTTTGTGCCACTCTGATGAGTAAGTGGCATCCCCATGTGTCACCTTCACAGAGGCTCCTGCTATCCACACCACCTACAGCAAGGCTGGTAGCCCTGAGATGGTGCCAGGAGGAGGGCACAACTTCTCTGCTGTCACCTACCATCCAAATTCATCCCATGCCATCCCACTCTGCTACAGAGCACAGTGACATGCAGCTGGAAGGCAGACTCACTCTCCAAAACACTGGGACACAGGGACATGCTGAGCCCCGTCCCCAAGCAGGAAAAGTAGCAGGGAGCAGTGAGAAGCCCCAGCTGCCAGGGATGGCTGGGGTGTACCTTGGCTAGCTGCCCAACACCCCCCAAACTGGTCTCTCGCTCCCCCTTCTCAACACAGTCCCAGAGCTGCAAATCCCAAACAGCTCTGAGCTGACTAAAGCAAAGCTCAAAGCCCACAAGCCCATGGTGTTAAGGCACCATGCAAAGGTGCCAGCCCAGACCGGGCAAAGGGGACAGAGCTGGGCAGTCCCATGCAGAGCAAGTGCTGAGCAATGTGGGCACATCGGTCCATTGTGCCAGGGGACTCTGGGGACGGCAGGAGAGGAGTGTAAGCACGGTGCCCTCACCATAACACCAGTCTTTTTCAGACTCACACACAGTGGGCAGAGCTGTGAAATTTAACTTTGATCACCTCAGGGCAAACTCTGGCACTGCTGCTCTGCAGCTGAGTGCGAGCAGAGTGAGAACGGGGTGAGAGCGGGGTGAGCAGGGGAGGGGCTGCCAGCCTGGGTGTCCTCCTGCCTGTGTGTCTGCTGCAAACACCAAAGCTGAAATTCTCTGCTTACATTAGAGAAGCACACATTCAATAATTGTAACAGTTGGAGCAGTGGGTCAAGCCCCACCATATGAAGTTTAACAAGGCTCAGTGCCAGGTCCTGCACTTGGATCACCACAACCCCCTGCAGCTTCAGGCTTGGGCCAGGGTGGCTGGAAAGTGCCCAGCAGGAAAGGCCCTGGGAGTGCTGGTGACAGCAGCTGAACCTGAGCTCAGGTGTGCCCAGGTGGGCAAGAAGGTCAATGGCACCTGGCTGGGATCAGCCACAGTGTGGCCACAGGCCCAGGGCTGTGTGCTGGGCACTGCTGAGGCACCTCCAGTCCTGGGGTCAGTTCTGGCTCCCTATGACAGAAAAGACACTGAGGGACTGGAGCAGGGTCAGAGAAGGGAACAGAGCTGGGAAGGAGCTGGAGCACCAGGAGTGGCTGAGAGAGCTGTGAAAGGGGCTCAGCCTGGAGAAAAGGAGGCTCAGGGGGGACCTTGTGGCTCTGCACAACTCCTGACAGGAGGGGACAGCCGGGGCGAAAAGGGCTACTCCCAGGGAACAGGGGCAGAACAAGAGGAAACAGCCTCAACTTACACCAGGAGAGCTTCAGATTGGATACTGAGAAAATTTCTTTACAGTAAGGGTGGTCAGGCACTGGCTCAGGCTGCCCAGGGCAGTGGTAGAGTCCCTGCCCCTTGAGGGATTTAAAGGCTGTGTGGATGTGGCACTTGTGGCTTGGCAGTGCTGGGTTAATGGTTGGACTCGATTATCTTAAAGTTCTTTTCCAAACGTAGCAATTCTATGACTCTGTGATTCTGTGCTGAATGGCTTACAAAGCAACTGCTGCCTGCTGGCCATAACAGGGAGACTCCACGATGGGAAGAAAATTACATTCACCAAGGAATGGGGAAAAGGAAATGCTGTCCTGGTGAGCAGGAAATGTCACCAAGGACAGGGCAGGACCACTGTGAGGTGGGAAGTGGTCCCAGCTGGGCTGCTACAGCCAAGAGGCAGAGGCACTTCCCATGTGGGAAACACCCACTCTGGAAATGCTAAAAGCTGCTCCTCAGTCACCAGTACAGGGAAAAAATCAGAGATGTGCCAAATTTAACAGCAAGCAATGCCTTAACGTGACTTTTAATTGGTAAATTCCTAACTAATTCAAAAGTTCTGCGCTAATATGTGCCACACTCTGCCACCCTCAGCCAAGCTACCATCAGATGGGGAGGCACCAGGTTCTCATCGTTCTTGTCCCTGTGCTTGGGGCACAGGGAACAATCTTGGGATGAGAGATTCCCCAGGGCTGGGTTTGAATATCCCCAGCCCTGCCCAAGGGACCACAGCTCCTCTGCAGAAGCTCCCACAGCGAGCTGCAGCCTAGGGAAAGAGTTAATGCTTCCCCTGTTTCTGACAGTGTTATTCAATACATTATTGACGTTGAAAAGTCGTCACATTACAAGCCAGCAGTCCACGAGTATTAGGGGTAAAATAGAGGCACGCAGAGACACACAGAGCGTGGAGCCGTGGGCCCCTCCGAGCTACGGTTACGTTACCGCACACAAACTCCTTTCCCAGACTCGTTTTTCTCCCCCATTTGGGGCGAAACCGACTCGTCTGTTATTTGCATTTAATGCCACAGTGAATCCCTAAATCCAGCTCAGGGAACGGATTACTGAGGGGGGAGGGATGGCTGCACTGGGTTTTTTCTCAGGCTTCTGCTCTGATGCTCTGTGAAACGAGGAGCAGGACAGGCATGGTGCCTCATGGCTACTTGGCCAGACCCATGTCCTCAGACTGGACAGAGCTCCCCAGCTGCACTGGCCTCAGAGCTTCTCCCAGCAGAGCCCACATGCTCTGCCCAGCACATCCCAGCCCTGCTGCCCAGCACATCCCTGCTGGCTCTGAGTGCTGAGGTTCCCACGGAGCCAGGGCTGGCAGCTGTCTGTGCCAATTTTACAGAATCCCAGGATGGTTGGAGTTGGAAGGGACCTTAAAGCCCATCTCATTCCGCCCCCTGCCATGGGCAGGGACACCTTCCACTACCCCAGGTTGTTCCACGACCTGTCCAATCCAGTCTGGAACACATCCAGGGTTCCAGGGGCAGGCAGAGCTTCTCTGAGCAACCTAAGCCAGGGCCTCCCCACCCTCCCAGAGAACAATTCCTTCCCAATATCCCATCCATCCCTGCCCTCTGGCAGTGGGAAGCCATTCCCCCTTGTCCTGTGCTTCCAGGCTCTTGTCCAAAGTCCTTCTCCAGCTCTCCTGGAGCCACTTTAGGCACTGGAAGGGACTCTAAGGTGTCCCCAGAACCTTCTCCAGGTGAACACCCTCAGATCTCCCAGCATGGCTCCAGAGCAGAGGGGCTTCAGCTCTCGAAGTATCTTTGTGGCCCTTGGAACCATTAAGTGTAAAACACCGACATCACAATGGTTCACAGGAACAGCTATATTTCATCCCCTGTCTCTTCTTCCAGCCCACACCTCATACTCCACTCCAGACCCCATGATGCTGATGGTGCTTCTCGGGGGAGGTCAAGTCCAGCAGCAGGAAAAGAATATTTAAAAATAATTTAAGGAGTGTCACTGGTCCGGCCAGTACTGAGGAGAGGAATCCCACCATGGTAGAGACCTTGGTCTGCCCACGAGGCCAGAGCATCCCAAGGGTTTCAGCTTCCACCAGCTGCTCCAGCCTTGGGCATCTCCACCCTGCCAAGCCTACAGGAGCCCAAAACTACACCTTGTCCCTCTGCCCACCCCAGGTGAGCTGGGAAGGTCCATGTGAGGCAGGTAGGGGCGAGCAGACGCTGCTGCCAGGGCAGGCAGGGGTCCAGCAGCACCTGCACACCACGGGGTCAGCCACGCGCGGGCAGAGGAGGCTGGACGGGCACAGGGAGCTCGCCAGGCACGTTCCCTCCCCGCTCGTATTTTATTTCATCTCCTGATGGGTGAAATGTGTCCTTAATTTGTTCAGAAAGAAAAAGCGAGTGAGCTGCATTCTCACACTCCTAACGAAGACAACACGCAAAGCCCTTTCAAAGCCGGCGCCACACATACGACGCGCTGCCTTGTTCTAATTAGCAATGTCTTTTCTCATTAGCCAGGGCCGCGCGTGCTCCGGACCATGCTGCCTCTTGGGCGAGGGCCCCGCGGTGCCCACTCCTGCCCAGCAGCACCAGCCAGGCACTCCTGGCCCGGGGCTGAGCGGTGCCTCTGGGCTCCAAGGACGAGCAGGGGCAAAGCAGCACATCCAAGCCCTTCCCAGACTATTCGTCCCCAGAGGGCTGTTTCTGGCTTCGCTGGCGTTTGAGAGAGAGAGGTGCATCTGGTTTTAATCTCACCCCTCGCGGTAGCTGTCACCATGGGTTTACTGTCAGGGTAAAAGATGCCTTCAAACAGCCCTGTGCCAAAGCAGCAGACATGGAAACCCCAGGCCACAGCAAAGCCCCCATGTCCTGGGCTACCCTGGGCTCTTCCCTTGGCCCAGTGGGCAAGGCAGGGGCTATCACCCCATGCCACTGCTCACAGGGTGGGCACAGTGAGCACAGGAGCCCAGGGACATGGCACTGCGGAGCACACACCTGCCTTTCAGCTGGCTGCAGTCCCTGGAGACCCACAGCAGCACCCTGGGCTGGGGGCACCGTGCCAGGCCAGGCACTGCAATCCCCCAAGGCTGCTCGCCTGACCTGGAGCGCACTAGAGCTGAGAGTCTGTGCTCCAGTTGCCTCTTCCCTTCTCACAAAAAACACAAGGAACCACAAGAACCACAAAAATGCCTCTCGTCCGCAGCACAGAGCCTGTCTCTCTGAAGGGCAGGGCACGCTGCCGGAGGACAGCCACACCACTCACCCCACCCGGGCTCCTGGAGAGCCGCCAACCTTTGGAAGCAGCTGTCACATAAAAGCAAACAGTGAGAGCCATCGCACTGACAGCGGAGCAGCTCTGACGCCCTCTCGGCTTTGACGTTGCTCCATCCCGGTTCAGTTCAATGGTTCCCCCGCAGCCCCTCCCGCGAGTTCGCGCCTGCCAGGAGCCTCCTCCTCCTTGGGATCATGGTGCTGTGACATCACCCTGCCATGCCACCAGTGACAGCAGTGACATCACAGCTCACAGAGGCCAGCAAATTTAGCCCCTTCCCAAGCATGGGGAGAAGGGGAGAAAGCAAGGAAAAAGGCACAGGATGGTGTGGACATCACAGAATCATGGAATCATTATGGTTCGAAAAGCCCTCTATGATCATCAAGTCCCACCACTAACCAAGGACTGCCAGGTGCCCTACTACATTTTGTCCCCAGATGCCATATCCACATGTTTTCTGAACACTTCTAGGGATGCTGACTCCACCGGTGATGTCAGCAGAGGCTGGAGCAGAGCAGCACCCAGGTTGTCCAAGCGGGAATGGACCTCACCCCATCCCCAGGCCACGCAGTCATCCCATTGAAGGAACCTGCAAGAAAATGGGTTGGAAGCAATCTTGGAAGTCAGATGAGCATTCCCCAGCCGCACCTGGCATGGGGGTGCAACTGCGGAATGCTCATCTGACTTCCAAGATTGCCAACACCAGTGCAGGAAAATCTACTCCCTTTGCCATGTCCTGGGATGTTCTGGCAGGCACAACTCCTCCTGCACCATGCCCAGCTAGAAGAGAGGTCAGCTCCAAAATATCCCCAGCCCCATGGGCCATGTCCTGTTCCACACCAACGGCCTCCAAGGGCGTCCCCACTGCCACTCCTGAGACTGGCCAGGGTTTCACCCTCCAAATGGGGCAACAACCCAAGAAAGCCCAACAGCAACCCTGGAATTTCTCTGATGGGCTGAATCAGAAGCAGGACAAACAGGGCCAGTAAATGCCAATTGGCAAATACAGGGCCTGGGACTCATGAAATGCTCTTATGGATATACATCCCAGTAATCATGATAAAAAGTGCAACAGGACACGATTCATTGCATTTCATGGACTGGTGTCTCCTCTCCCTCTCACAGTCACTGAGGAATGAGCTCTTCCTCCAGGCTGCCACCCTCACAGCAAGCCCAGGAATGGACTGGGAAGCAGCTCCCAGCTGGCTGCAGAGTCCTGGCAAAGTTGGTAGCAAAGGACTCTGAAGCACAAAACCCCTGACCCAACCAGTTCCTCTGTCTGGGCTGAGCAGCTGCAGTGGGGCAGGGGGAATGGAGATCTCCAAGTGCCAGGTGCTGCTACACTGACATCCCTGCACCTGGGGATGGAGAAGCACTGCAGGTGCCAGCACACCATGCTCCCTTACCAGCTGGAGTCACGCAGGGTAAGGAGAGGTCACACTGCCACGTCCCCATCCAACCCCCAGGAACCCTGAGCACCAGATCTCAGTGGGCACAGGATCTGGGAATGGTGCTGGCAATCCTGATGGAAAACCTGAGCTGAGGCAGCCCCTGCCCTGAGCTGCCATGGCAGAGCTGGCCAGAGGGAGGGTGCGAGTGCCACCACTCTGACTCAGACCTCAGCTGGACCTCAGCTGGACTGGCTCCTCTGACTCCCAGAGACTTCCATTTGGCCTTGGGTTTGCCGAGGGTTTGCTGCCTCGTCCATAAGCCAGAAGAGTTTTATGGATCTCAGAAATGACTGGCACAGCCCCAATGGTCGGGAACAAGTCTCTCCATGCTGTATCCCTGCCGAGCCTGCAGACGGAGGCTCGGAGGTGCCAACTGCCCCCAGTCCCACTTAATAAGGTGTTAACTCCCAGCCTAATTGCCACCACTTAATATGTCAACACCCTTCACCTCACTGCTGCTGAACAAGAAGGTTTGAACCAGCACAGCTCAGTGCACACTCAAGTGTTTGATCCTCAGCTGTGTTTTCTTTCCACCTCACTCCCCTCCATCACTCCAGGGTGGCAGCAGAGTGTATCCCCATCTCCCCAAGCAGGGCAGCATCTCCCCTCCAACCATTCATGTTCAGCCCTTCCACTTTCTCCACCTCTTTGCACCGACACAGGGAACTTCACTTCCAGCATCCTAACCTTGCACAGGGAAATAAAAAAGGCAGGAAATTAAAAAGGTTCTTATAACAACAGTAACAGAGCTGCAATGCAGAGCGAGGATGTATATAAAATATCTTCTAAAATAACATGTCAGCCCAGCCCCTCCCCAGAAGGGCAGGACACGCCAGTGCCCATATCCACATAGTGCAGAATCAGCGCAGGAGAAGGCAGCACACACATTTGCCATGATCACAGCCGTGTCCTTCCAGTTTTTTCTAAGATTTTTCCAAATTTGGCCATTACCATGTTTTATGTCTATTCACGTCACTCCATCTTTTGCTTTTTAAGGCACAGAAGATGGAAAAACAATAAAATCAGCCTCTGAGTTTAGCCCTCTGCCCCATTCGCAGACAGTTTCAGCAATTTATTTGAGGCTGCTGTCATAAATGCCTCCTGCTCACATCCTAACAAACTGGCAGCACAGAACTCTCCAGAAAAGGGAGATTCATGCATTATTTTTCTTTCAAAAGGCTACTTCCCAAAGCATGCAAAGCAGCTCTTCCCTGCTGTAGTGGGATACAGTTCCCATCCCTGCAGAGGTGAGCAGGAGAGAGGGGATGGGCTCAGGATTGCGAGAGCCAGCACCAACACTTACACTTGCAGAGTACCTGCCTAACCCCCCAAGGCTCAGCCAAACCTTCAATATTCAGCAGAGCAGAAAATTCACTTGGGCTCCAGCTGGTCCAGCCCTCCCACAGTTCTCTTTCCAAGCACTCCCCTGCAGAGTCCCAAGAGATGAGCTGATTCCACTCTGCTATTGTGGGCCTTTGGATTCAGCCTGGAAACCCATTTTGGGTGATCAGGCTCTTTCCTCACCCACCTCACACCCTGACTTGGAACCAGGGAAATCTAAGCAGTGGTATCTCCCCATCATCACATCCATGGTCTCCCTGCGTGGCCCTGGCTTAGAAGGTTAGTCCAAGGCTTGCAGAGTCGTCTGTGCGATGGACTGGCCACAAATTCATGCCCTGAAATTATAGGGCAGATGCCAGCATAGCCAGGAGCTTCCATGCAGATTTTCCCTCTCAAAGCTGGGGTGAACTTGGGAAGCAGAGGAACAGGCTCCAGCCACGTCTGCAATGATGTTAACAAGATGGACATTGATCTATGTGCATTGGCTTCACCCTTTGGAAACACATTTGGGCTCTCCCAGGACTCTCCCTTGAATGGGTGTAGGTGAGGGGCCACAACCCTGACTGCCACAGCCCAGCCTGGTGCCAGCCCTGAGCCTCTCACTGCACATGGATACCCACCAAAGCTAGAAGAGCTCATTTTCTGCAACTTATGGCTGTCCTGGTTCGCCCACCCCTTCCTCACCAGGGAAAGAGCCAAGAGCTAAACAAGTCCAAGAGTGTCCTTTGCCATGGGTACCCAACAGCCACGTGCAGACACCTCAGAACCTGGCAGACCCCCTCATGGACTGGGTGGAGTGGCTGAGATGACCTGACCCTCCACTGTAGTCACAAACACCCTTCCAAGGCTGGTTCCGTCACTGACCCACCAGAGACTGAAGGATAAACAGCGAGTCAGGTCTCTTCGTCTCCTTCCTCAACTGTCCACCTTCCCTGAGGTCCTCCCATGAGTAAGGAAACAGAGACCAAGGGACAGGGGGGAATTACCCTGCTCCAGACCCTGGTTTTCTGCCAAGACACCACACTAAAGCAGAGCAGGGGTTCTGATGGATGTGATGGTTCACCTCCAGCCTGATCCACACACCAGAGAAGAGACAGGAGCTCTCCAAGAATCCCACACAGCAATGGCCCCAACCAAATTCTAGCAGCATCACAAATTAAAGCTCAACTTGAAATGAGGAAAGGGGATGGAGAACCTGCAATGTGGTCAGTGTCATGAGAGAGAGGAGGAGGGCTTGGACAAGATCAAGGAGGAGGAATGGGGAAGGCCAGGTTTGGGAAAGCAAAAGCCAGACAGCCAAGGGATTTCGCTCCATCACCAGCGTCGGAGCCACGGCCCTGAGCGCTTAGTGGGGATGTGAACAGCGAAACCTGATCGGCTGTTAACCCAGGAATGCGTGGAAATGGCAACTGCACATAACTCCAGGGAACCCGCCAGCGGTGCCCCAGCACCCGGAATCACACGGATAACCCGCGCGCTTCGCGCATGAGCTCATCCTGGGGATAATGCTCTCACATGAGCCCAGCCAGCAGGAATTCACCACACGCTCGGGGGATGGGGGGGCTCAGGGGGATCCCCTTCTCCTCCCGCTCCTTTCCCCTTGCCCTCCTGCCACCATCCCACATTTCCCACGGATTGCGCGCTGCACCCTGGGAGCGTGCGGCTCCCGGAGCCCCGCGAGCTGTGCCTGGTGCTGCAGCCTCCCCATGCAGGGCTGCAGAGGGGCTGGGGAGAAGCCCTGTCAAATACTATGAAGCCAGGGGGAAAGAAAAGGAGGGGAGAGGGATCTGTGCCCCACATTTCTAGTGCTGAACCTGCTTCTTTCTGTTCCTCCAGCCTGCTGGGAAAGGGAATGAGAATGTCTTCCCTGTTTCACCCACATCCTGGCTGCTGGTGGTGCTTCATGTACCCAGCAGGGCCCAGCAGCACTGGGAGGGATCGTGCTCCAGCCCTGGGAGCACGATGGTCACCGTTAGGTGTTGCACCATTCCTCATGGCACTGCATCCATGCAACTCCTCTCTTGCCTCTGCCTTCCCCTCTCACCATAGTCAGCCTTGTGGAAAGAAGCTGGAATCCATGGAGGTCCCCTCCCCCTGGGAACCAGCAACCCAACACAGCTTCCTTCTCACAAGCAGCAAATGACCCACAGGAGAACCATAAATAATTTTGCTTATTCTGTTCCTCCCTCTCCCAAATGCATCAGCCCAGAAGTTGCTGTCTGCTGAGAGGGATGGTAAAAGTCCCACAGAGCAGGAGCAGGACGTGACCTTTGGTGGAGGATTAGCTGTGCTCCACAGGGCAGACATCCAGGTGGTCCGGGAAGCCAGCTTGGCTCACAGAGGACACGTTTGTAACCGCTCAGGCACTGACACCTCCTGCCCATGGTGGCTTTTCTGGAGACCACCTACAAGTGAAAGTCAAATGCCTGCCCCTTCAACACCTCAAGGTGTCTCCTTCAAAAGGCAGCTTCCCTGTATCCTGGTGGGAACCAAGGAGAGACAAAGCCACCACAGGTGAAGGAAGAGCTCAGACCTGCAAGGCAGGAATTCAAGCTGCATTGCACGTGGCACAGGGACTACTACAAACCAGGGAGCTCTGAGGGCCATCGGGTCAGGGGGACCGGATTCAGCTCCTCAGACAGCACCCCAGCATGTCCTGAGGGCTGGGCTGCATCCTGCTGGCATGAGATCCCTTCCAGAGCCTGGCAGGGGTGCCTTGCAGGGGGCACAGCATTCATGCCCAAGGTCAGGTAATTGGAATTTTGGAAGCAATTCCAGGCTTTTTTGAACTATCTCCAGAGAAGGAGGATTTTCTACCTTTGAACTGAATGATCCAATCTTTCCACAACCAAATCCCTCCTTCTCCAGTGGCTAAGCTCTGGAGCCTCTGATGTCACTCACCCTGGAAATGTCAGGGCAGGAACAAAATGAGCCTGCCCAAAAACAGCCTAGCCAAAATGCAGGCAGGGTATGAGAGTTTGGGTCCATAACCTGTCCTCCTCTGGTTGGACAGGCCCCCAAAGAGGACTGGAAATGCGATTTAATGTGCCAGCAGAAGGATATTTTACACCTGGGCAGCTCTGTTCAAAGAGGTGCCACACTGGCCTGTGGGTCTCTTGGAGACCACCTCCCGCCCCCCATATTCCCCTGGAGTTTCCATCTTCCCCTCCAGGCAGGGTTCTCCCTTTCCATGGGGCAGCATCACCCAAGAGCTGGCTCAACACCCAGGAGTGGGAAGAGAGCTAGCAGTGGGAGGAGAAGGGACCAAGGCTCAGACTGCAAAACAAACAAGAAAATGAAAAATTAGGCCAAGAAAATGGAAAGCTGAGAGGTAACACAACAGTGGGGGAAAAATCCAGAGGGAGAGAGACACAGCAGAGGTCACAGCCAGCCTGCCCTGGAGGAGAGGGGAAGGAGCAGATGCAGAGTGGGGATAGCTCCTCGTTTTGACCCCTTCCAGTCCTGCATCCCACCCCAGAGCTGGATGCCTGCTTGATTATCAGTGCACGGGATATGGAGCAACAGATGAGTGTTCCTGTCCCAGGAGTTCCCAGCGTTCCCCAAAACATTGCCCACACCATGTCACCGCCAGCCAACTGAGATTTTCCCCAAAGCCAGCCAAGAGCCCTGAGCAAAGCGTGTTTCTCGGTATGTGAGACAGCCCCGGCACTGCGAGGATGCCTGGGAGCCCGGGGTAACCGGACACCGGCGGCTCCTGCAGGGACAGTGATTTATACCTTTCCCGGGAGAGCGGGGAGCAGCGGGAGCCCCCCCACGGGAGGGGGAAAGGGCACCAGGCAGGACCCTGGGAGATCCCATGAGATCCCAAAGATCCCAACAGATCTCCAAGCAATTTCCAAGCCACAGGCTAGAGCCGTGCCAGCCCTTTCGGTACGTGCCAGGCGATGCGGTAGTCACGGCTCCGCGTGACTCGTCCGGAGCCAGACGCCGGCAGACAGAGTTACCGGAGCCGGGCTGCAGGCGGGCAGGAGCAGCAGCAGGAGGAGGAGGAGGAGGAAGCCGAGGGCTCACGGGGGACTCGCTGCTCCAGCGCGACATCTAAAGGGCTCCGCAGGCGGCTGCACGGGCAGGATTTCCCCGCTCCATCGCCGCTGCATCCAGCGCATCGCGCGGCTGCAGGCACCGCTGCCGGACACGCGGGCGGCTGGAGCACCGCGCTCGGAGCGGGCTCGGAGGACAGAGACGCAAAATCCCGCAGTGACTGCACAGGACTCGCCGATAACAGCAAGGATTTTCAGCCCCAGAGGGGAAGAGGCTGCGGGGACTGCGGGGATGCAACAACATCTCCTTATCAGCTCTTTGCCCTCCCCGGGGGCTGCAGAAACAGCAGCTCTGCCCCTTGCAGACACATCCAAACCTGGCCGAAGTATCCCAGAGCTTACGCATGGAGGTGCAGGATGCTTTGGAAATTAGGAGCAGGGCTCAGGTTGCAGGAGCAGAGCGGGGGCTGCCTTTTATCCTCTACAGAGCCGTGGGCTGGTGCCACACTCTCAGTTCAGGCAAGGAACAAAACTACTGCTGAAAAGAAAAATAGGCAAGATGGAAAGGTGCAGAGCACAGCAGGTGTGGGCACAGAGCCAAGAGCAACCCCCACACCCAAAACTTCTGATTCTGCCTGCCCTGCCCTCCCCTGCTTCCCATCACTCCCTGACACCTGATAAATGCCTCGTGGCAGTCCTGCAAGGAACTTCACAGGTATCAAACCATTAGGCTGCTCAAGACATTCCTTTGAAACCTACAGACTTTATTATTCTCGAGAGTCTTTGCTGTGCTTCCTCTGTACCAGCCCAAAATACTCCTCAGCAGGTGCAAAATTCTTTCCTGAATTCCAAACAAAGGTCTACTCCTAACAAATTACAGTCATTGCTGTGAAGTAGCTGAGAGATTGCAGTGCAAGGGCCTCACCCCAGCTAAATCACTGGGATAATCACAAACAGGGACTCCCATTTGCCCCGCTCAGAGCAGAACATTTTTCCATTAGTGGGAACAGGATTTTTGGAGCAGTCACAGATGCAGAGAGCAGAGGTGGATTTGGCTTGGTACCACTCTCAAATCCCTGCAGGTGATGAGTCTGCTGCAGACAGAGCTCTGACACCAGACCTCGGGCAGAAAACACCCATGGGTGCTGCCAGGGCTGCACGTCCTGAAACAGCTGAGGGATGGAACACCTCTCCTGTGGGGGAAGGTTGATGGGACTTGGAGCAACCTGTACTGGTGGAAGGTGTCCCTGCCCACGGCAGGGGGGTGGCATGAGATGGCCTTGGAGGTCTCTTTCCATCCAAAGCATTCTGGGATTCTGTGAACAGTCTTCCCTCAGCTATCCAGCCCCTCTCTGACCCACCTTGGCACAAATCTGCTCTTGGGAACCAAGATGTCCCAAGTACTTCAGAAACTTATCTTGTCACTCCCAGTGCCTTTTCCTTGGCCAAAACTCCTCACCAGCTCTCTTGCAGCCCCTTTAGGAACTGGAAGAGGCTCTAAGGTCTCACCAGAGATTTTTCTCTTCCCCAGGCTGAACAACTTATTAGAGGGGGAGAGAAGCCCAGGAGCCAATGGAGCCCACTAATTACCCCGGCTAATTCCCTCAGGGGAGCCCCAGGTCGGTCCGGGTGGTGGGAGTGGGAAGAGGAGGGCAGGGACCCCTCAGCCCCTCAGCACTTTCCCAGGCAGTGAGCGGGAGTGGGGCAGCTCTGCCTCCCCTGCCAGCAGTCTCCTGTTTCCAAACACCTCACCCTGGTCTGCCAGGGTTGCATCAGCTCCTGCACTCGTATTTATAACCAGGCTTTAAAACCTGATATTCCATTTCCAGTAGCTCGGTGGGGGTGAGCTGAATCCTCAGGGCCCCCAGCCAAGCAGCTGCTGCCAGCATGATCCCTCTTCCCTTCACATCCTGCTCAGAAAAGCTCCCCACCGTCAACCTGGTGCCACGGCTTACTGGCATGGGCTCTTTAATTAGCTGAGCGAGGCAAGAGGCAGGCTCTCATTAAAGGGAGAGCTAATTGAGCCTGGATAGGGGGATGGGGAACTTGGTGGTGTTTGAGCGAGCACTGGTTAATTGAACTGAGTGCATGCTCAGGCACATTGCTCCCTCCCCTTCCCAGCGAGTCTCACCAGCAGCGTGAGGCTTCTGCGATTAAAAAGACCTCCACCAGCTATTTTTAAACTGATGGATGGGTGGGAAGGGGTTGAGTGAGAAAGGGAAGGGAGACCCTCTCCATCTCAAGCACTGTCAGAGAGGCTGAGGGCTGAGAGGACCTGCGGGTCCTTCTCCAGAGCTGCTTCTCTGCTCCTTCCCCATGCCAGAGGGAGGGAGATCCCAGCTCCAGCCACCACGACTCCAGGACTCACACTGAGGCCAGCCCACAGCAGGCTGGTGACAGCAGAAGGACTGGCTCTGCCGTGTCCCTGCCAGTGCAGCTCCAGGACCTCCGCTCCCTCCAGGAGGAAACTTCCAGCTGCTTTAGGTTATAAATAAAGAATGACCTGATGAGAATGGCCAATCTCCTGGCACCAGCATCAGTCACACACCTATTAAGTGTACAAAGCTACCTCTCAGATTAACAGCAATCCATAAACCCTGGCATCAGGAGCATATTTGGAGCTTGGCTGGGACCCATCAGCCAGTCTGGTTCCATGTACCATCTAATTCCACTTCTATTTGGTCTTGACTATCTTTTGTGGAGAATCGTAGACCCAAATCTGGCAGAAACAGCATAAAAAGGAGAACACAAGCCTGGGACTCTTAAATGAATCCTCTCCCAGCCTCAGCTGCACTGTGTGTGTCTGCAGAGGCCAAGCAGCTTCCGTGAGCCCAAAACTGCTTCAGTGGAAAAGGAAAATAGCATTTAGTAGCCTGAAAGGGGCAGTAAAAAGAAAAATTGCCTATTATTTGAAACGTGCTTGGGAACCTCTGCTGAAAAGTATTTGGGAAACACAAAATAAGCCTGAAATTATGCAGGCTCCTGGCTGGGTGCTGCAGCACTGCTTCACCCCCACCTTAAGCATGGAGGACCAGCTTATTTTTGGGGTATTTGGGGCAGGAGGGGTGGGTGTCCAGCAGGCAGCAGCATATTTCCCTGCTTTTACTTCCAAAGCAGCCATCTAGCCCTGTCCCATTCCTGGGCACCTGGTGCCACCTCACTGGCCCCAAGCCCTGCTCCTGGCCAGCCCCTCGCAGCACAGCACAGGGCACTGGCTGGCAAGAGCCTCCACACAGGGAAAATACTGCACAGCTCCAGCCCCAGTGCTGGGGGGACATTGCAGCCCCCCAGGACTCACTCAGGCTGCTGCAGGGACAGCCCTGACCCCGCTGGCTGCAGGTGCTCCCTGTGGAGCAAAACCATCACCTGCTTTCATAAAGTACCAGACCGAGGGAGGGGAGGAATTTCCTCATATCCAGCATGGATTTCAAAGCACTTATTTACAAGAGAGTTCCCCTCTATTATCAGCCCTCTGTCGTCCTGTCCCACTTCATTCTGGGACCCCCAGCAGCCGCTGTTCGGGGTGGAACAGGCTGAACCACCAGACATTCCGTGACACTCAAGGCAGGGATGTGATCCCATTTTGGAGAAGGTAGCAGTTCCTGTCTGATAACCTCAGAGAAGAATCTGAGCAGATGCTCAGTGAAGATGAAAAATAAATGCAAAACTCAGTCCTGCTGCAGACTGGTGCTTGAGGCCATGCTGAATCCATCCTTCCCTGATGGGAAGCTGTTTTAGACAAAGCTTTTTCTGGCACCCACAGAGCAGGAGAAAGTATGGGGGTGTCCCAGCAGTCACGACAAAGTGTTTGGAGCTGGAAATCCATTTGCCTGCAACAGGGAGGCCAGGCAGGGCTTAACTCTGATCCACCTCCACCTCATTACCCCCACGCAGCATCCCCAGCAGGGAAGCAGCCTGTGTAAGAAGGGAAAAACAAGTGCCTGCAGACCCCCCGGGCAATGACAGCCCCTGAGCCTCAGCCCTGTCACTGGGGAGAGATCAGAGCATCCTCAGGAGCCTTTTCCTGACCACCTTCACCTCTGGGAAGCAAAGATAAACCTACACCCAGAGCATAACCTCTATCATAGAGTGGGGTGAGTTGAAAGGGACCTTCAAGATCATCTGGTTCCAGACCCACTGCAGAGACATCTTCCCCTAGACCAGGTTGTTCATGGCCTTGGACACTGCGAGGGATCCAGGGGCAGCCACAGCTGCTCTGGGCACCCTGTGCCAGGGCCTGCCCACTCTCCCAGGGAACAATTACTTCCCAATATCCCATCCAGACCTGCCCTCTGGCAGTGGAAAGCCATTCTCCCTTGTCCTGTGACTCCAGGCTCTTGTCTGGCATTTTGTCCTTCTCCAGCTCTCTTGGAGCCACTTTAGGTACCTGAGGGCTGCACTCATAATTTCTACTTCATTCTGGAATTATTTCATCTGCTCTATCCAATGACTTCACTCCTGCTGTGCCACAAGTGGGGAACACTTGAGCCATGCATGGCAAGAGGGGAGGGATCCCATCCCCAGACCGGTGTGGGTTTGCTGAGCACAGCCCTGCTTCAGAGCTGCCTCCTCTCCCAAGGAGCACAGGGACTCTCTGCCTCCCCCCTTGCTGCCAGCTTGCAGCTGGCTCAGCTGAAAGGCACTACAGCACTACAAACCATGGGTGTTTTTGAAGTTGGAAAGATTTAAGAAACACTCATCGTTATCAGTTTTAATATCGAGATAAGCCTTGTACCTCACAGGCTGAGCTGAAGGGATCCCAGTGCCAGAGGCAGGGAGGTGCTGTCTTAGATCCTTATTTACAACAGCAAGATGCTTCCACATGATACCACCACCAAATTTTGGTCATTATCCTGCAGCTACCCAGTAGTCAAATTTTGTTTGTCTAGAACTGGTAATGAGCCATTATTTCCATTCCCATTCCCCCCCTGCCAGAGGCATCATCAGAGGAAGGCAAGGCAGGCTGATAGCTAGGGGCAGCAAGCAGAGCACAGCTAAGCACATGTTGCTTTCACACACCAGACTTGGGTTGTCTGGATAAATTTGTTCTACACCTTCACAGCAAGATGGTTTTGGGAATCCCCACACATTGTGGCTAGCACTGAGCAATCCAGCAGCTGAGATTTGGATGGGAACTCCAGGCTGAATTAAACCCATCAGTCACTCTAACGCCAGAACTTGGGAAGCTGCAGGACATAGCAGCAGGACATGCAGCATCTGCACTCAGACATCTGCACGCTCCTTTTAACAGGGAAATGGGATTTTCTTCTCACCCAGCTGTTGTGTAGGCCCTTGTGAAGGGAATAGCTGGGAGCACCCTGGGAAAGGTGTGTGCTTGGTTTCCAGCTGGTCCCAACAACACAGATCCAGGAGAGCCTGGAGGACAAGGGATCTTCCTGCACTTTTCATTGACTAGCAAAGGAAAGTGGAAACAGAATCACAGGCTGGGTTGGGTTGGAAGGGACCTCAAAGCTCATCTCATTCTACCCACTACCAGGAGGAGGGACACCTTCCATGTTGCCCCAAACCCCATCCAGCCTAGCCTTGAACACCTCCAGGGACGGGACATAGGAGCTGCCTTGCTGCCATTGCTGCTTGTCACAGGCAAGAACAGCAACAAGGCTTGTGACACTTTCACTTTGATTGCAGGTTCCCTGTAATTAAGAGCAAGAGCTACTGCAACAAAACAAATTGCAGAGCAAATCACCTGCATGAGCAATGAGGGCCCAGGCAGAGTCATCACCACATGTGGGGAGGGGTGTGGTGACAACCCTGCAGGGTTCAGCAGGTGGAGGGCAGCCAGGTGATGTGCCTAAATTAAAATCTGGTTCTCACTGGGCTGAATGATAAAGGCAGGAACTGGCAATCCCACCTTGCCTGAGCTGCTGTACCTCAGCCATAGGAGCCAAGGCATCTTCAGGGTGGCCACTCATTTCTGCCCACAGACCACTCCTGCCCAAATGCAGATAATGGTTAACAGCCAGGGTGCCCCAAGGGCCTCAACAAGTCCAAAACCACACCAAAAATCCCAGGGATTCAGAAAGGATGCTATGAAACAGCTACATCCAGAGCGGCCCTTGTGGCCCACCAGGAAAGAGGTGACTCAGGCACAGAGCCTGTGGCTCATGCTGGCATTCCCAAAAAACTGCTCTCTGCTTGTCCCACAGGTGGGCCAGCTGGGTAAAGCAGAGCCTGTTTGCAGAGACAGGCACCTGAGAAAGGAATAAGGGCATGAAAACCCCAAGGGAGGCATTTGCTGTTGATGGTGTCTGGTAATGCTGAGCTCTTGGCTGGGGGAAGGAGGCAGAAAGTGCTTGGGCTGTGTTGAGAAGAGCCTGCAGGAGCTCCTTCGAACACAGCAGCCAAAGGCCATGAAACCCAGCATGAACATGTCAGAAAAGTCCGTAAATACAAAAGTGGCCCCTGCAGTCAGAGCACAGGTGGGAGCCGTGCTCTGTGCCAGCCAGTGGCTCTCTGTCCCTCACAGACAAGGAGCACCACAAGACATCAGAGAGCACATCCCAGGATGAACAGAGAAGCCCTCAGGTGGATTCTGGCAGCTGGCCCCACAGCCAGGTGAGAGACATCTCTCCTGCTCTGAACAAGGGGGGATACCCCCCTGCCTGCTGCTCCCAGAAATCTTTGGGTGAGCACAGGTGGTTTAAAATACCACCTCTCCTCAGGTAAAGCTTCCTGGTCCTGAGGACACCCAAAAACCCAGAGCCAGGGTACACCCTGCTCAGCTGGATGACAGCAGGGACCCCAAGGGCCCAGCCCCACGCCAGGAGTGCTGGGACCACAGGGTCGCTGTGTCCTGCAGCAACAGAGTAGCTGAAGGGAGAAACCTTTCTCCTGTGCCTTTGGAAACAAGAATCCACCATTTTCCAGGACTTTGGTGAAAGTCCTGGACCAGGAAACACACAGGAGTGTGAGTCCCTGTCTGGCTGAAGGACAACCCACCTGCTGCACTTTCCCACAGGT
This sequence comes from Pyrgilauda ruficollis, assembly GCF_017590135.1. NCBI lineage: Eukaryota > Metazoa > Chordata > Aves > Passeriformes > Passeridae > Pyrgilauda > Pyrgilauda ruficollis. The sequence continues at coordinate 14,169,208 of NW_024514764.1, read as the reverse complement.
GAGATTCTTTTAACGGCCTCCACCTTCACTCCTGGCTTAATCCTGGGCAACGGAGCACCTAAAAACCACAAAGGTTCCTAGGAACCAACAGATGCAACATACCAGTTGGAATAAGACACTGACTATGAGGGGAAACCTGATCCTTTGGATCTTTCTTGAAGACATAAAAAACCTAATTTTAGGAATAAAGAGACTTTTAACAATTATGAGTTTTCTTTGGGTTGGGAAACAAAACAAAACAAAACAAATCAAAAATCTGGGTCTTTCTCAGTTATTGTAGAGGGGAAAAAAATCAAAGAAAAAAAAAAGATGCAAAAATCCAAGTTTCTAGTGTAAAAGCAAGTGTGTGCACACACACAAACCAACACACTGACAATTACAGCCTCTGACCAGATCAGGGACCTGCAATATGTGCAAGTGCAGCCTCACCACCGTGTGCGTGGCAGAGCACAAGGGTGTCTCTGGAGGTTTGGGGGTTCTGTTGTCATGCACCAACTCATTGATCTCTTCCTAGGAAGGCAGAACTCCAGTAACTGATTTCTTCCCTGCTCCTTGGTCAGCACTTGTGCCATCAGGAAGATCCACTCCCAAGGGCACCAACCTTCCTGCTTGTCCCTGCCGTGTTCCCAGAAATGATGGGCAGTAAAAAAACTACTCAGCATATTTCACAGGCACATTAGTAATAAATTCCTCTCCCAAGGAGACTGTGGGAACAGAGCTCCACAAGGGTTATTTTTAAAGCAGAGCAGCCACCAGCCTGCCCTGGGTGTGCCCGCTCAGGACTGCTGTTCCAAGAGTGCTGGAGTAGCCATGGAGGACAGACCAGTTCCCTCCAGCCCAGGCAGGTGGGAAGGGAGTGGCATGGTCTGGTCCTTCATCTCAGTGGGGAACAGAGCCTTCCTCTCCACACACCCCAGACACCCAAGAGAGAGCTCTGTAGTGCAACAGCAGCACCTTCTGCAGGGTGACAATGCCTGTCCTGTGCTCCCCAAGGACAGGCTCCTTCCCATAAAGTCACGATGAGCTCAGCAGTGTTTGCTCTCCTTTGGACCCCCAGCCCTGTGCTTCACACTCCCAAGCTCCTGGCCAAAGGGGAGAGGCCCTGAGAGCTCAGGTGGGACCTGCAGATCCCAACTCCTGTCAACTGCCTTTGCTCCCTGGGATGTTCTGTCAGCTGAAAAGCCTTGAGCAGCCAGAACACTCCAGATCTGCTCCAGCAGGAGCAGCCTACACCTCTCCAGCAACATTCCTGCTCCCTTCCAAGGCGAGAGGCAACAGCAGGTCCTGTCTGAGGAGGCCAGCAGGATGCAGTAGGCAGCAGGTATCATGGAGCCATCCACGCAGCCTTTAGATGCCTGTGTGTTTCCATAGGTGGCCTGGGTCTCTCTTGCATCCCAAGGAGGTGGGACCATGTCTGGTGTGAAGTCCCTGCTCCAGCTGCTCCCCAGCACTGCTCTCTGCCCAGCTGTGTCCAGCACAGCTGTGGCTGGGGATGAGACCAGAGCCAATCTGTGACACCTTTTCCAGGAGGCCAGACCTAGCACGAGAACCTTCTCTGCCACGACACTGGAGATTCTGGAAGTGTTTTGAAGGTGATCCCTACAAAGCTCTGTGGTTCACAGCTTTCTGTTGAAGCAGATGCTGGTGAGGCTGCTGCCAGCCCTGGGCAGCTCTTCCAACCTGCTCCCAAGCCTCAGTGGGAGGTGTTGGGTGCAGCAAGGGCCAGGAATTGGGGGGAAACATCATGGCAGGACCATCACTCCCCTGTGAGAAGCAGGGGACACTTGCAGGTCACGGCCAAGTTCAAGCAGGAGTCCAGATAATGAGTGAGTTGGTGGAATGGGGCATCTCTGAGGTCATGCTGGGACACCAAGCCACAGCCAGGGGCAGGATCAGGCCTGGAGCTACCACACAGGTCCACAGAGATGAGGGCAGGGCCACTGGGAATCAACCCATGATTTAGGGATGGAGCCAGAGGCTCCAGAGCTGAGCGGGGCACGTCTGAAGGGCAGATCTACAATGGCAGGACCCATTCAGCACAATCCATGCAGATCCTGCAGCATCCCTGCCCCCAGTCAAGCAGACAGTGTGTGGGTTGGCTCCAGGGACACCTCAGAGACTGCTGGATCTTGGGATAATGCTCTCTGCCACGGCAGGGGCTGCTTTTCCTACCAGATAAAGATTTTTTGCCTGATGCTGCCCCTTGTTCACAGCCACATTTCTCCAGCACAACACTGCTCCGTGGCTGGGGCTGCCCAGCCTCCTGCCCCTTGGCATTAGCTCTACTCTCTCCAGAGGTGAAGGACCCACTCAGTGCAGCATTCAGTGACTGAATTCAGCTGCACTGCCAGATCCCAGTGCACAGACTGCTTCCAAAGCCAACCAGCCTCACTGCTGGCAGGCTGGGACTGTGCTGATTCAATGATACCTGACTGCAGTGCTCAGGAGCAGCCTGCAGCAAACAGGACATGCAGATGTTCTTCTGCTCCACGGCATTCCCAGTCCAAGGCAGAGTCAGGCTCAGGAGTAGAGAGCTTAAGTTTACAGTGCTGAGCAGCAGTTACAGTTCTTATCTGAAAGGTACTGATGCCAAGAGAAACGTTGACATTGGCTTCCAGGGGCTACTGAGGAAAAGCCTCTGCCCACCCTGCCAAGGCCTTGGAGCAAAGAGAGATGATCTATGGAAGCAGCAGGATAAGGCCAGCCCATGGCATGATCCAGGCTCAGCTGCCTAGAGGAGGAGATGCTTGAAAACACATCATTGGTGTGGACAGCCAGGCCCAAGGGAAGCAAGGACCAGCCACTTTCAAACGTGACTCCATGGGGCTCCTGGGGGCTTTGGAGGCCATGGCGGCCTCCTCATCCACTGGGCTCCTGAGGCAACCTCTGCCTTGACCTCAGAGCAAGATGATCCTCCTTAGACTGCATTTGCTGTCCTTGAGCTGGTCCCACACCCTGGGAGAGGTGACCTGTCTGGCAGCTGCCCACAGCCAAACACTGCCCCGCACTGCCCAAGAGAACAGGCCCTGTCCATTGCCTCTCTGCTCTGATGGATTCCCAGGACATCACAGAATGCCAGGATGGTTTGGGTTGGAAGGGACCTTAAAGCCCATCTCATCCCACCCCCTGCCATGGGCAGGGACACCTTCCACTATCCCCGGGTGCTTCAAGCTCCATCCAGCCTGGCCTTGGACGCTTCCAGGAATCCAGGGGCAGCCACAGCTGCTCTGGGCACCCTGTGCCAGGGCCTGCCCATCCTCACAGGGAGAAATTTACTCCTAACATCTGGTCTAAATTGCTCCTGCTTCAGCTTAAAGCCATTCCCCCCTGTCCTGACAGTGTACCTTAAAGCAAGGTCTTACAGCAAGGTCCCACTGGGAGTCAAGGAAGGCAGGTGAAGAAGGTTATGAAGGTTATCCACCATGAAGAAGATTAGCAGTGGGACAAAGATTTCGACTCAGATCAGCTGGTGGCATGTGGGCAAAACATCCTCTAAATTTTTGCATTAAGCCTGGTCTTAACACTGTACTGAGCTTAAAACAGTGCAAACCACTCCTGCATTCCATCCTGAGAAGTGTCCTACTGGAAAAAAGACTTTGCACAGGGCAGAGCAAGATCAGACTAGAGACTCCCTGCAGGCAGAAAAGCCAAGTCCTGGTTTGGTTTGGATCATTACTCACGCTCCAGCATTGCTCCACCCCAGCAAAGTGTGCAGCAGCTCCAGGCTGGACATGAGGACAGCCAGGCAGCTGCCACGGGCTTGACGTGGGAGTGTGGAGACAACTCTGCAGCCCTCAGCAGCCAAGTGGCTGCCCAGGGCCACCAGCAGAGTTGGCCTGAGCTGACCATGTCTCCTGCAGGCACCACCCTGCTGCCTCCCCACACACCCGAGGGCTGTGAGCATCAATCTCCCCACATCCCAGGGTGTTCCCTCCCAGGCTGTTCCCTACCCTCAGTGCTCTCCCAGGCTTGGGTGGGCAGTCATGAGATGTTTGGTGGGGTGAAGCAGAGCCTGGCTGAGTCCTGGGCTTCCCTGCAAGCACCAGGGATGTGCCTGTGCCCAGCTCCACCAGTGCCCACCTGGGCACCAGTAAGCAGAAAGGAGCCAGAGCCCAGAAGCCAGGTTTGTTTTGCCCAGCCGGGAGCTGATGGGAATTCCCTCTGGATACCCATATCCATGCCCAGCTGGAAACCAAAACAGGGACATGTCCTGTCTTCAGGCAGCACTGGGCATGAGCAGAGGTACCAACAACAGCTTGAGAGCATTGTCAGGGCTGGGGCTGCCCCTTCCTCAGCCCCAGTGGGGAAGACAGGAAGGGGATGGAGAGCAAGAAGGCCTTTGCAGCCTCCTCCAGGATCCCAGCAGCACAGAGGAGTGGGAGCAGCTGAGCTCAAGCCCAGAGTAATACCCTGGTCTTTGGGCAAGAAGGAGCAGTGAGGCGGTGTGTTGGTGAGCCTGGAGATCACAGCCAGGTGTGCCATGGGGATCACAGCCCCACATGTGCCATGGGGATCACAGCCCCAAGTGTGCCATGGGGATCACAGCCAGTGTGCCATGGGGATCACAGCCCCAACATGTGCCATGGGGATCACAGCCAGGTGTGCCAGGACACACAGCCACCTGGAGATTACTTCACCAGAAACTCATTACCTGGCATGACACCATGAGCTAAACGATCGGGTATGGGATGTGCCAGCCCAAGAGCTGGTAATAAGGGCTTCAGCCAAGGAGAAACAGGGCAGGGAATTGGTGTGAGCACTGGGACTCGTCCCATGCATGGGAGAGAAACTAAAGAACCATTTTGTCTGTATCCTGCTGGAAGAAAAAATACACCAGATCTTAATAATAGAGAAACCCCTGTCACCATCTGGAAAGTTTCAATCCCTGCAGCTCAAGCACTATGACAGACAAGCTGTCCCCTAGGAGAGGTCAGAGCCTTTCCCAATGGATGTGCTGCCCACAGAAACAGCCATGTCTTACCTCTTCTCCCAGACTTTCCCACCCACGTATCCCAAAGCAACACAAGATTGAGGGCACAGAGGCTTCTGCATTTCAAGGGGGTTCTATCAACTCCCACCACGCCCAGTTCTACTGGAGGAAAAAAATATACCACCAGATCCTTTAAAATAGTGCCAGGTTGTCACACTGGAAACAGTGATTTTGCTCAGGTGAGTGAAAGAGGAGTGAAGCTACCTCTTCCTTTGTCCATTTACACAGCACCTGCCTACCTGCCCAATGATGCTGCAAACCAGAGAGCATCCTTCAGCAGAAGATGGGCCCTGGAACCCCCTGTGGCAGGGGCAGCTAGCCCAGTGACAAGGACACTGAGGTTTTTAAGCTGAGCAGCAGGTACTGCCACGAGCTGCCATGGACCACAGGCTGGATGCAGCACATGCAGGGAAGAGCAGCAGGAAGAATGATCCCGCAGCTCACACATTTCTATTTCTTCAGAAAACTTTGGAGCTGAAAGGTGGTCACTGAGGTTGAAGTGTTTAAAATTCAGTCTGGAAGGAGGCTGGGGAGGCAGCTCGGGAGAAGGGACATCGCTCCCCAGTGTAAATGAGAGCCAGTGTTTGAGCTTGGAGGGGGAGCAGCACACGGGGGGCATCCCTGGGCCTCCCCCTTTCCCCTCATCAAAACCTTCTGGGTGGGCTCTGCTCATTGCCTGTGTTCCAAGGAAAGTTCAAGTCCACGCTGGGCGAGGGCTTGGAGCACTCCAGGATTTACAGAGCTGCTGACAGGCAGCCCGAGGGTGACCTGGGCTGTGCAGCCCAGCGTGACCAAGCCTCGGGGGTGCAGCAGCAGCAGCGTGGGGGCAGCCCTGGGAGGGGCAGGGCTGGCCCCAATAAACACATCAGGTTCTCCTGGGGGCTCGTGCACAGTAACCACTAAATATACACCCGACGGAAAGTGTGGAGTGATTTATTTTTGTTATTGTTGGTCTGACGTCCTGCCGGCGCTGCTGAGTCCCAGGGACTGCCTGAGCACACACCAAGCACTATCAGAGAAGTGCCATAAAGCAAATATTAGCAGGGCCTGCGCTGGAGGTGACGTGGGGCCACCGCAGCTGAGCGCAGCCACCACCAGCAGGAGCCACCACAGAGAGTGACATAATCCTGCAGGTGCTCCAGCAGCCCGGCCACCATCCATCAGGGTGGAGGAGGAGGAAGGCCATGGCATGATCCTGCCTTGGGAGGATGCCAAGGTGGAACAGGCTCAGCTGCATCACACTGCTGGCCACCATGCATGAGGCAGGAGAAAAATCCCCTCTGGAGAAGGGGACTGAGCTGCCTGGCTTTTCCCTGGAGCCCATCTCTGGTAGCAAGATGGAATTCCCTCAAGAGCTCCCACCTGGGAGTTATTAGCCTTTCATCATCCAGCATGCAGATGAATGTTATAAAAATCCCAAAGCCACTATGGACTCTAGACCAAAACCACCCAAACTCAGGGGTGCATTTCTCTGGGACATGTTTCCAGAATAATTTGGTGCTGGAGGGGAGGCCACTGACACCAGCAGGAAACTCCCCATTTTCTAACAAGGGTCTTTCCCTGCGGTGACCGTGACATTGTCCTGTCTGTGTCCCCATGCCCCTGCCTGATGGCAACTGCAAAGTGCAGTGACCCTTTGCCACTGGGGTGGGCTTTGAAGGGCAGCAGTGACCAAGAGCCCCCTCTGCTCTCACCCAGATGTCTGCTTGCCCAGTAGAAATGCCCATCCATGGAGAGGTTGAGAAAGGGGACAGGAAGGTCCCACCAGGACAGGACAGGTTCACAGCAGAGCTCGAGCCAAGCTGAAGAGTTGCACTGGCTGCATGGGTGAGCAGTGGTGCAGGGCCATGGGCAGGAGGGTCAGAGCTCTCACGTCCCCTGGCAGTGGAGCAGAACCTGCACTGCCCCACACCTCCCCTGGCCCCACACAGGGAGCACAGGGCAGCAGGTTCCTCACCAAAACAGCAGGGACAAGGTACCAAGCCAGTACCACACTTAGGGAAGCTTTGTCCTCTGAAACAATAATTCCCACTTTACAGGCTGCTTCAGCTGTGGAGCAGGATACAGTGGGATCCAAGCTCAAGCTCAATGAAGTTTTGGTAAACCATAGGCAGCATCATACTGTGCAAGCTTGAGCCCTGCAGACACACAGGTCACAGCTCCTGAGCTCCAGCTCCTGAAATGTGCTGATCCCTGCAGCCTGAATCCCCAGCACTGTGCAGATCCAGCGCCCATGGCGAGGGTCGGGGCAATCCCAAACACAGGAATGGGCTGGGCAGAGAACGGATCAAGAGAAGCCCCGAGCAGGAGGACTTGGGGTACTGATGGGTGAGGAACTGGCCATGCCCCAGGCATCTGCACCCAGAAACTCCCCTGTGTGCTGGGCTGATGCCACAGCAGGGGCAGCAGGGAGGGGGCGATTCTCCCCCACTCAGGGGAGACCCCACCTGCAGAGCTGTCTCCAGCCCTGGGCCCCCAGCACAGGGGAGCTTTAAGGTCCCTTCCAACCCAAACCATCCTGGCATTCTGTGATGATTCTGTGATAAGGTGGCACTTGGTGACACGGTTTAGTGGTGGCCTTGCAGTCCTGTATTTATGGCTGGACTTGATCTTAAAGGGCTTTTCCAACCTAAATGCTTGTGGTATCCTACAACCACTACTTCAAATGCCATCACAAAGCTCAGCCACCTGATGGTCCCTCTGGCCTATCCCAACCCAGCTCAGGAGCCAGCTGCCTGCAGACAGAACATTACACAGGGCCCACGCAGTGCTGCTGACTGCTGTCATTTCCTCTCTCCTGGGGGCAGAGGGGTGCAGAGCTCAATGCTTCCCCTTCCCTCACCCCCACCCATCCCAAAGCACATTCTGTCCTATTAAACTTGCCAGGTCACCCTCCTGGCTCTCCCTCCCTCAGCAGCTCCTGCACACCCACACTCACTCCATGCAAGAGGCAGGAGAACTGAACAAGCTTCTTCCACAGAAAGGAAAATTAAGACAATCAACTCTCCCTACAGATCATCTTTAAAGTAGGGTTGGTTTTTTTTTCAAGTTGTCCTTCTTTATTAGTCCCAGACAGAAATCTGAAACCCCTTTTAAAAAAAAACAGAGATACATAATGATTTTCAAAGCTGTGTCACATAATTAATGTCACATTTATCTCTTCAGTTGTAGAGATAAAAAGAAAACATCCATCCATGTCCTCATTATTTTTTATTCTCCATTTAAAGCCAGAGTTTAAATCCACAGGATGGGGACTCTAGAGGAGGGGGAAGGTCTGGCTTTCCCTTTACCCCCCACAACTATGGTGATAGAAAGATTCTCCCTCCCCTATCCCTGCTCCCTTTTCTCCACCATTGCTAATCCCAGGGTAGAGTACCAATTAAGCAAATCCTGTGTAACTGTTTCTCTCCCTCCATCCTCTGTCCCACCACCCCAAGTACAACAGAAACATTCCAGCAGCCAGGAGCTTTCTCCCATTTTCCTGGGCCAAGCCAAGGGCCAGCCCTTCAGGGCCTCCTGTGACATGCAGCCCAAGTCCCTCAGCAATATTAGTTTTTAAAAGCCACGGACATTTTCCACCATTAACACAGCTTTGATTCATCTCATGTTGCGTTTTGCTCCATTTAGGGGCTGCCATCCCATTAAAATGACATTTAACACCTCGGAGTGGGACCACCAGAGCTTTTCCCCACAGCTCCCATTCCCACCCCTGGCTCCCCTCTGCTCAGGGTTCCCTCCTCCTGGACCAGACAAGGATGTGCTGGTCACGGCCTCACAACAAAGGCCCAAGCAGTGAGAAGGACCCTTTAAGATCTCTGATGGATGCAGATAATCTGGTTTTGATCAGCTTATGACAGCTCTGAACATCACAGCTGGAGCTCTCGGGGCTTGCAGTGTGTTTTGTGTCCCACACATCCACACTCAGCTTTCACTGAGCCCCATGGAATCCCTCTGCCCCCAGGCCCTGACAAGGACCCCTGTCACTGGCTGCGCCCCAAAAAGCAGGGGCTGAGTAACAAGAGGTTCAAATGCAGCAATCAACGAATGAGCTGGGAAGAGAAAGGGCTGCTGGACCTGGGAGGCACAGGAGAGACAAGGCCTTGCCAAGGACACCTCTCCCAGGAAAACCCCTCCTCTCCCACCCCCTCTGCAAGCACCCAGGCTGACTGTGCTGATACTGTGCTGGTACTGGGAAAGTTTCTCCTCTCCCAGAACAGCCCAGAAAGGTGAATGGTGTTTGGAAAACTCCAGGAATAGAGAGCATCACGACCTCCAGATCCCTGTATCCCACCCAGGGCAGCATAAACCACATGGCTCCTCCACACACTGCTGGCACCAGCAGCTGGGCACAGGACATGGTGTTTCTGCCACCAATGGCAAAGGGAGAAACACCCCACCCCCTTCTCCCCACTGTCCAGGACTCTGCAAGTCCACATCCCTGCCATGTGCTTAAAAGAAACCCATCAAAAAGAGCAACCTGCCCCACTCCTGGTGCTCCAAGGAAACATTCTTGGTGGCAGATAGCACAGCCTCAGATGGCAGCTCTGGCATGCCAGGCTGCAGCTGCTGCTTCCATCCCAGCTCACTCCCAGCAGGTCAGAGCCCTTTCATCCCGTGTCTCTCTCTGAACCAGGGTCAAGCAGCTGCCACACACCCACACAGGCACAGAGGACAGGTCACTGTCCCTGCACCAAAGCAGTGCCCAGCTCGAGAAACACTCCTCTGCTGAGCCAAACCAAGCAGCACAACCCATGGCTAGCTGTAACTCAGCCTTTCTGCGGCAGAAAAGTAGAGCCACGAGAGGAAAACAAACCCAGAGCATTCTCTGGGCTGGGAGCAGCCTGGGGAATGCAGCCCAGCACCCACCTTTTGCCAGGGGAGCACTGCCAGCCCAAATCCAGCTCATATTCCCACTTGCTGTGGGATGAAGACGGTCACCTCTAAACAGGATCCTGTTTCAGGAAGGGGCAGTGTGAAAGCCAGGGAGAGCTTTGCTGTGTCGAGGCACCTGAGCACTGCCAGGCCCTGCAGCTCCAGCAAAGAAAATGAACCTGAGCCCCCTCTTCCAAAGGGGTGCTCTTGCTCCACAGCCACTTGAGTGGTCGTCTAACTCCCTCTTCCTTCCAATCTCTCCTGAAAAGGGGGAAAGAAAAAGCAGGGCAGTCAAAGTGCCTCTTCACTTGTTCCCACTGAGCACGTGGAGTCTTGAAATCAAGCAGTTGCTCTGGGTAAGGGATCTTCAACACAAGTGCACAGCTCCCAGCACACCTGAGCATCAGCTCCTCCTTTTGCCCTGAAACACACACAGTTAACCAGGGAAAAGCATTTAATGGAGGAATTCCAGCCCACAGAGCCACTGACAAACAGATTACAAACTGAAATTGTGGCTTGTCCACAAAATTGCTTCTAACCAAGCTGGTGAAGGGCAAGAGAAAAGCAGCACCACTGAGGGGAAAGTGTCCCTGTGCCTTGGAGTGAGCTGCATGTGCTCTGAGCATCCTGTGTGGGATGTGCAGGGAGAGGCAAGAGTGCTCCCCAGCGTACAGACACACAAGTGGCACATGGGAATAAAGGACACTGCAGGAGCTTGGAGCTGAGAGAGGGCCCAGCTGTGTCCTTGTGCCAGCAGAGGGGCTGGGCTGCTGTGGACAGCTCTGCTCACAGAGCAGGGACTGAACCAGCGGGGAGGGGATGGGGCACTTTCGAGTTGGCAGCTCCCAACACCTGAGATAGAATCATGGGATGGTTTGGGTTGGAAAAGACCTTAAAACTTCATCTCATTCCACCCCCTGCCATGGGCAGGGACACCTCTCACTATCCCAGGCTGCTCCAAGCCCTGTCCCGCCTGGCCTGGAACACTTCCAGGGATCCAGGGGCAGCCACAGCTTCTCTGGGCAACCTGTACCAGGGCCTGCCCACCCTCCCAGAGAAGGATTTCTTCCCTGTATCACATCTATCCCTACCCTCTGGCAGTTTAAAACCATTCTCCTTTGTCCTGCTGCTATCTGCCCATACAAAATTTCCTCTTTCATTTTTATGAGCCCCCTTAAGGTTTTGAAAGATGCAGTGACAAGTGGCACTAGAGAAGTGATGGGAGCCCCTCCCTGGGGGTTCCAAATGTGGGGTGCTGCTCCTACTCAAGCCCCTGTCCTCCTCCTGCCCCAGGGACTGCAGCTGTCCCAACCCCCCTTCTCCTTTCCCTGTTCTCTTCCCAGCCTTCCCCCCAAGCCCTGTCCAGCTCCACCAGCAGAGCCCAGAGCCATGCACAGCAGGCGCTGCCCTTCGCAGCCTGGTTTAGCCAAACTGCTGCTTGGCTTCACAGAAATTCTGGGAGGAAGAGAGATTTCACTCCCTTTTGGGAGGAACCACCAAGACATACTAGCTCTCTGAGCTCTAGGTTGGGAAAGAGCTCTCCTGCCCCAGTGCCCAGGCGCTGCCCCCAGGTACCAGGGAAAGCCACCCCTTTCATTTGGCAGTGGCACAAACATCTGCATGGGCACGGGCAGCACAGGAGCAGACTGGCTCCATATCCTGGAATCTGGAATTTCACCTTCTGGAAGCAACCCCACACTGCAGACCCCACTCTGGGCAGCAGGCCCAGAGGGGGATTCTGTCCCTCTGCTCCATCTGGAAGGACCTCACCTGCAGAGCTGTCTCCAGCTCTGGGGATCCCAGCACAGGAAACCCAAACAATTCCATGATTCCATGATCTCTTCAAGTCCAGCTGTGCTTCCCAAAGCCAGAGCAGGTTTCTCTTTGGGCACTGGGAGCTGTGTCTCTCCTGATCCAACAGCCATGGTCACAGGCAGGAGCAGGGCTGGCCCTGTCCCCTGGCAGCTCCGGGCTCCCCCTGACCTGACCCTGCTCTGAGTCATGGCCACATCCCTTGTGAGGGGCAGTGGGAGCAGCAGCAGCTCCCAACACAACAGCTCCTTACCAGCAAAGCAGAACACCAGAAGTCCCTTCTGCCTTTTTGGCTCTGTCTGAGCCCTGGTGTCACCAGAAGCAGGGTCACCACAGGAGCCCACCCCCACCATGGATAAACCCTCCATCCACCCCAGGGAGAGGAGGGAGGCTCAATACCTGCTGTGGGCTCTGGAGGAATCTACCTGCTCCACCATCCCATCCTCCCTTCACAGACCCCTCCCCAGACAGGCCACTTTGCCCTGCCCTTGTCAGTGAAGTTACTGACACACGAGGGTTTGCAGACACACCAGAGCCTCTGTGCAGGGACATCCCGCAGCAGCAACCCTTTCTTTGTTTATTTATAGGAAACTATTTCTGCAGGTAACACACCCCTGGAGACACAGGCACCCAGCTCAGACACTCCTGGCTCACAGGAGCAGCCACATACACAGCTCCTTACAGGAGGATGTTTAACTAAACCCACTCTGGACTCACACAGGGAACCACCCCCAGGCAGCACAGGCTGCTGAGTAAACTTGAGCACCTGGAGACTGTGAGTCTGGACTCTGTGCATGTGGTCTCGGGCAAGATACTGAGCTCATGCTCCCCCACAAGGAATGACAACATCTGGGCAGCTCAGAGTGGGGACAGAGGCTCCAGGCTGGTATTTGCCACAGCCATCCCTTGAAAAAACCCCCCGAAGAAATCCCTTCTTTATTCTGCCCTGGCTTGTGCAACTGTAACAGGACACCCACTACCCACCACGCAGGATTACTTGCTTTGGGAAAACCCCCAAAACCAGGTCAGATCACAGCAACCCTACCTTTCCTTGTTGTGGTTGCACCTACAGGTCCATCTTCTCCACACAGAGCAGGGAGAAGCAGATGATGGCAGGAGATGCAGCCAGGTTAAAACACAAAAAGCAGCAGCACTGAGGAAGTGAGACCCAGGAAGAGATGTCCCAGACACCACCTTTTGCAGGGACAGATTTTGTGGTTCTGCCCACGAAAAACTACATACCTTCTGCTTTTATAAGAAGAAACACAGGCTCCTGATCCCAATAGGAAATCTAGGAAGGCTCTAGAGTCGGGCACTTTGTTTCCTAGAGAAAAAAGCTGAAATTTGGTGGGATAGCAGCCTATTAGCTTCTCCAAGAAACATGCACTGAAGCCATCAAGATCTGTGCTTCTAAAAATCCCTTCCAAGTCCCTGACCTGCTGACATGGACAGGGGCAGGATGCCAACCCATGAGCCCAGGAGGCACACAAGCCCCACAGCTGTGCTGCTGAGCCTTCTGGGGCACACAGAGCAGAGTCTATTGCCCTCAGCAAGCCCAACCCTTTGCAGAGATGCTCTTCCAGCTGGGGAAGCCTTGTCAGTGTAAGGTTTTGGAGCAATCTGTTTAGTGGAAGGTGTCCCTGCCCATGGCAGGGCATGGAACAGGATGGGCTGTAAGGTCCCTTCCAACCCAAATCATCCTGGGATTGTGCCCCCAATCCAGCGTCTTCCTCCCGGCACATGGGTCAGCCCAGCTCAGAAAGGGGCTGGCAGAGGGGAGCTGCTCACTGGAGGTCTGAAGGATGTGAAAAGAGAGAAGAAGAAAGAAGTACCACCTGTTGCACAGACTGGATTAGGGGGTTAAACCCTTCCCATTCTGCCAGTGTAAGAAAGGGTAAAAGGCCACAGGAAAGCTGGACATTGGGAACATGATCAGGAGGCTCTGCCAGCATGGAGAAGGTTGGTCTCAGCATGAATGGAGTGAAGACAGCAAGGGAAGAAACAGGCACAGAACAACTCCAAAGCCAAGGCAAGAGCTTCCATCAGCCACCCAGGGCTTCCAGAACCTCTTCCCACCCTGCAGCACAAGCCATTGAGAAACCCTTCCCCACCAAGGCTGGTCCCAGTGCTGAGGCTGCTGCACCCACAGCCCCTGCTGGGGACCCCACTGAGCCCCACAGGCCCTTGCACCTGTCCTCCTTCCCCAGTACCACAACAAAGCTCCTCCACTCCGCTCCAGAGGAAGGCAAAGCACATCCTCCATCCCTGGGCTCTGCTCTCCACCTACATTAACTCAGGGAAGTTAACCCAGTCTCTATTCTGCCTCCCACTTCCACCCAATACACTTTGGCATAGCCACTCCACAGAGAGGGAAAAATAACCACAAATTCTGCTTCTTAACATTCCTGCACTAGAAATCCTAAAACTCTAAAAGCAAAAGGAAGAGCACATCTCCTGCTGCCACCAGCAAAGCCCCTGGTGTGGCTTGGGGACAGCACAAGCCGTCACCAGAAGCACGTGGGGCACCCAAGCCCAACAGGTGGGTCAGCACTGACATCTGCACCAGGTCACACACTGTGTGCAGGGTTTAGACTGAGGTATATACTGAAAGGTGAATTGTGAGTGAAATTAATTAATTTGTAACAAAGACATCTGCTAAAGTGTGCAGATCACTGCCTTATGGCACACTGCAGGTGGACACTGAAAAGCAGTTTGTCAGGAATTCTGCATCCTGAATTAAATTAGTTCACTTTAACAAATGCAGTCAGTGCTAAATCAGGGCGCCTCTGCAGCCCAGTGAAAAATCAGTGTCCCAGTGCTCAGCCACCACAGCAAGCCCCACGGCAGGCAGCTCCTGAGCAGCAGTGGGGCCATCCAGAGCCAATAAAACACATCCTGCTGCCCCAGCTGAACACATGGCACTGAAGATTCCTGCATGGCTCCCAGTGCTTGGGCTGGACCGTTCACAGCAGCCATGCAGATGAGATCCAGAGGGTGGTCTTCTCCCACGGCCCATCCCAGGGATGCTGGCACAGATCCTGGCCCATCCTGCTCCGGCTGTTCATCCCCAGGGGCTCAGAGCCCTAAAGGCCAGTCTCTCTCTCCAGAGATTCATCCTCTGTGGAGGAAGACAAAGGCCTGAGCTGAGTCTCACCACAGGGACAGACTGTTCTGCCTTGGTGCTGCTCAGCATCTCCTTCACCGCCAGAGCAAAGGGCAAAGCCAAACAACATAGAATCCCAGACTGGTTTGGACTGAAAGGGACCTTAAAACTGATCTCATTCCAAACCCCTGCCATGGGTAGGGACACCTTCCATAGACCATGCTGCCCCAACCCCCATCCAGCCTGATTCCCATTGGCACAGGATGGGTAGGGACTGGGATACTCAGCTCTTTGCACCCCTCCATGATATTTGCAGACCTGGGGGCTGGTTTTAGCTTTGCCTCTCCTGAAGTCATCCCCAGGTGTTCTCCCATCACTGCTCTCTTCTGCAAGTTTTCCCAAATTGTGACCAAATTCCACCTTTCTCAGTACCACCAAAATAAAGAACAGATGGTAGAGCTCTCAAGTGTAGCCACTACTATTCTTCATATTACTTGGAATGGAGGAATTGTCTTTCATTTGATCAACTATCCGTTCCCCAGCTATTTTTCCATCTGAAAAGTGGGGCAGAGTTGACATGTCTCTGTTAAACTGTCCCAAAGCAGCCAGAGAAAATGCCTTGAGCTGCTGCTGCCCAAAGCCCCGCTGTGACTCACCTCCTCACATGCAATAACACTGCCTGCGTGGAGCCACCAGCCGGCCCCGCTCCGTGAGACCATTCTGGTGGAACTGGTGACACAGCTCACTGTGTTTTTCTTGGAGGGAGAGCAGTGGGATATGTGGGCATTACTGAATAAAAAATCATTGCTGCACATGAACAATGAGCCAGTCATCCAAAGGCAAAATATTTCCCTCAAAAAAAGCAGATAACTCTTTAGACACTTTTTGCTGTGTGGCTCTTCGAAGCCCATGGAAAAGGGCTGGGCTCGGCCTCCCCTGCACATCAGGCCAACACAGGATCCTTGTGCAGCACAGCTCGGATGACAAAATCCTTCCAAGCACCAGGAGATATCATCAACACTGCAAAGTAATGAACGCCTTAAAAATCCCACTGGAAAAGGCAGGCGCTTTTGCTGCCAAGCCCACCAAGAAGGGATGAAAGGGGAGCCCTGATGGCTGTAATTTGCACCAGGCTGGACAAATGGAGGGCTGGGTGTTACCAGTTCTCATCCCAGATACTCTGCATGGATGGGGCCAACCTTGGAGCCACACCTGCTGATCACACGTGAATCTCAGAATGGTTTGGGCTGGGAAAGAACCCAAAACTCATCTCACTCCAACCCCCTGCCATGGGTAGGGACACCTTCCACTATCGCAGACTGCTCCAAGCCCCATCCAACCTGGCCTTGGACACTTCCAGGGATCCAGGGGCAGCCACATCTTCTCTGGGCAACTTCTGCCAGGGCCTACCCACCCTCACAACCATGAATTTCTTCCCAGAATCTCATCTAAATCTCTCCTCTTTTAGTTTAAAACTGTTCCCTCCCATTTACAGAGGTGAAAACAGAATTCCTGGTGATGGATGAGCCAGATTCGGGCAGAGCGAAGCTCCATGGTCCCCAGCCATGCAGGTCCCTGCTGTGCCAAGCACCCCAGCCAGAGCAGGAACACCCTGTCCTGTCCTGTCCCCGTTCCCCCAGGACACCAGTCCAGCAAAGCTCTGCTGCCACGCAGGACCCTGACAGGACTCACACCAAGGGACAACACCAAGGAACAACACTATGGAGGGACAACACTAAGGAACTCTCCCCTGCAGGCACCTGGAGCCAAGCACTGACACCATTAAGAAGAAAAAACAAATAAAAATAAAACACAGTGTGTTCTCTGACCGCCCACCGGTTCACTCCTGCCATTCCCAGGCCTGGGCTGTGCAATCCGTCTCCCAGCTTGGCGCCCGGGCTTCCCTCAGAAATGCAAGTCTTTACCCAAGAATTCATGGCAGGAGAAATCAAGAAGAGAAAGGGGAGGGGTGGAAAAATAAAAAACACTTTTGTATTTTATCCAAAGTGTTTTGCAGGTCTACTTCCCCTTGGCTCACTCACTCCGCTGGGTCTACCAGCATATTTTGGGTAATGAAATACACATTTGCTGGTCAGCCCTAATAGACCCAGAGGGACTGGGTTTCACGTGTGTTTGTTTTAAACTTAAGGGTGTTGTAAAGTTTTTCCAAGAGCCCAGGCTGGGATGATAAGCCATGGCAGGCAGTGCCTAGTTGGTGGGTGGTTGTGGTGTTAATATTTATCCCATAACTGAAGGAAGACGTGACAACATGAGCAAAGCAAACCACCATCACCACCACTACACTTCCTCACAGGGCACACACTGAACCTCTGCAGGGACCACCAGACAGGAGGCATTTCATACAATCCCTGTCTACCGCGAGAGAAAGGGCAAGTTCATTTAAAAAAAAAAAAAAAAAAAAAGTGAGAATCAGGCCTTCTAGTCCCAGAGCCTTTCCAGCCAGATCCTTCAAGTGTTCATGTGTGGGACCTGCTAGAGTGAATCCAGAGGAGGCCATGGAGATGTTCCAAGGATGGAGCCCCTCTGCTCTGGAGCCAGGCTGGCAGAGCTGGGGGTGCTCCCCTGGAGAGGAGAAGGCTCCAGGGACACCTCAGAGCCCCTGCCAGGGCCTAAAGGGGCTCCAGGAGAGCTGGAGAGGGACTGGGGACAAGGGATGGAGGGACAGGACACAGGGAATGGCTTCCCACTGCCAGAGGCCAGGGCTGGATGGGATATTGGGAATTAGGAATTGTTTCCTGTGAGGGTGGGCAGGCCCTGGCACAGGGTGCCCAGAGCAGCTGTGGCTGCCCCTGGATCCCTGGAAGTGTCCAAGGCCAGGCTGGATGGGGCTTGGAGCAACCTGGGATAGTGGAAGGTGACCCTGCCCATGGCAGGGGGTGGAATGAGATGAGCTTTAAGGTCCCTTCCAACCCAAACCATTCCATAATTCTGTCTCCCTTGGCCAATGCTCAGGTCCCAGCTGCACAGTGGACCATTCCTGTGGAGCCCATCCTGCCTCAGCCCTGCCAGGCTCAGAGGATGTGGCTCCATCCCTGCACTGTCAAACCCCCCATGGGCAAAGTCTGCTTTCACCTCCAGGCAGTCTGCAAATCATGAGTGGAGCTCACCTCCCAAAGCTACAGGGGGAATCTTCTCATGTAAATCAATTTTATGTTTAGAAAGCTAAAGATATCTTATTCTCCTTGACCAGCAGGAACAGGCATCCTGCCTGGAGCAGGCACCACGAATTCTGCAGAGCTGCAGATCAGCAAGCACCAGGAGCACAGTGTGAGGGCAGGGAAGCTCCAGCTGATGGGAAGGCAGCACTGACCAGGCCATCACTGTCCATGGAGACCTGGGCCCTGGGGAGCAGTGGGTGCAAGAGGGACAGGCCCATCTGTGCAAACCCCGCTGCAGAAATGACAATGTGATCTAAAATCACTTCCCAGTTTGGGGACATCAGGGCCAGCTTTCCCTTGCTTGAAAAATACAGAAGAGCAAGAAAAAGGTATCCTAAGGCACTGAGCATAAGGAAAAGCGAGGTGAAACGCTGTAGGGAGACCTGGAGGCCACATGCCTGCATTTGGGAACACAACTGGAGACTGACTGCATCCCCATGACTTACCCACCCCTCTGCACTGGGGTAACTGCTCAGGTGCTCAGCTCAATGACAGGGGAAGCCCTGTCATCCCCATGGCAGCCTCTTCTCTTCCCAAATCCCTTCTGCTCCACACAGACTGACAGCAAGAGATGGAAAGGAACACAATTCCCCATAAAATCTTGCTGCAATTAATGACACTTATTGCTTGTTGCATATGGAACATGGATGAGGAGAGCTAATGTGGCCAGGCTACTGCAGAGCCTGGGGGTCCCACTGGGACCTTGCTGGTGGGCAGCAAGGAGTGACCTGGGACAACCTCAGGACACAGACCCATTCCAAAGTCACCTCTCACCTCCTGTGGTCACTTAACTGTAAAGCAGCTTCTTCTACCCACAATCTGCCTAAAACCCAACACAGGCTGCCTTCACTTCAAGATTTCAGAGACCATTTAGAAGACCAAGTCTGTGCAAAGCTGTAGTATCTGGGTGGTACTCTGCTAAAAGTAAAAGGGGAGTTGGGATTTCTCCCACAGCCATGCACATTTGTCATCTCAGATTTGCTAGTCGGTGGTTTCACTCTCAGATCTCTTGTGCAACACAGGTCCAGGCTCCTACATGGAGAATCCCAGACTGCTCTCACAACTGAGCTCCCCTGGCACAGCAGGAGATGCTCAGCTCGGCGTCCTCCTGCAGGAGTGCTGTCCTGCACTGTCAATCTCCATGTTTCCCACTCCAATCCTTTTTTTTTTCCAGGACAGGCAGGACTTCATTTATAGTATTATTTGGTTACTTGCAGAAGGACACATGCTCATCTAGGCAATCAAAAACTGAATGAATGGCTTAGGGACAGAAATTCAGTTTATCCCAGTTTTAAGCACTAGAAGCTGACACAACCTTGCTCTGCACAAGTGCTCAGTGATGTGTTCCTGCAGCTGATCTCCCTCAGCTTCACCTCTTGTTCGGATGAAAGTTTGGAGGTGACTGACCACCAGTCCTCCCCATGCACACAGTTTCTGCCAGGTTCATTTATGGAGAGGCTCTGGGAAGAAACAAATACATTATTTAAATAGAAATATTTTACACCAGCAGCACAATTCCAACTATTCCAACACCACGCAAGGCTTGTCCGTGGCAGACAACATCCCTGCCCAATAAACCCTTTAAAGGTTCACTGATCACAGCTAGACGTGTCATAAACTTCCCTACATAGTTTATTATCCCCATAAATCTCTATAAAACTATTTTATCTCATCTGGGTTGGCAACAAAGCAAACTTTGCTCTGTTTATTGCTTCCCAAGCCAGCCTCTAATAACAACACATGTGCTGCCTAAAAAGGGGGGATGAAGATCTCAGCCCTGCCCAGCCCTCCCACCAGAGATCCTTCCAACTCTATACCACAGGCACAGCAAACACCCCACGTGCTCCATGTGCTTCCCTCCAGGAACAGACCTACTATCAAATAACATTTCTTCTACTTCCTTATCTTCCAAATGTGCTATTTAAAGGGGGAAAAAAACAGCTTGGAGGCTTACTCAACCCACTCTTCCCAAATGTGTGCCCAGCATTTCATTCAAAGAGAATTTTTGCTCCTGGGAGCTTTGCAGCTACTTTGTCAAGAGCTTTTTATTGGGAAATGGTGATGCTTTATGCTTTCATTTAAATCAGGTGGATGACTGTAAAACTACAATCTGTTTGGCTTTCAATTAGAAAACACAGAAATAAAAGCACTTCCCACATTGTCCTACCTACTATATGACATCCAGCTTTTTCATGCAGCCCTATCCATTTTTGCTTTAGAATCCTAGGATGGTTTGGGTTGGAGGGGACCTTAAAGTTCCCTCCTTTCCACCTCTGCCAAGGGCAGGGACACCTCCCACTATCCCAGGTTGCTCCAAGCTCTGTCCAAGCTAGCCTTGGACACCATTAAGACCATGACCCAGTGGATATATTTCCCCCCAGCCCTGGTGCCTAAAACAACACTGTACCATGTATCTGTCACCCACCAGTGCCACAACAGTCTGTGCCAGCTATGGTAGAGCTGCCCTTACCCAGGCCTTCAGGCATGACCACCAACCTCCTGCAGGATGTGTCCATGAGCCCCTGCCACCACCGTGCAGCAGAAGACAGTCAGGGATCACCCTGAGAGCTCCCAGACACTGCCACCCCTACAGAGGGAGCCAGAGAAACCTCAAGTCCCCCACTGAGCCCTCCTCCCATGCTGGAATTCTTGGGGCTTCAACACTCCTCAGTGAAGCTTGGGAAAACACATTCAATACCGAAACCCTTCAATCACATCCGTGCCCCTCTGCTGCCCCAGGCAGGCAGGTCCCCCAGCCCCGGGAGTATGGTTCCTACACCACCCTCAGGGCCCTGGCCAGGGCTCACCCCAAGCTCCATCCGCCCTCTGCCACCAGTCCCACACAAACCCTTCATGCCAATGCCAGGAAAATGGAGCAACTGCCCCTATCACCATACTGGGAAGGAACCAGGAACCTGCCCAGCACCCAATGGAGAGGACCCAGGCATCCCTGGGGCGTTTTTAATCCGCAAATAGCTCACACTCTCAGACTCCAGGAGGGTGAGGACCAGAAGCTGCAGTCATTTCAGGAACCTTTAGCATGAGCTGTGGGCAATTACTGGAAGAACCTCACCCTAAGGCAATGACAGCATGGATGTAGGGTACAACCCCTGGGAACAGGAGGCAGAACTGCTTGGTCATGGGAAAACAGCGGCCAGGGAGTGACTGACCACCCACACTGCCACCAGCAGCACAGGCCACCGCTTCTCCTGACTGTTAAACTTCAGAACCAGCAAAAAGTCAAAGCCATAACTATAACATGCCAGATAGGAACACTGCTGATGCCACCTGTGTCCCAGTCCCCTGCTGCTGCGGGGCACGCGCTGACCTCCAGCCACCACAGCCCCAAGCACAGGTCCAGCAGGAACCGTGCCACCTCCCCACGGGGTCACCCCCGGCTCCTGCTCTCCAGCAGGCAGAGGTGAAGGCCCAGCCCGGCAGATGGCAATTTCCATGGCAACACAGGGATGCCATGGCAGAGGATTAAGCACCAGTGGGAGGGGAAGCAGGACCATGGGGAGGGAGGTTCATAAACAAGCACCCGACAGGGACGCTGAGCAGGAACGGAGGCCCACGGCAGCGATTTTCACGCCCATCTTCCCCTTTCAATTCTTCTCTAGCATGAAAATCCCAATTTAAATGGCAGAATTTGACACCATTAGAAACTATCAGACCATTTAACACACTGCCCCTTCCTCCCACATCACTGCACCCACGGCTGCCACGGGAATAAAGAGCACTGCAAGATCCAGACATCTCCCAGCAGTCCCGGCATCAAAGTGCAGCAAATCTGCGTCACACAGAGACCCTTTGAAAGAGGATGAATGTGAAGTGCAGGGAGAAATGATTACTTTATTTGTAAAGACCATGTCTCTTGTCATTCTAATTCATCCCAAATCCTCCTGGCACTGGACAGCTGCAGGTTTAGTCATGAATATACAAATCAGCAACACATGAACAACAAAGAGTCTCCAAACGCAACAGACAAGGCCCAGAATTCAGTCTGGTTCAGCTGCTGCTCTCCCTCCTTTGCACTGAAAGAAGGAGGGGATGGGTAAAGCCAGGACCTGCCACCTCCTCATGCCACCACATTGCCCCTCCCACTGAATCCCAGACATGGGAATGCTGCCTGCACCTCTCCCTGCTCTGACAAAGCTGGCCCAGCACTGAGCAGGGAGTGCGGCTGCAAAAGGGCAGCGAAGGGAAGAGGAGAGGGAGAAGCGAGGGATGGGAGGCAAGGGCTAGAGGGAAGGAGAAGCTGGAGACAGAGAGGGGCTGGAGCTGCACAGGCACTCGAGCTGGGAAGGAAAAACACGGAGTTTAATCCCTGCAGAAGATGGGAATGGTCGCTTTGTGCAGCCCTGGCCAGGCAGAGCGCGGGGGTGGCACCACAGGGCGGGGGTTCCCAGAGGGGCGGGCAGCCAGCGAGGGGGTGCAAGTCCCCAGGCAGGAACTGCTGCTGCTACACTCAACATCAAACACCAGCCCTGCTAAAGAGAGTTCTGCAGGGGCTGCTGCTGCCAAGCATCCAACACCTGCCTCTGCTGCCTCTCAGGTGTTTTCTGCGTGCTCAGATGCTCCAAAGCTGGTGAGCAACTGGACACAGAGCAGGCAGTGATACCCATGAGTGCAAAGCACTGCGTGCCACATGGGAAAGAGAGCTGGGAAACAGGAGCTATCCAGAGCTTCCAGGGGTCTGCTTCACAGAAGGAATCTCATCAGGTCTACAGCTTCCTCAGGAGGGACAGTGGAGGGGCAACTTCAATCTCTGCTCTCTATGACCAGGGGCAGGACCAGGGAACAGCTGGAGCTGTGCCAGGGGAGGGTTAGGTTGGATATCAGGAAAAGTTCTTCCCCTAGAGGGTGCTGGGCACTGCCCAGGCTCCCCAGGGAATCACAGCCCCGAAGCTGCCAGAGCTCCAGGAGCGTTTGGACAGCGCTGCCAGGGATGCCCAGGTGGGACTGCTGGGGTGTCTGTGTAGGGCCAGGAGTTGGACTCTATGATCCTTGTGGGTCCTTTCCAACTCAGGATATTCTGTGATGCTGTGAAAAGGGCAGGGACTGAGCACAAGACAGGGCTGAGCATCAGCCCAGCACAAACCTCGTCTCTCCTGCTGCTGGGAGCTGTGCAGTGCTCACCACCTCTCAGGCCCACTTGCCAAAACCCAGCACACATCACAAGGAATTTGCTTTCCAAGGGCCTGAGATCCTGCAGGACATCGTGTCAGACATCTGGAGTGAGGTCTCAGTTTCCAACCCAATGCTATTTCTGCAGAATTACCTGCTTTAACTTCAACCACTCTGTGGAATTATTCATTTGGTCTGGAGTAACGCCTGCCTAGAAGTGATGGGGTGAGGGTGATGTGCTTCCAAAGCGCAAGCTTTAGAAATAAAAATAACCAAAGCAGTCAGGGAAATAAGTGTTTTTTGAGTCTCCCAGAGCACACCCAGCCTCTCCTTTCGTCTGCCAGGCTGCACTGGCGCTGCGGGTGGGACATCGAGGTGGACACACGGACAGTCCTGGCAGCCTGGGAGATCAAAATCTGTGCAAGGCATGGTTCCAGCAGTCAGTCCCAGCAACACCTTCCTGTGTCATAACAAACTGCTCCACATCAAGCTTCAAAGTTACATGGTGTTCATATTCCCATGCAGTGGGAGAAACAAATCCATCTTGCTGCCTGCTGCAGTGCAGCACTTGGATCCCAACAGGGCATCTACATCCCTCAGGCTCCAGAAGGGAGGGTCCCAGCTGCCCCAGGCTGGGAAGGGCTCCGTTCTCTTCTCTTGCACAGGGACCTTCTGGCTCTCCACAACTCCCTGACAGGAGGGACCAACCAGGTGAGGGTCAGGCTGTGTTCCCAGGGAACAAGGATAAGAGGAAATGGCCTCAAATTGTGCCAGGCGAAGTTTAGATTGGATACTGGGGACAACTTCTTCATGGAGAGAGTGGTCAGGCACTGGCTCAGGCTGCCCAGGGCAGTGGAGGAGTCACCATCCCTGGGAGAATTTAAAAAATCTGTGGATGTGACACATGGGGACATGGGTTAGTGGTGAACACAGTGGTGCTGGGTTAACAGCTGGACTCAATATCTTGGAGGGTTTTTTCAATCTTTATCATTCCATGATCCCCAAACAGGTTTGCACATGGAGGGAGAGAGGTGTTCCAGGGGGTTCACCTAGGTCCTTGAACTTGCAAACTCTCTGTATCCCCTTCTGCAGCCTCCCTCACAATATTTGATATTTCTCTGGGGATATTTGAGCTTTCCAGACCCCCAGAGACCCATTCCTGGTGCTCTCCTTCTCTCCAGCCCACCTCCAGGGCCAGCCCACTCCTGACACCCCCTTGCCTCCCCTCCATCTCCACCACAGGACCACAAGACAAAGCTCCCTCCAAACATTACATCAGCTTCCCATGTCAATCCTGGGACCACCAAACAACACTGAATGCACAGTGCTGACACAATAAAAATCCCTGTACCTAAGAAAAAAAGGCTAGTTCCCTACAATGAAAAGAATCAGACAGGAATAGCCTCTCCCCTCCAGTACCAATCTGGAGCCTCCAAGGCTGATTCTACAGCTCATCAGCCTTGGTCCTCTGGGCAGAAGCACCTCATGACAATGCCAGGACCCCCCTCTTTGCCATAACCCTCCCAGCAAGCCCCACATCTGCAGGGTACCACTGGAGCCTGCTGTGGGACTGGAATTACCTGTGCAAACATCCCATGTGACAAATTCAGTGTCAAAATAAACAGCACTAGAGATGCCCCACCAGCCAATCCCATCCGTAACTAAAATTTCACAATTTCATCTCAGCAAAGCACTTGCTCCACATGTGGTAAGTCCTGAGCCCAAGCCCAGCTGGGCTGTGACATCTGGGACAGCTGTGACACAAGCAGCACGAGCTGGGGATCCAAGGGCATCCACATCCCTACAGTCACCACCAAGAGGAGCCCTCAGAGCCCCTTAAAAGGGGCCTACAGGAAGGCTGGAGAAGGGCTTTGGATGAGGGCCTGGAGGGACAGCACAAGGAGGAACAGCTTCCCACTGCCAGAGGGCAGGGCTGGATGGGATATTGGGAAGGAATTGTTCCCTGTCAGGGTGGGCAGGCCCTGGCACAGGGTGCCCAGAGCAGCTGTGCAGCTGTGGCTGCCCCTGGAACCCTGGCAGTGTCCAAGGCCAGGCTGGGCAGGGTTTGGAGCAGCCTGGGACAGTGGAAGGTGTCCCTGCCATGGCAGGGGGTGGAATGAGTTGAGATTTCAACCCAAACCATCCTGGGATTCTAAAACCCCTCCAATGGTTCACCTGGTGAACCAAAGCCCAGTGAGCAGGAAAACAAAAATATTAATGCTTTCATGGATAAACACACCTGCAAGCCTGCAGGCATACCTGGCCTGCAGCCTTTACACCATGGGCTGTCTGGGCTCCCACGAGGGGCGGCTGCCCCCAGCCCAGCCCACAGCTGGGGCTCCCCAGGCAGCTGTGCACATCTGTGGGAACTGTCCCCTCTGCCACAAACCACAGCCTGTGGCTCTCAGAGCTGCACCCAATAGAGCACTCACCACTGAGAAACACGGACATGAACCCTCAGTCCCCTGGGATGGGTTGGTGACTTTTCAGAGATGGTCTCAAACTGCATCCTCGCTGGGAAAACCTCTCCCCATGGGCACAGGCTCGGTCCCAGCCCTGCAGTGCCACGGTGACTGGGCTGGCAGGAGGTGGGATGGGGCCCAGGCCCCACAGCTGGCAGGAAGCAGCACCCTGAGCACCCACACATGATCCATCTGCTTCCCACTACAGACACGGCTGGATTTCACAATCCCTGCCTCCTCCACGGCCTCAACATGGAAAGACAGGGAAACACATTCCCTCCCAGGCATGAAGCCTGAGTGACCTTGGGAACAGCACCAATGACAAAGCCACTCCTGTGCCCACCTCTGCCCACTGCAACTCATCTGTCCCTGCAGCAAGAGAGAAAAGGGTGTTGTACCCCCCATCCTCCTTAAAAATTGCCTTTCTTTGAAAAAACATTCCTTGAACAAATGGCAGCAAATCCCAAGGCAGTGCTGCACAATGGACACTTCAGTCTGCCCAGGGGAGGAGAGACAGGACCTTCAATGGCTAAATAAATGCAATTTGCTCGTTAAGAGGGGGCTGGGGAAGGTTAGGCAGAGGGGAGCCCTGGTTATTCACTTCCCCCAATTAACATTCCAGCAGAGCTGCTCTGTTTTCTAGGAACAATAACTTTTTGGGAAGGGGGAGTGATGCCTGTGGGAGCACGAGATGGTCCTGGAGAAAGGAGGCATGTCCAAGGGTGTGAGGGTGCGAGTCTGTGCGTGATGGGAACTGCTAAACAAAACCAAAACTAAATAAAGATCTACCCTATGGAAAAAGAGCCTGAAAAGTAAAACCCTTTACATCCCTGGACCAAGATTTGCCTTTGCTGCTGATCTAAATGCCTTTCTGCGGCCAAGGAGGCCTGCACAGAAAAAAGGTGGCTTGTCACTGTTTGAAAGAGGTCTCCAAATGCAGGATATTTTCCACCACAACTCTGTGACAGCAACTTCGTCATCTATTTCCTTGTCAGGATCAAAAAGCTGCCTTTCCTCAGCAAGGGCATTGATTTCTTCAGTAAAGACTTTCAGCACATTTGGTGGCTCTCATGGCTTCCCCAACACTCTCCAAGGGAAGCAGCTGGGCTTTGGTTAGACCCACACACAGTAAACAAGGACAGTGAACCAAACCCTGCTGTGGCTGGGATGGAAAAGCAGCAGAGGGACTCTGCATGCCAAGCACTGCCCGGCAGAGGCCCGGAATGCTCCCATCACAGCTCCCACCACGCAGGACAAAGCCTGACCCCAGAGGAAGCTGTGTCTGCTGCTGTCTCAAGCACTGCAGCCCTGGTGGGAGTAGGCTCACCCTGGTAAAGCTGGAAGGAGTTCCCTGAGAGTGACCAGGTCCATCCATATCCTGGGCACGTGTGCTGGGGCAGATCCATTTCCCCACACCGCAGTTCCCATGGGTTCCCATGAAAATCCAGCTCCAACAGACAGATGGTGCAGCTCAGCACTCCCAGCCACCACTGTGAGCAACAACAGGCAGCCAGGAGCAGGACCCTGGCTGGACAAACAGCCACCCCGAGGGAGGACAGACACCCCCCAGAAGGAGCTCAGGCACCACAACCGCAGAGCTCAGTGATACCATCTGTGGATGCCAGAGCAGGTAAGGAAAACACCCCGATCTCTGAATGTGCCAGGAATTCAACCCAGATTGTTCAGTCTGTTTGACACCTCAAGGAGAATGTGCCCAGCTGACAGAGCTCTGGTCACACCATGTTCAGCTGCTCCAGCTCCAGGTGATCTGTAGGACTCAGAGCAGGCCATGTCCAGGGGTGCTCCTGTTATTAATTCACCCACAGCAACACTCAAGCTGAAGATTTGCAGCTTTCCCACTTGACTTCCCAGATGCCAAAGCAGCTTTGCTGATATACCAGGCAATGCAGGGTCTCATCCAAAGGCTCTCTGCTGGCGATGCAATCTCAGGACAAAGATAAGGATGGCAGAAGGGCTGTACCTTCCTGAGAAGGTGCCTTCTCACAGGCTCCATGAAGAAAGGTTGGGAAAGCTGGATCAGACCACCAGTATTGTCACAGACAGAATAGTTCAGGTTGGAAAGACCACTGGAGGGGTCATCTGGTCCCAGTTCCCTGCTCAAGCAGGGTCATCCCAGAGGTCATCCTGGACACAGGATGGGTTTTGAACCCAGGTGGGTTTTGAATACCCCAGCGAGGGAGACTCCACAAATTCTCTGGGCAGCCTCTTCAGTGCTCTCCAGAAGTGAGATGAACAAAACGTAACCCTGAGGCTCCTGGTAAAAGCACACAGGACAAGCCAGAGCTCTGGGGGAAAGGCTGGATTCACCTAAAGCCCACTGGAACTCTCCAGGCACACCTCCTGCTTCCTGCCCAAATCCTTTCTGTGGGCTCAACAACAGAAAGGCTCTCAGAAAACTGCTGTCTGTGTTCCTTTTGGAGCACCACAAAGCTCAGTCCCAGGGCAAAGGACCTGGTGCCTTTTCACGACAAGCAAAGGGCTGCAGTCCCAGGCCAGCACCAGGCCCTAGGACTCTGTTTTCCCTACTTTTGGGGCAGCCAGTGCTCCATCCTACCACCCACTGTACAACACACTGCTGCAGAGCCAATGTCACAAATGTCACCAGAGGTACCTGGTGGCCACATGGACCAGTGAATGGTCATCTGGACAAAACCTGGATGATCAGCAGAGCTATGGGCTGGGTTTGCTGCTGACTTTCACACCTGAAAGAGGAACCCACCCACAAGGATGCAGAGGCAAATTACTGAAAGAGCATGAGCCCCTCCAGAGGGGAAGCAGCACAAACCCCAACTAGAGTGGGCATGAGCACCCTCCCAGCTCAGGTTCCACAGCCCAGCATGTGGCTTCTCCTCCCTGTGCACCAGTTCCTGCCAGAGGGGAAGGCAGCAGGGGCTGAACCAGGGCCCAGGCCCAGCAGGGACCTATCAATGTCCCTTGGAGCTTCCTGACACGAAGCTCCATCCCCAGTCTGCTCCAGCAATCAGCTTCCCCCGTCTCTACCCAGGGGGTAACAGGAGCCTGGACAAGAGTGTCAAGACCCCAACACCCCAAGGTGAAACTAGGGTCTTTCCAAGATCTCAGAAAAGCTCCTCTCTACCTTGGAAAGTCACCTCTATAACAGCCAAAGAAACAGGGAAATTCTCTCCTGCAAAAATATCATTCAGCCTTTCTGTTCCCCTGCCAGGTGCTCCTGGGCGCCAGCCAGGCCCCCTCCTCCTGGGCTGCCTGGAGGCTTCAGCAAGGACAGGTTCAGCAGGCCAGCAACAAACACACCCCCTGCCTTTAAATGAGTGTCAAGAGCTCCACAGACAAAGCATCCATCCCCATCCCTCCTCATCCCAGCCCTCCCTCCCCCAGGGTGAAGGTCTGAGGGTCTCACAGAAACCCCTCTACCACCCCATTGTGGCTGTTCTCAGCCCTCTGGTGGGGCTGGGCTCAGACTGGAGATGTGACTGCAGCAGAAGGAAGGAGGAAAACCAGCTTTACATGTGACATGTAAATAGTCAATGCAGAGAGAGATAAATCTCCTTTTCTTTCCAGGAGATCAAGACCTGATTATGCAAGTGGGGCACCTCCAAAGGCACCTTTCTCTGTGCAGCAGCCTGGGCACCCTCTGCCTCTGCAAGTGCTCCCTTACAGAGACAGGGCTCAGCTGCTGAAGCTCACCAGCTCACCATTAAAAAATAAAACACAAGTGAGATGAACAAAATGCTAATAGGAACCCCCAGGTCAAACCGCCTCCCTGTCACCGGGCCCTCTTCTTGCCAGCACATTCCTGTCACTAGTGAGGTCCCATCACTTCCTCCTCCCTCCTCAAATTGCTCCTGGTGATGCAAATCCACCGTCTTTGTTTCTATTCTTGGAGTAAAACCAGAACCACAGTAAATAGCAAAACAGCTCTTAGGTTTCAGGAGCCTTTCTTTTTCCATCCTTCCCAACTGCAACAAGGCTGCTGCTGCAGTCACAGGGAGGTGACACCCGACCCCAGACACCAGCCTGTTCCCACCGGAAATGCTCCACCTAATCTCCAGCCTCCAGTCCCCTTTGAGATCGCTGCCAGCTCCTTCCCCAACCCCTGCTGTGCTCCAGGGGAAGTGTCAGGCTCCTCTTGGAGAGGGAGAGAAGCTGTGGGGGCCTGCCAGGGACCCTGGGATGGCAGAGTTCTCTCCATCCCCAGTCCCTACCAAACCTTCCACTGTCAGCATTCCCCAAGGAGCTGAACCAGCTCCAGTCTGTGCCCCAACTCACGGTGCCCACGGGTTCCCACGTGCCAGGGTGGGCACCGTGCAACAAAGGGGGGAAAGGAGACACATGGCACTGCCAGTGGCTCTGTCAGGTCTGCCCTGCACATGCCAATGTCCCATGGAGCAGGGTAGCACTGTCCTGCCACAGCCCACTGCCAGGGAACAACTGAACGTCAGCTCTGTCACTGTGAACCCCACAGGAGCTGCGGGGCAGGAGGGACAGGTCTGTGTCTGTGTGCCACAAAAAGCTACGTTCCCATCAAGTTCTGGTCTGTAACAACATCCAAAGTCCCTCCTGCCCTAGCTGAGATCAGCAACACCCAGCAAGCAGCAAATCCTGCATGAGGTGCTGGGACTTGCAGCAGGACAAGCACGCCCCAGGAGCACCAGTGTCATGTCCCACCACTCACAGGTCACCCTGGAGAGTGGGCAGCAGCAAAGAGATGAGCCTTGGCTCCATGTGCAGGGACAGCACGGAGCCCTGGCAATGCTCACTAATGATGGGCAGTCAGATGTGACCCCCCCCAGTGCTGTGGGGAGCTTTGGGAGTTTCCCACAGAGTCCCAGGCATAAGGAACAGGGAAATTGTGAGGTACAAGAGAGATGGAGAAGGGGTTTGGACAAGGACTTGGAGTGACAGGACAAAGGGGAATGGCTTCCCATGGCCAGAGGGCAGGGATAAATGGGATATTGGGAAGGAATTCTTCTCTGTGAGGGTGGGGAGACCCTGGCACAGGGTGCCCAGAGAAGCTGTGGCTGCCCCTGGATCCCTGGCAGTGCCCAAGGCTGGATGGGGCTTGGAGCAGCCTGGCATAGCAGAAGGTGTCCCTGCCACGGCAGGGGCTGGGATGGGATGAGCTTTAAGGTCCATCCCAACTCAAAGCAGCCTGGAATCCCCTGATGAAGAGGCTGAGAACTCAGAGCTCTGTAGCAAGAGCAGGGGCAGGTCCAGCACTGCAGCCAGAGCAGCAGAGGAAGGCTGGAGCAGCCGAGGATGTGCGGGGTGGCTGCGCGAAGCGCGGTGCTGCAGAGACCTCTTGCAGCGCTCAGCTGCTACTGCAGCCACGCTCCAGCACTGCCCAGCAGCTCAGAGCTCGGGTTCCTCACGGGAGAACCGCCTTACAGCCCCCGCTGATTTACCCAGAGCATCCCAGGCAGGCTGCACCTGGAGAGGCTCTGCAGCCGCAGCTGATGGCACCGGCACACACAAAGTGCCACCTCCACACAGCCACTGCACTCAGGGGCTCCCAGTCCTGCGGCTGAACCCACCTGAGTCTCTCTGAGGCCACAGTCCTGTCCCAGAGGGCTTACTCAGGCACAAGCACCTCCCTGCAGGAATGTGCTCGCAGGAAAAGTGCTCTGAAGGATTTAAACCTCAGGCTGGCAAAGCACTTTCTTTGCTGGCATGCTCCCATTGCGCAGGAAAGGCACACGGGGATGGCACCATTTGCTCACAAACCTGGGGCACCTGCCTCCCTCACAGCAAGAGACCCAAAATGCTGCAGACTGTGGGTCTGAGCTGTAAGGGCACACATTATGACATCTAGATTTCCTTTCTGCAATCTGGGAAACAACTGCAATGGGCTCGAGAGGAATAGCAGAGGAACATATCTCCCAGGGAAACAAAAGGAAGGACTGCAGGTGGACCAAGAGGCCCCAGGGGCAGGAGAGGATGGGATTTAGTACATCTCGTCTGAGCAATGACCTGGCTGGATCCAGGGACCTGCCATCACAAAGCCATTGTTGTGTCAAATCCCAGAAGAAAGGGAAATCAGAACGACAAAAGCCACCAGAGTGTGCACTTTGGGATTAAGAGGAAGAACCCCAGCAGCCAGGACCTCTCTTGCTGGATGTCAAGGCCAGGAAGGGCCTGGGCAGCAGACATGTGGCCACTGTCACCATCACAGCCCGTTGGGAGGGGACAACGAGCCAAAGGCAGGTGGAGAAGCTGAAGCTTCCCCTCATACCAATCACACACTGATCTGGGTCATGCCAGCACAAGCCCTCATACTCAGGAGGTTGGAGCCAAAAGCATTTGATTTTCCACACAGCTGGACCATTGCTGCCTGCAGCCCAAAGCATCACCAGCCCACCCTGCATTGCCAAAAGCCCAGACAGGCCTGCAGTTTCCAACCCTAAAAATCTTCTGAGTTTCACATAAGACTCCAGTCCTGCCAAGGAGGAGGAATACTCCAGCTCACAAAATAGTGTCTCAGTTATTTTAAATCACTGTGGTTATTTTCTTTTTTCACACAAACTTCACAAACCAAAGGATGCGGTGCACATTTTTGGTGAGTCTCACTGGTAGAAGCAAAGTAAAATTGGAAGTTGGCAAACGACTCTGCTCTCCTCCTCAGTCCTGCTGCTCGCTGAGCATTTGATGTTCCTTGTACAGAAATATAAATGGTAACACATCAGAGACTGGGAACTTCACAGAATCATAGAATGTATTGGATTGGAAGGTCTGTTAAAACTCATCCCACCCCCTGCCATGGGCAGGGATACCTCCCACTGTCCCAGGTCGCTCCAAGCCCCATC
Organism: Pyrgilauda ruficollis; assembly: GCF_017590135.1. Classification (NCBI taxonomy): domain Eukaryota; kingdom Metazoa; phylum Chordata; class Aves; order Passeriformes; family Passeridae; genus Pyrgilauda; species Pyrgilauda ruficollis. Next base: position 14,136,860 of record NW_024514764.1, on the reverse strand, counting down.
CAACCTGGCCTTGGACACTTCCAGGGATCCAGGGGCAGCCACAGCTGCTCTGGGCACCCTGTGCCAGGACCTGCCCACCCTGCCAAGGAACAATTCCTTCCCAATATCCCATCCAGCCCTGCCCTCTGGCAGTGGGAAGCCATTCCCTGTGTCCTGTCCCTGCATCCCTTGTCCCCAGTCCCTCTCCAGCTCTCCTGGAGCCCCTTTAGGCCCTGCAAGGGGCTCTGAGGTCTGTCTGGAGCCTTCACTTTTCCAGGTGAACACCCCCAGCTCTTCCAGCTTGACTCCAGAGCAGAGGGGCTCCAGCCTTTGGAGCTCTATTTGCCTCCTCTATACTCACTCCAGCAGATCTGCAGGTGGGGTCTCACCTGAGGGGGCAGAATCCTCCCCTCCTGCTGCCCACGCTGGGGTATCAACCCAGGCTTTGGGGGTTCTGGGTGCACATGGCCAGGGCAGGTCCAGTCCTCATCCACCAACATCCTAAGTCCTACTCAGGACTTCTCTTGATCCATTCCTTGCTTGTGCTTGGGATTGCCCCAGCCTGGGTGCAGGATGTTTCACTGGGGACTTGTTGAAGCTGCTGCTTGTCTCTCTGCCAGCCTGTGGGATGCCCCACACTCCACAGCATCGCCACCCTTGGCAGGTGGATCCAGGCTCTCCTCCCCAGAGCAAAGCCAGCAGAGGGAGCAAACACTGCAGGTTTGCAGGGAGAGTGTGGTGGTTTCTCACCGTGGTTGTTGTATTTTGAATCTAGAGGTTATGTCGTGGGAGTTTGCATAAGTTATTTGGAAAGGTGGTGGAACCCTGGCTGCTGAGAATTTCAGACTTTCTGTGCTGCCAGGCACTGACCCCCAGGAGAACACTGCATTGACCTGAGGCCGTGGAGAAGGCTTCCAAAATGGAATGACAGAACTGGGACTGTGGGTGTGGAGTTTGAATAGAAGTGTGTGATATCACAGGGTGGGAAACTCAGAGTTAAAGGCTTTAGAATATAGTAATATATAGTAAGCAAGATGGAGGTTTTAGGGCAGAGGCTGGTCTTTTTTCTTTACCTTCTTCTCCATGGGTTTGGGTGGTTTTGTGTAATTGGATAACAAGTCCACATTGCAGGCCATGGGTGGTTGGTTATTGGGTTAAAAGTAAAAATAATTGAGGTGTCATTTCTTAATTGGACAATTTATCTTCAAAAGGCCTTGTAGAGAGAGAGATGGGGCTCCATTTTTAGTTTGTTAGAGTGAAGTGCTGTAGAACTCAGGGTTGTGAGATTGTGACATAGATAGGAACTAATAAACATCTGAGTCCCAACAAGAAATATATGAAACGTACCATTTCACACAATGAAATGTACCATTTCACACATCTAATCCCAATCCTGGCAAAAAGAAGATAAAAACTTGACAGAACCATTCCCTGTGTCCTGTCCCTCCATTCCTTGTCCCAAGTCCTTCTCCAGCTCTCTTGGAACCCATTTAGGCCCTGGAAGAGTCTCTGAGGTCTCCCTGGAGCCTTCTCTTCTCCAGGTAGGACAATCCCAACTGCCCCAGGATGATTTTACAGGAAAACCCTGTGATCAGTTAGTGGCTCTTGTTTGGAGATGCAGCAGAGGAGAGAGATCATTTTCCCAAGGAATATTAGAGATATCATTCCAAAAAGATTTCATTCCATGCAGCTTAAAAGCAAACAAACAAAAAATCTGATTAAATGAGTTTAAAGCTTTAACCAGCTGATTCCTGACATCCTTAAGGATGTTGCTCCTTCAGCTTCAAAGTTAATGGAAATCCATGGAAAAACTGGACTTGCCTTAGGACCTCAGTAGGGTGGATTTAAAGAGCCCTTCCCAAATAACTGCTCGAGCCAGGGAGTTGGACCAGATGATCTCCAGAGTGTTGGACCCCTGGCTGCTGAGAATTTCAGCCTTTCTGTGCTGCCAGGCACTGACCCCCAGGAGAACACTGCATTGACCTGAGGCCGTGGAGAAGGCTTCCAAAATGGAATGACAGAACTGGGACTGTGGGTGTGGAGTTTGAATAGAAGTGTGTGATATCACAGGGTGGGAAACTCAGAGTTAAAGGCTTTAGAATATAGTAATATATAGTAAGCAAGATGGAGGTTTTAGGGCAGAGGCTGGTCTTTTTTCTTTACCTTCTTCTCCATGGGTTTGGGTGGTTTTGTGTAATTGGATAACAAGTCCACATTGCAGGCCATGGGTGGTTGGTTATTGGGTTAAAAGTAAAAATAATTGAGGTGTCATTTCTTAATTGGACAATTTATCTTCAAAAGGCCTTGTAGAGAGAGAGATGGGGCTCCATTTTTAGTTTGTTAGAGTGAAGTGCTGTAGAACTCAGGGTTGTGAGATTGTGACATAGATAGGAACTAATAAACATCTGAGTCCCAACAAGAAATATATGAAACGTACCATTTCACACAATGAAATGTACCATTTCACACATCTAATCCCAATCCTGGCAAAAAGAAGATAAAAACTTGACAGAAACACCCAGGTTAGGACCAAAACCAACCTGCATATCTTCTTGGAAAATGACACGTCAGTCTCACTAGCACCCACCCTGCAATGACAGCACTGAAATCAAACCCAAAGTCTGGTCCTCAGCAACAAAGCCCTTCCAGTTTCAAGCTCACTAGCACCCACCCTGCAATGACAGCACTGAAATCAAACCCAAAGTCTGGTCCTCAGCAACAAACCCCTTCCAGTTTCAAGCTCAGGATCCCACATCTTCTGTGTGTTAATTTTAGATTCCTGTGCCTTAAACCTTCCCAGCACTGGGCCCACCTCTCTCACAACAAACAGGAGAGGCCTCACCCACCCCAGCTCATTCTGACTGTCACAGCTGCCTGGTCCCAGCCTGGCTTTGACAAAGTGGGATGTCTCACACTGTCCCCAACCCATCGGAACCCACTCTCTACCAGCATGACCTGTAGCATTCCCCACAAACTGCTCCTCTGCTTCCTAATTCCTCCCACAGGAGACATCTCCCTTTGTGTGGGAATGCTGAGAGCAGTCCCACAGCATGCTGTGCTCTTCCCGAGCCATCCCTGCTTTCCTGCAGGCACCACAAAGCACCAGCTGGGACATCACAGGCTGCTGTTGTAAATAAAACCACGTTCACTAGAGAAATGAGCCGGGTACGTTTGGGTTTTGAGCTTTGCTGTGCCTGTTCACTCCCACACTAATTTGCAAAGTGGGGTGATTCACAGGGAGCCTCTTCCCAGCTCCCAGGGACTGCTCTCCAGGGAATGAGTCGCTCTCTGGCTCCAGCAACACGTTATTTATCAGGTTTGGGTTTTTCTGTTGAGCACTCAGTGAACAACAGTCGGCAACTGAGCAACTTGGGTAGGAAGGGCTGGGCACAGAGTGATGCACAGAGCTCAAACATCACCTGCCTTTGCAATTACCTTCCTCAGGCAGACTGCCACTCTGCTCTGGGAGCTGAGGCAGTCTGTGTGGAGCTCCAGGATGACTCTCATTGCTCTGCTCCACCTCCTCATCAAGCACAGCTGACCTGTTCTCACATGGTCATTTTTTCAACCCAGAGAAGCTGTAGCTGCCCCTGGATCCCTGGAAGTGTCCAAGGCCAGGGCTTGGATCAGCCTGAGGTAGTGGAAGGTGTCCCTGCCCGTGGCACGGGTTGGGATGAGATAGTTCTTAGGGTTCCTTCCAAACCAAACTACCCCAGGATTCTATTATTCTATTTTTATATATGTATTTATTTTTATCACACTGAACTACAGACACAGACAGGAATCTTCTGTCTGCTTGCTGATCCCTTCTGAAATCAGGTATGGGAGCGCATGGATAACAGTGTCAGAACAAAACCCAATCAAATACAGCAAGGAGAGAGGCACCACCAGCATGGAGAGAGCGGGATTTCACCGGACCAGAGGGATCATGGCAGGGTGACCATAACCTCACTGTCACCATAAGCATCACCCCAGAGCCTCCAGCTCTGCACACAGGAGACAGCAGGCTGCACCTAGCAGACTTGGGGAGGTCCCTGCACACTTAGGAACGAGACCAAACCATTGTGACAAGGCACAGATGGGTTCTACCAAGGTCCTGCCTTGTCTCCAGCTCACCTGGCACCCAAAACCCAGACCACGATAATCACATCCCAAGGACCGATTCTGCTCTGGGGTAAGGCAGTTTCTGCACTCCTCAACAGCACTGCAGTGACCAGCAGGGACAGGAGGCATTTCTGGGTTGATCTAGTCATTGGAATAGGAAAACCTGGACAGGTACCTGTCAGCTGGTGCCAGCCCAGGCACTGTCAGTGACTCCAGTGAGCACCAGATGTGACCAGGTCTCTGCCACACAGTGAGTTCCTCCCCTCGCTGCCTCCCTTCCCAGGCTCTGCTATCCCAATTCACTTTGTCATCATTGCTTTGTCAGGCAGGGATTTCCTCTGCTCAACTCATCTCTAGACCTCCCAAGACAAACAGAGTCTAAGTGTTTCCTGCAGGGCACAGACATTTCATATCAGAATCACTGCCTGGAAAAATACCATACACAAATAATAATAATTAAAAAATAAATTAGTGTATGAGAGTACAGAGTAAAATTAATTAGTGCATAGGCAGGAAAGCAATACAACCTTTAGTCACCTACTTGAAACCTGCAGGAACTACAGGAAGCAGAAGAGTCCAGGCAGCTGGGGCAGCACCAGGAATGCCATGGCAATGCCAAGGGTTGCTCTCCTCCACCGCCACAACAGAAAATGGGTGACTCCTCTGCAATGCTCAGAGAGCAGCACATCATTTCAGAGCAGCAGAGGGGTCAGGGTAGAGACCTCAAACCAAGTTGGGTCAGTATGTGGGACCCCGGGCATTGCTGGCTTCTCCTCTTCAGACGCAGCAGGGTCTGTGCCATAACACCACAAAATGAATGGGCAATGCCAGAACGGCTGGCCTAGATACAGAGAACTTGAAATTCCCATGGGCAAAAGGGAAGAGCACAATTCCCTCAGAGCCCTGCTGCAATCTGCACTGACTGTCCCAGAAATCACCACAGAGAGTGACTCAGCCCTGGTGACCTCTTTTAATGCTCCATAAGGTTAATGATGAGTTTAACAGGGTTAATTCTGCCTTTAATGACCAGTTTTCCAGTGAAGACAAGGAGATCAGCACAGTCTGTAACTCAGCCATGTCTTGCTTCTCCTCCCCCAGCAAGGGACACTACAGAAGGTCCCATCCCTGCCCCTGCTGCCCACCGCAGGAGCCAGCTGGGCACAAAACCAAAACAGTCCCCTGGCCGTCACCAAGTGACCCCAAACAACATGCCCAAAGTCTCAGAGCATGGTCCCTGCCTGGCCATGGTCGCTGTCTCTGTCACAGCTGGAGTGACTGGGACAAGGCAGGGGATCTGAGTGAGAGACAGATGTCAAAAGCAATCAGCCTCTCCCCTTTCTCCAAGGCAGGAATGCTGACAGCACTACAGGCCTTGGAGGAGTTAAAAGGAAAGGCTTATTAGAAAGAAAACTCGTTCTGACAATCACAAAAATTGGAATGCATTTAAAATTCAAATTATGCAAATTCTAGTAATCTGTACATGCAGATCCATCACACAGCAGAGTGGGACTGCAGACACATGTCACTAGCGACATGGCTGGAGAAATCCCACCCTCTCCAGGGCTCTGGGAGGAAGGCAGGTGTGCTGGCCTCTGGCACGGGAGGAGCGGCTGCTCCAGGACTGTGGGGCCACGCTGGATTTGCAGGTGCTTCCTCTGCACTGGAAGATGCTCCAGCAGCTCTGGCAGCATCTAGCATGTCATAGCCAGGGGAGCAGGGAAGCCAGATTCCAGTATTTTCACATAAATTATAGCAAATTCTCTCTTGGACAAGCTCAGGTGCCCATGACCAGCACAAAGCCTTTGTTAGGCAGCACCTAATCACATGGATGTGAGGTGGCCACACAGCACTGGATGCACATGGGCAGCAGGTCTGCCCTGTCACCATCCACTCTGCCATGGGAGGGTCCCACCCAAAGCCTCAAGAGCCTCTCCCCTCTCACATCAATTCCCAAAATTCTATTTTTTTAAGCCAAGCAGCCTCATCACACAGCAAAGGTGGCTCAGACTGTCAGCACGGAAAGAGCAAAGCCAGAAATTGACATTACAGGCTGGGGAAGTGCAACAGCCCAGAAAAATGAATCCAGCTTCTTCCTAAAAGATGAGCCACTATGATATGGCAAATCACGCTCCCTCCTGTACGTGCTGTGCCATGCATGAGGACAGCAGATCCCACCTGGCAGCGATTCCTCCCCAGCCAGGGCTGGGCAGAGCCGGTGTCACGCTGGGCCAGGGCAGAACACGAGCCCAGAGGAAGATGCAACACCTCCAGCACAGAGATGGAAACTAACCCAGCCATGGGAGGACACAGAGCCCAGAACTGTTCTTGGAAATAACTTCCCCAGCTTGGCAGGATCTCTGCTTTGAACTTACAAACCTGGCTCTGGGGCTGTGTTGGGAATGCTGGCCCTGTACTGGCCCAAACCTCAGCCCAGCGCTGCCAGTTCACCTTCCTCCACACTTTCTGCCACTGCTGAAGAGCCCTCTGGAAGCCCTTTCCAAGTAGGATGAGTCTGCTTTTCTCAGCAGGTATCACAAGGTCAGAGCCCCTGGCTGAGTCTACAGCAACAACTTCTACGTTGGAACAAGCCAGAAATTATTTATCAAGGAAAAAAAAAAAACCCACATCCCACAAAAAACCTGCTCTCTTCCTTGACAAACAGCCAGCTCTGTAGGTATACCAAGGAAAGCTAAAGGTCCCCAAAACCTGAGTAAGTCAAAGGCCAAATCAAACTGGCCACAGACAGCACAGAGAGGTGCTGGCATGGCACCGAGCAGGGAGGGACGGGGGCTGCCCCACAGGAAGGGCAGAACCCAGTTCTCTGCAGGTCCAGCACACTGTGCTTAAAACCCAAGTGCTTCCACACCTTTTGTGCCCATCTCCACTGCAGCACAGAGGCTGTGGGGAACAGGTCCCACAGAGATGGTGGAAAAACATCCCCAGAAGACAACGGTCCCCAACATCTCAGTATCCTCCTGTCCCTCCTGGGTACTGCTTGGAGCCACAGATCCAGGCAGACAGAAAAAGCAGACAATTCCTTACCCCACAGCAGGGCCGCCTCATCTTAAACATCTCCAGCTCCTTTCAGCCGCTCATCAGGTGCCCCATCCTGCTTGTGCTCATCGCCATCCCTGAGGTTTCAAGTGCTTCCTGAGCCCAAGGCAGCAGTTCCCACAGAGAAGGTTCACTGGCAGTGCTGGGACTGTGAGCAGCTCCCACAGACTCACCCACAGCCCCCACTGCTGTCCCCAACACGCTGTGAGACCAGAGCTGCCCTCACAGGGGCAGAAACAGTGGCTACATCCAACAATGCAGGCACAAGCAGGGAGGGTGAGCCCCCAGACCCACAGTGCCCAGCTGTGATACTGCCCAGGTGCACCAGCAGAAACCCCCAGTGCACGTGACCCCAGAGGGACCAGCCCTTCTTCTGGTGCAGAGGAAGCCTGTGCACAGCTTGGGGTGGGTGAGCTGTGCAGCCACAGCCCATTGCCTGCTCTGTTCCCATTGTACTGGCTCTCTCAGCCATTGCCAATCAACACGGAGTGCTTCTCATCCCTGCGGCACCTGAGCCCTCATTACAACCCCGAGCCACTAACGAGGCGGGGGAAGGACATCTGAACCCCGAGGTTTGGTGTCTCTGGGAAACAGAAGAGGTAGAGCCCATTAAACATTGATCAGAGGCTGCCACAGCTGCAGTGCAGCCCTGACGCATCCCTGCTGTCCTGCCACCAGGAGCTCCCAAGGGCCAGGAAGCTCTGAGCTGCCCCAAGGACTTGGTGCTGGCCCCTTGTTGCCCCAGCCCCTCACTGCTGACCCCCAACAAACCTTTGGGAAGGTGCAGTTCCTCACAGACACGAGTCTGAAGACAGGAAAACTCATTTCCTCCTTTCAGCCTTGTTCCGTGCTTTGGACAGCAGTGCCTAGAGTCCAGACCCTTGTCCCACACTTCACCCAACTGAGCAGCAGCCACTCTGAGCTTCTCGGGAGCCGAGGGGACAGGACCCCCAGGAGAGGGGCTCTGTCACAGGCTGGGCAAAGCCGAGCTGCCACCACCATCTGCTCCACCACTCTGGAGCAGCCTCTCTTTCTGTTGTTTTACTAGTGTTGGGCACAGAAATAGCTCTCCAAGATGTCAGTGTTTTTGGGAAGCCGCGTGCGTGTGAGCGTGGGCGGCCAGGGGCCGATACTCACGAACTGCCGCCGCAGCTTGGTCCTGACGCGCTCAGCCTTGCTCTCGGCCGGGTGCACGGCGTAGCTCAGGGAGCCCAGGTGGTTGTCCACGGACAGGCTCTTCCTCATGTAGAAGGAGCGGGTGCGGAAGTAGCTGAACGGGGCGTCCTCCACAGCCGTGCCCAGCTGGGGGGCCCTGGGGGGCTCCGAGCAGTCATCCTCCAGCCTCCAGGCCTCCCCTGCCGAGGAGAAGGTGATGTGCTCCCATCAGAGCATGACCCAGACATGTCCGACTCGAGCCAGCTCTGGGGATGCCCAGTTGGTATCCCTGGACCCCCTCTGGCCATCCCACATCCATCCCACCCCATCCCATGGGGTACAGACACTGGGAACTTACTCAGATGGCAGGTCCCTCCCACAAATCCCCATGTACTCCCTGTCCCAGGGAACAGCCCCTGCACTCAACCTGCCCACCCAGCTATCCACAGTCCCCACCGTTTCCTGGCAGGAATCAGCCAAATACAGTTAGAATCACAGAATACTTTTTGTCGGAAGGAAGATTAAAGCTCATCTCGTTCCAACCCCCTGCCATGGGCAAGGACACCTTCCACTTCATCAGGTTGCTCCAAGCCTTGTCCAACCTGGCCCTGAAGTCTTGCTTTGTGAATGGGTAAAATAAGGCACCACAAGTGTTACAAACTACAAAAGAATTTACTGACATCTCCTCCTGCAGAAAAAAAACCCAAAACCCTTTATGGCACAGCCAGGAGCAAATCAACGGCCCCATGAAGGACAGAAGCCAGACCTCCCTTCTCCACCTGCCCATCGCCAGCAGCAACAGGATGCAGCAGTGCAGGGCTGAGAGCCCCAGGGACAAACATCACTAACACTGCCACAGTGGTGACAGTGGTACAGCACAGTTGGCACCATGCAGGGCTGGTGATCCCAGGTCAGGACTGGCCACACTTCATTGCAACAAAAGGGAAAAAACAACAAAGCAACAGGAGATGTTTCCAGAATATCACTGCTGCTCTTTTCCCTTCAGCTCAGATTGTTGCCTGCTTTTTGTTGCCAATCTCCTCTTTACATCTGGAGCTTGCCCTGCCTCCTCCCCTCAGCCAAAATCACTGCTCAAGACATGACAAACAATCAATAAAAGCCTCAGTCTTGAAGCCTTCTCAATTATTAGCCCAAAAGGGCATCTCACAGGACTGCCTCCAGGGGCTCTCCCCCTCCTGCAGCCTCTTACCAAGGCAACATCCTTCGTCTCTCATTTCTGAAAAACCCAGCACCTTCAAGCACAAACGACCATGATCCCACTACACCAGGGCTGAGGAGCAAAACACTTCTGGGCTTTAAAGCAGATATGGCCCTAAGCCCCAGTTGAGCAGTGCAGTCCAGTTTACCCAGCAAGGCTGTGGGGTTTACATGGAATATGGTGAGACACAGGCTGGACTACAAAACACCAGAAGAGGAACCACCTACACACACTGCCAGAGGGCAGGATTAGATTGGACATTAGGATGGAATTGTTCCTTGTGAGGGTGGGGAGGCCCTGGCACAGGGTGCCCAGAGCAGCTGTGGCTGCCCCTGGATCCCTGGAAGTGTCCAAGGCCAGGCTGGATGGGGCTTGGAGCAGCCTGGGATAGTGGGAGGTGTCTCTGCTCAGGACAGGGGGTAGGAACAAGATGATCTTGAAGGTCCCTTCCAACTCAAACCCAAGCCATTCCATGAAAGAGCACAGCACTCCGAGCATCATGTAGATTTTTCCTCCCCTAGTTTCAATTTAATAAGCTGCTGCTGCTCCTCTCCAAATGTCACCTCACACAACACAGGAACTGCTGTTTGAAAGCTGTGATTATTCCATGCACAAACACGTCAATCGGAGGCAGATCCAGACTGCCATTGTGAGATAGCATCGCTCTGGGAGCGCAGCAGGGAACACTGACACAGGAGACACAGGGGACACGCAGGGAAATCGCACATGAAAGGAGGAACCTGCCCCTGTGCTCACCTGAGATGGCCCAGCCAGTGCCTGTGCCATCCTGTGTCCTCGAGACTGTCCCGTCCCAGCCGCACAGCTCACGCAGACACAGCCCCCACTGCTCTGCTGCCCTGAGCAAGGGAGGGCCAAGGCCATGTGCTGAATGAAGGATTCACCCGCTGCACCCTCCTCCGTACAGGGCACCTCACCCAAGGATAAGGAGTTGGGTTTCAAATCCTCCAGAGCAGCTGGGCCACATCTGCTCTCACTGACCCCAGTTCCCCAAGGATTTTGTGGCTTTTGGTCTCATCTCTCATCTACAGGAGCTGCATTCTACGGCAGGAGCTGGACCAGAGGCACCTGCTGCCCGGCCTGCCCAAGGGGTGATCCTCACCAAACTGGGTCCTTCCTCCCTGCACACAGGGAGCCACCACAGGACCTTGTCTACCCCAAAATGCTTTTCTACCTGCTGAAGGAGTTTGTCCTGATTGCTACCAAACAAGTAAATCAATGACCAAGCCCAGAACAGTCAGAAGGGGAAGATCAAGTCAGAGAATGACAGACTGGTTTGGACTGGAAGGGAAATAAAAGCTCATCTCATTCCAACCCCTGCCATAGGCAGGGATGTCACTCACTAGATCAGGTTGCTCAGGGTCCCATCCAACCTGGAGAGGAAATGTCAGGAACAGAAGCAAGCCCACAGACTGGAGGCCAACAATCCTCATGCTCTTGTGTCTTGGAGCTGCTCACCCCTCTGCCCTCAGAACTGTACCCTCAACATCAGCACCTCTGGAAGATCTTCTGACCATCTCTCCTTGGGCTTGACAATAACAATTCCTGCAAACCCTTTTTTCTTTCTGAATTTGAGGTGTTGGGGAGAACACACATCAAAAGATGGAGGGGACAGCAAGGACAGAGACCCATGCCTCTCCAGTACATCCTCTACAAGTAGAAGAAAAATTAATTCCAGGGTCCTGGTCTAAGCTCAAATCCAGCTGCTTCTTTGTGGCTTCTTTATTTTCCTCCCATGGGCACAATTCCCAATAAACTCACCCCAACCATGCTACGAGTTAACTTCTTCCCAGACCCACAGCAGGGCATGGAGCCAGCTCCTAAAGAGCTCTGCATGCTGCCTGACAGGCAAGGGAGAGTGGAGGCAGGGAAGTACTCCAGAGTGGTCTGCTCCTTCCAGGTGCAAGAGGAGGGAACTGCAAGGGACCAGGCATGTAAACCATGCAGGGAGTTTCTGTGCAGGCTGCAGCTGAGGGCTGCAGTGGTCAAAGGCTGAGAAGAAGCCCCTGCCTGATGTAGAAGGAAGAGGTGAGAGAGCAAAGGAGGGCTTTTCCTCAGTCCCACTCCTAAATCTTCACAGAGGAACAAGGGATGAGAAGCAACAGGCAGTTCATTGCTCTGTGCCACCAGCACGTGTGAGACCTCCTGGCAGACTGCAGTGTGACACCCAAGGGATAATGGCTTGGACAAAGCAGGCACTGTCCCCTGTTCAATCAAGCCTCATTTGTGCTTGTCTTCCCCTCTCTAGGGTTTGGAGCCATAAGAATTTGGGGTTAATCCTGGAGCTGCTCCAGGCAAGGAGTTGAAGGATATAGGAAGGAGAGGAAGAGCTCATAGCCTGTCCCAGCTGACCACAGTACTGTTATAGGTGTCCTGCAGGGGAAAAACAAAACCAGACCATCAGGAAACCCAGACCTGCTGACCAGCCCAGCCAGTTCCTGAGCTCATGGAATGAGGTGGAAGTTTGTTTCAAAGGGAAAGAAGGGCTCTGGGAGGCTCAGCAGCCACAGGCTCAGCTCTTCTGCCCATCTTCAGGGTCCCAGCTCCCCACCAGGCACGTTGGTGTCCTCACAAGGACCTGCAGAGGAGCTGTAGTGCCACAGCAAGACAACCTCCTGTGACCCCCTGTCAAGTACCAGGGCACATCCCTCCTCCAGTGCTGCCACACTGGAATCATAGGACACAAAGGAAAAGGTTGAGGAACACGTCCCAGTGGTCAGATGAGGATGTCACATCCCATCCATGCCAGACACAATCACTTCTTCCATCTTGCTTGGTGATTCCTCTGCTCATGGCCCCCAAAACAGCAGCGAGCAGAGTGCAGTTCCTCGCCAGAGCCGTGAATCCTCCCTGAAGATGAGCTCATCATCTCTCCCAAGGACAGCCCTGCTCTAGCCATGTCCCTGTGCATAAGCCTCTTCCTGAGCTGGTTTTGGTCCTGTGTCCCCCCACCTTGAATGGGGAGTGGTGGTACCTGCTCACAGCAAATTCACCACTTTGTTAGGGAAAAGACCTTATCCAAGAATAATGAAATGGTCTGGGTTGGAAAGGACCTTAAAGCTCATCTCATTCCAGACCCTGCAATGGGCAAAGACACCTCCCACTATCCCAGGCTGCTCCAAGCCCTGTCCAACCTGGCCTTGGACTCTTCAGGGATCCAAGGGCAGCCACAGCTTTCTGGGCAACCTGTTTCAACTTCGCTCGATCCTGATATCCAGCAGTTCAGCTCTTATTCATAAATCCTTATGGGAATCCTGCATTGCTGGTCAGCATCCCAGGGCTTGTCCACCTGCAGCACCACATGCTGCTCCATTCCCTTTGTGCTGTCCAAATGTCCCACCCTGCCAGCAGTGGTATCTCTTCTTTTTCTCCTCCGGGACATCATCCTGACAGCCTTTAAAAGTAAATAATTAGCAGTTCCTAATTGAGCCAGGAAAACAACGTGGGAGAATCTGGACTGAAAACAACACACTCATTCATCCACTGCTCTGGCTGTGGAGGGAGCCCTCCAATCTCCAAGGGTTATCCTACTCCTTCTCCTCTTGGCATCCCTGGCCCCTTCCAGCCATGAGCAAAGTAAGATCTTAGACACTTCTTACATGCACTCAGAGTTTCCGTGACTCCTGCTGTGCAGGGAGGGTGTGCACGGGGTTTGCTCCAGGACAGCTGTGCCATGGAGCACGAGCCTGTCTGCACTCCCAGGACAGCAGGTGTCTGCAGCAGATGCTGAAGTGTTTGCAGTGGGTCTGACCCACACGGCAACATCACCCCACAGTCTTACACCAGCCTCCCACGCCCTTCCTCCAGCTCCAGCACAGCTCCCTGGAAGCACCGACAGAGCAAATGGGGACTGCAGGTGTGCAAGGGAGCTCTGGATGCCATGTCCTTCTTGGTGGAGGCTACACAGCTTTCCCACAGGTTTCCTCTCATTCCAAGACCCACTCTAACAATTTGATGGGCTGAAGGAAAACCCACAGGTCCCACACATGGAAGCAGTGGCTCAGGTGCTGCAGGACACTCGGGAGCTCTGTCATGACAAGAGTGGCAGGACGGGCTCAGCGATGTGCAAAGATCTGCTCTGTGCACAACTTTTGGGAGAATTAGCAGCACCAGGAAATGAAATGCAGCCTGCAAAGCATCAAAAATAATCCAGGATTTGGACAGCTGCTCTGCTGAGCAACACAGAGATCTGACTGTGAGAGGGATAATTAAAAAAAACCCATAAAAATAAAAAAATCCAAGGGTGCTGTTTGAAGGGAGCTGTTTTATAAGGATTTTATTCAGCATTGGAGTGTCAGCCCTGGCTTCCAGGCTTTATCTTTGTTTCAGTGTTAATAATCCCCCTTCCCATCACTTTTATAGTCCCAGCGTGAATCTACTGGCACCAAAAGCACTGAAACGCTTTGGCCATCATCAGCTTTGCCAATAAACTTGCTCAGAGCAGCTGGCCCAGCAATACAGCAATATTAGTATTTCATCACGATCAGCAGGAGAGTAGAAGAACATGATAAAAATTCTTAGGGCTGACCCAAAGGCCAAAACACAGTACTAGGCTGGGAGCATTTGCAAATCTCCAGTGCCAGGGCTATGGAAAGAGCACAGCAATGATGTTCCTGCCACCGCTCCTGGTGGAGACCAGCTACAAGTGCCCTGAAGTTACACAGGAAAGAGGCACCTGGGCCGCTGCATTGGCCAAGGAGGCCCCAGGGCGGTATCTCACCCCAGCACCCTCAGGCAGAAGGCTCTGAGCGTCACCTCTCCACCTTGGGTGGCTTCCAACAACCAACTCTTCTTTTTCACCAGCATAATATGAAGGATGGGGAGGTTTAAGTATCAAGCTCAAAGAAAGACTCAACCAGGGGCAAAAACCCCAAAAGTTCACCAAGAAGTGCTATTTTCAGAGCAGAATAAACTTCAGGAGGGCTGCAGTCGGATTTGTGCCCCTGGAGAAGCAGGAAAGCTTTGCCGGGGTCCTGTAGGCACAGAGGGGTGGGTGCACTCACCGGCAGAAGGGACTGTGCAGCCTTTCTGGTGCTCGGAGGCCGAGTGCTTCTTGTAGGGCTTCTGCTCCGGCATCTCGTCCCTGTAGGCCGCGGGCTCGAGCAGGGGCAGCCGGCTCAGCACCGGCGACTGCGGGATGCTGGGCAGCGTCCGCGACTTGCCCAGGAGCGGCCGCTGCGGCTTCCTGTCCAGAGACCTGTGGGGACACCAGGGGGGACAGGGGCGTTCAGCAGCTGGGACAGCACACAGGACAGGGCGTTCAGCAGCTGGGACAGCACACAGGACAGGGCATTCAGCAGCTGGGACAGCACACAGGACACAGGACAGGGCGTTCAGCAGCTGGGACAGCACACAGGACACAGCATTCAGCAGCTGGGACAGCACACAGGACAGGGCGTTCAGCAGCTGGGACAGCACACAGCACACAGGACAGGGCGTTCAGCAGCTGGGACAGCACACAGCACACAGGACAGGGCGTTCAGCAGCTGGGACAGCACACAGGACAGGGCGTTCAGCAGCTGGGACAGCACACAGCACACAGGACAGGGCGTTCAGCAGCTGGGACAGCACACAGCACACAGGACAGGGCATTCAGCAGCTGGGACAGGTCTCATGTGCCCTCCTGGGGATGACACTGGCCTCGGCGCTGCTCCAAGGAACCCAGAAATGCAATAACAAGGAGCAGAGCCCAGCACCGTTGTGGGGTGTCCTGGGCTGAGGGTTACCCCAAGGCTGTCCCTTGTCCCCTGCTTTCACAGAACCCACAGCTAAGCCCCAGCACACCCCAAGGCTGTTCCAAAATCACAGAACTAAGGAATGCTTTGGGTTGGAAAGGACCTAAGAGATCATATTCCAATGCCCTGACATGGGCAAATCTCATAATGAATGGTACAGATCATTCAAATTTCCATCTAAAACTCAATTTTTCACTGTTTATGCTCACTTGTTCTTGTGCCAATATTAACCTTTAGCTTAAATAATTATCCCCCCTCTACAGTGTTTGCTCCCATGATTAATTTCCATCGTAATGAAGTCCCAGCCCCTTTCTGCCTGCCTTTTTCAAGGCTGATTAACGCAAATTCTTTCAGTCTCCTCTCACAAAATTAGCTTTTATTTCCCCATGGATGTTTCCACACCCCTCACTGCCCTCCTTCTCTCTTGGGCTCAGCTTTTTCCACCCATCCTGGAGCATCAGAGAATCCCAGGATGGTTTAGGTTGGAAGGGACCTTAAAGTCCATCTTGTTCCACCCCCTGCCATGTCCAGGACACCTCCCACTGTCCCAGGCTGCTCCAAGCCCCATCCAGCCTGGCCTTGGGCACTGCCAGGGATCCAGGGCAGCCACAGCTGCTCTGGGCACCCTGTGCCAGGGCCTGCCCACCCTCACAGGGAACAATTCCTAATTCCCAATATCCCATCCAGCCCTGCCCTCTGGCAGTGGGAAGCCATTCCCTGGGTCCTGTCCCTCCATGCCTTGTCCCCAGTCCCTCTCCAGCTCTCCTGGAGCCCCTTTAGGCCCTGCAAGGGGCTCTGAGGTGTCACTGGAGCCTTCTCCTCTCCAGGGGAGCACCCCCAGCTCTGCCAGCCTGGCTCCAGAGCAGAGAGGCTCCAGTCTGGTGATCATGCACACCTGAGCTCCTGATGCAGACAGCAGGGCAACCCCTGTGCCTCCCTGCACGTTCCACCACTAAATTTTATCCTATTTGACGCTCCAGTGCTCAGGGTCACAGAGGCAGAGTCCATCACGCCAAAACTCCTGACCCTCAGTGCTGGCCTGTCACTGAGACATTTGTCACAACAGCTCTGCACTCCCCTTCCAAACACAGCAGCAGCTCCCAGTGTTGCCAGTCTGGTGTCACTCAGGAGAGCAGGCACAGGGCCAGAGTGGTGCCACAGCTGTGCAGCCACCTCCCAGGGACAGTCACACCAAGCCCTGGGCACATGGGCTGGGCCAGAGGGCAAGCCCTGGCACCCCTGCCAGCCCCACACGGCACATCCTCAGAGCAGGGCCGAGCAGCACGTTCTGACATTAGGTCAGCAGTTTATTGGTATAAATCAATCACATCCTCTCTCAATCCCAGATGCTGCTGCTCTGCTGCTCTCTGGGGCTGGGGCAGAGACAGCAGTGCCTGGGGCAGCAGTGCCTCAGCTGTGCCAGGCGCTCAGCACCATCCTGCCCACCCCAGGCCCCACGCGTCAGTGGGCTCAGCATGGAAATAAGATGTGCCAAGAGATACAAATCCAGAATTAGTTTCCCAAGCAGTTTCCATTCCAGCAGAACATTTGTACATCTCATTGTAAAATATTTCACTGGCACAAGGCAACAGGGACAGAGCTTAACACATCACTGTGCTGCATAAATGAGCTCAAAACATTCCTTTCTCTGTGCATGTAAATCCCAGGATACCTGTGTACAGCTCCATCACCTGCAGAACCCCATTAACATTTTAGTGCTCCCGTTCCTTTTGTGCTCACAGGGCCACTCACAAGAGTCACATGGGGGAAAAAAACCAGAATAATTCACTCTGTTAGAGAAGCAATTTTCAAGGTATGTATCTTTAGGCAGCGATTTATATTGTCAAAAAAAGCAAAGCTACTAGAAACCTGTTTACCACTGAAGTCTGAGCTCAAATTCCCAAGCACAATAGAGCTCCATGGATTTACTATCCCACTTGTCATTGCTGAACCACAGCTGGCACATAAGTACCACACAGCCCCTCGTTCATCCCAACCCCCTGGTGGGGTGGGGAGGAGAACTGGGAAAAGGCAAAACCCATGACTTGAGGTAATAATTGAAATATAGTTGTTAGTGGTATTTGATATTATTATCCTTATTATTGTTGTTGTTATTATTATTGTAATGAAAATGGAGATAAGAAAAAGAGAGAGAGGAATATAATCCCAGATGGACAAGTGGTGCCCAACACAGTCTCTCACTGCCCAAAACTCCTGTTCCTCAGCAGCAATAGGCCTCTCCCAGTTTCCATACTGGGTGTGACATTCCATGGTCTGGAATATCCGTCCCAGTCCTTGTCAGCTCCCCAGTGGCCAAGCATGGGAAATGGAGAAGTCCTGGACTTAGAGCATTTCCCAGCAGCAACCAAACCAGCAGTGTGTTATCAACACTGTTCTCATCCTGAATCCAAAACACAGCCCTGGACCAGCTCTGGGAAGAAAATGAGCTCTCCCCCAGCCCAAGCCAGAGCTGGTGCACAGCTCCAGAGCCCTGAGCAGCCACTGCCAGGCAGGACCTGACAGCACCGGGAAGTCACATTGCATCTCCGTCTGCTTCCCAAGCAGGCGTCCCAGCTGGGTGCTATCAAGGATGCCACATCCCATTAGTAAAAATCCCTGATGGAGTGTAAAGCTCAATTAGAAAAGCCACAATCAACGCTTTACAGCCTATATTTAGCTGCCGTTCGGCATTTGGGTAGGAAGGAGAGCATATAATTGAGTCATGACAGGGGTGGAAAAATCCTCCTGGCTGGGTGTGAGAGCACAGGCAGAAGCCCAGAGACAGCTCTGTCACTCCTAGTCCACAGTCAGATGGGGAAATGTGGGAACATCGTCAGGGCCAGGTCCCTGCCCCTAGCCCCAGGGACAGCTGTGGAGCAGGAGTGGCTGTGCCAGGCAGGGGCAAGGCTGCTCCAGCACCCCCAGCCCAGCCACAGCCCCACACACCCAGCAGCACGGGAAGAAAACAGCAGAACTCATCTCCAAAGCTGCGCTGTGTGCAGCACCTTCCCCATGGTGATGTCCTTCTCCAACCCAGGAAAGAGAGGGAAAGGGCTCAGATAAAGGGAAGGGAGGGAGAAAGAAAAGTTTACTGTAAATTAAAAGCCAGCTCCTGCAGCCCTCCTGCAAGATGGGAACAAACTGCACAGACCTTCAGCCTCCCCTCCCAGCTCATTTCTGTGTGGGAGAAGCTGCCCTCCAGAGAGCACTTCCAGCCCAACCCAGAGATTGCGGAGTCTGCAGCTTCCCAGGGTAGGATGGGGGAGTCACCACAGCAGCCCCAGCAGAAACCCAGCAGCAGCACAGAGAGCAGCAGGAGGGGAAAATAACCCTAAACACACTGCTCTCATAATCCAAAAAGGACCGCAGTAAGCCTCACTGATTTATATGATTTGCCCAGGAACAAAGCAAGGAAACCTCCTGCAAGTGTCCTGGAAATGCCCAAGGATGCTGACCCTCCAGAGATGTCCCACTCCTGCCAACAGGGAAGCCTTCATGCTGCCACAGCACCCAGTCCCAGCAGCTCTGACACAAACCTGAGTACCCACCATGCTAATCCCTTCCCTGAGGCAGGCTGCTGCTGGAACACAGCAAGAATAAAAGGAGGTTAACGTGGGGTAGAAAACTAAGGAGGGAAAGGGGCAGAGCAGCAGGGCAGCAGCTACTCCAGATCTTGCCCACCTGCCCCAGAGCTGTGGCTTGGTGACAGCCATATGCCCTGTGAGGGACATGTGAGGCCACTTCCAAGATCCAAGGGGGCACAACATGTGTTGCAAAGAGCTCACAGCCCCAAAACTCAAACCAAAAATAGACAGAATAGACAAAGGGCTGCCCCTCCTCCTGCAGCACCACATAGCATCCCACAGGTAACTGGAGGGGGGCTCCTCCACCCCCTCAGGTTATTAATTCACTAAATCATCGAGCAAAGGAAGTTGATAAAGCAGAAGGTTTGGGGAAGAACAGCTAAATGTGGTACAGGCTGAGAGGGTGGCAGGGATAGGGGCCAGGAGAGCCCAGGTATTGCAGAGGGACAGGTCTCCCAGATCTTCCCAGCCTGTGGCTGCTCACTCACTCCCCAGCCCACTCCTCCAAGGAGGTGTAACTTAGCAACCTGACCTTAAAAACTCGGCAAGGGTTCCAGCTGGATTCACGAAAATGAGAGATGGTACAAGCCAGGAGGAGCCATTACCCACCAAACTCCCTCTCCAAGCAGGTGGGGTGTGGGGAGGGGGGTGCATCTCCTGCGCAGCCTGAGCCCCATGGCAACACAAACAATGGTTGCAAAATGGAAACAAATCAACAGAACACCCACATCCATTCCTGAAAAGCTTGTGGAGATGCAGCTAGGTGTGACAGGTAGAGGGGGCAGGGATAGATGGGGTACTGGGAAGAAATTCTTGGCTGAGGGCTGTTGAGGCACAGGGTGTCCAGAGAAGCTGTGGCTGCCCCTGGGTCCCTGGCAGTGTCCAGGGCCAGGCTGGACACAGCTTGGAGCAACCTGGGATAGTGGGAGGTGTCCCTGCCATGGCAAGGGGTGGAATGAGATGAGCTTTAAGATTCCTTCCAACCCAAACCCTTCTGGGATTTTGTGAGGCTTCCCCTCATAAAAGTGCTCAGCTCCACAGCACAGGATTCACCCTGTCCTGCCATGGTGCCTCACCCCACTCTGTGTCCCTGCCCAGGGCAGACACAGAACTCACTCCTGCAGGAAGCAGCTGGGACACCCCACCAGGCTGGGCTCAGCCAGGCCAGCCCATCCCCAAAGCCCGAGGCAAGGCAGGACTGTGCCTCTGACCCCCGGGAGTGCACAGTGCTCACTGGGTGTGAGCTCTGCTCTGAGCCATGGGGCTGAGCAGAGATTTGAGCAAGAATCGTCTCCATCCCCACCATGGCAGCAGCAGGAGACAAGCCAACATCTACCTGCCACTGGTTTCTGCAAAGGGGCTCTGCAGGAGAAGGCAGCAGCAGGAGGAGAGGGGAAGCACAG
Source organism: Pyrgilauda ruficollis (assembly GCF_017590135.1). NCBI lineage: Eukaryota > Metazoa > Chordata > Aves > Passeriformes > Passeridae > Pyrgilauda > Pyrgilauda ruficollis. Next base: position 14,116,609 of record NW_024514764.1, on the reverse strand, counting down.
GAGGCTGTTGTGCCTCAGAAGCTCTTTCTGGACAGAAGCACGAGGCAGCAGCCCCTGGGATGTGCTTCGGTGCAGTCCAACACCAAAGCAGTGGCAGGACCCCATGGAGGGCAGGGAATGCAGTTTAAGGGGATCACGCAGCCTAGGGAAGGAGTGTGAGAGGAAGAAGTCAACTGGTAACACACAGAGTAGCCTTGGAAACCGAAGCGTGAGGATTTTGGCAGAGCAGAGCCTTTGCAGGGCATCCTCACCTGTTCAAATCACCAGTTTGCTCTGCAAACCTTATCGGCTGTGAGCAAACCCGTGAGTCACTGGCACTATTTCCAGTGACCCTGTGAATGACAAAGCCAAAGAAAATCACTGAGAAATCTTCCCTTTGCATTCAAAAACACCCAAACAAAACACCTTCCTTTCTGGCTGGCTGGTGTATGTGTGTGAAGAGTGGAAAATGAGAGCTGAAACAGAGCATCTTTCATCTGACTGTGAGACAGTTTTAAAGCAAAACAAAACCCAGAACAGCATTCAGTGTGCAAGTTCAGAAAAGGAGAAAACCAGCCATGTGAAGCTATAAAAATACCTTCCCAGGCTCAGCTGTGAGCTGGTAAATACCATGATTTCCACCAGCTGATTTCCAAAAGCTTCTTCTCCTGCCACGTCCCTGACTTGCAAAGCATCTCTGCAGCAGGGCCATTGTCCCAGCACTGAACTAAACACCACTGGCATCCAGGGAGTTATTGCTGCTGTCCCTACAAACTGCATTTTGATTTGGAAGGGTGTGGGAGGGCAGGACAGGTGGGTCACACACCCCCCTTGTGCTGAGGGCAGCCCTCAGGAAAACATTTCAGAGCTGCCTGGAGGAAGATTCAGCACCATTCCCCGCTATGAGCCCCCTGTGCCTGAAGCCCAGCCCTGCTCCCAGCACCCAGGAGATTGGGAGCCAAGTATCAAATGACCCTGAAAAGGGCCAGAAGTTCTTTTTGTGGCAGATACTCACACTCTGAGTTCTTGGGTGTGTGACAGCCAGTGTCACACCAGCCACTGCCCACAGCCTCACTCCCACCAGGCATTTACCCAGTGCTAAAGAGCTGCTGCTGCTACTCACCCCTGGCACCACGACACCATCCCGGCATGCCATGCTGGGCAAAGCAGTCCCCAGGGAAACAAGGTGAAAAAACACAAACCCTTCATGGCAGTACTCACTAACTAGGAGCTGTGGCTGTGTTTTGTAGCAACACCTCCATTTCACCATTCACTGGAATTCAATTGTTGAACAGATAAGGAAATACATCGGAGCCAGACACCGCCATTCATTCATTCAAAAGTATGTTGGTTTCTTCATTAAAAGAATCATTTTTTCCCAGCTCTGTTGCAAGCAGTGAACGACTTCCCCAGACAGGGGCATGCTCCCTCTACTCCCCAGCCCAGGAGCACACCACAGGGCCCTTGCTGGTGGTCACCCTGCCCTCTCTGTCACCCTCTGTCCCTGTGGTGCCACCAGACCATGCCCTCCACATCCCACAGTGAGAGGGGCCCTGTGCACTCCCTGCCCTCCTGCTGCCCTGATCACACCCCGTTAACAGGGGCAGAGCACAGACCAGGCCCTGGGGAAGGCTCTGGCAGAGCCCAGCTCAGACCTGCTAGAGCTGCACCTGCACAAGAAGTCCACAAAGACAAAAATTCCCTAGGATCAGGGAAAGAAACAGGAATATTCATGGAACATGAACATTTATCCTGCTTGCTGAGTTCTCTCTGATAAATGGGGAGAGATGGCAAACAAAGATGAAATGAATCCCAGCAAAACAGTGGAGCAGATGAGCATCCTCCCTCCTGGCAGCTCCAGAGTGTGACCTGCATCCTCAGGGACCAGTGTGGACCAGCCAGGCGATGCCATCCAAATGAAGCAGACAGGATGGCCAAAGGCATCTGGGATGCTCCACAAGAGGCTCAGGGATCACTCTCCAGACGGAGTAGCTCTGAGGCTTACAAAGAAGGGTGTTTTGAGATGCAGAAGGAAGGTCCTTCCAGGCTGACAGTCAGCTCATGACCAGGACATGACCCCCAGGGGTGCAGCAGTGCCTGGCCAGCCCTGAGGCAGGAGAGATACAGCACAGCATGGCTGGGAACACAGCACCAGGCAGAGACGAACATAGCAGAGCATGGCTGGGAACACAGCACCAGGCAGAGACACAGCAGAGCACGGCTGGGAACACAGCACCAGGCAGAGACACAGCAGAGCACGGCTGGGAACACAGCACCAGGCAGAGACACAGCAGAGCACGGCTGGGAACACAGCACCAGGCAGAGAGACACAGCAGAGCACGGCTGGGAACACAGCACCAGGCAGAGAGACACAGCAGAGCATGGCTGGGAACACAGCACCAGGCAGACACACAGCAGAGCACGGCTGGGAACACAGCAGAGCACGGCTGGGAACACAGCACCAGGCAGAGACACAGCAGAGCATGGCTGGGAACACAGCAGAGCACGGCTGGGAACACAGCAGAGCACGGCTGGGAACACAGCACCAGGCAGAGGGAGCAGCTCCCGGCTGGGAAGGACAGAGCCCCGGAGCCACCCCGGCAGGAGCCAGGTGATCTGGTCACTGGTCACTCCTGTGACCTGGTCACTGGTCACTCGGGTGGCCTGCCAAGGCCACAGCAAACGCCTCCCACACCCCAGCTTCACCAGACTTCACTCATCCCGGCTTGTCTTCTGCGGTGTTTATGTATCTCCTGTCTCCTCTGAAACATTTCGGAGACAAAAGCTAATGAAGCACAAGTAATGGATGACAAACATCCGGCTCCATGGTAAAAGGTTGGCTAATTTACAAGATAAATAATGTAACTGCCTCCTGTGCATTTACAAACACCTTTCAGGGAGGATGTGAAGGCGTTCAGCATCACAGCCACCTCCGGCACCCACCTCCTGCCCTCCTCCCGTCAGCCCTGCATTCCCAAGAGAATCCCTGGAGTGGGACTGGAGCCGAGACGCTCCTGCACCACAACCCCCAGTTCCTGGTCCCGTTCCTAGTCTCGTGACACGGGACTGCTCTCCCCTGTTGCTTCAAAATCCAAGTCACACGACAGAGGAGACAAAAAGCTGCTGAGATCATCTTGGAAAGGATATTGCTGCTCCTGACAACCATAGGGGAGATGCTTCAGGCCTGAATTTTATGTGCTCCAGCACAGGCAGACACTCCAGACAACTGGTAGAGCTGCTCGGTTTGCTTGAAATCCTATAATTTCTGCAGCACGACCAAGTTTACCAGCACTGAAGGTGAACAGGGGCCAAACTGATCCATCTCTGACTATTAATCCCTGGCAAAAATAATTATTCATATACGTTTTGGTCAAATAGCAAATTTATAATCAATCATAGGCATGTTGTTGTTTTAAACCTCCCTGAGCACCTTTCAACCAGAGCCTTAGGCTGGTTTTCATTGTCCTCTGAAGCACAAGAGGTAGGTCACCACTATGGTCAGAGAGACAAGCTCATTGAACAGAAAAAAATTGTTATGCTCCCGGTGTATCACAGTAAAAATTCCTTAAAAAGAGAGTTTTCAGTGCAGGAGTAATGGGGGCAGAGGGGAGCTGGGAGCAGAGCTCTGGCAAAGCCCAGCAGCTGCTAGTGGCTGGGATAATAAATTTTATCTGCCTTGTGAGGGGAAGAACAGGAGCAAACAGCCCCAAAACAGCCCAGAGGAGGCCCAGCCTGGGCAGCAGCACTTGGGGATCGGATTCCTCCAGGGCAGAATCAGGTCTGGGTCCCAGGCAGCCCCAGGGCCCCGCTGCACAGCACGAACCGACCCACAGGGCTGGGCTGGGAGCTGACCATGGGGTGCAAGGAAGCAGAGCCCAAAAACCTCCTATTTCCAGACAAGAACCCTGGCACAGATTCAGCTGTCAGGCTGTCTGGAGAATCACAGAATCATCAAGGTTGGAAAACACCTCTAGGGTTATAAAATGCAACAACCAACCCAGCACCACTTTCCATGTCCTCAAGTGCCACATCCACACATTTTTTCAAGGCTTCCAGGGATGGGGACTCTGCCACTTCTGCTTGTAAGCAGCTGCAGCTCAGCACCCGCAGAGGAAGGCAGAGCCAGGTTCTGCCAGGGAAACACATCCCTGCTGCAGGAAAAACTTCCCCTAAAATCTCATCTGGAATAGCCTCCCAATCTCCCAGTGAAGAACTTGTGCCTGCCCCATCCCTGGAAGTGTCCAAGGCCAGCTTGGATGGGAGAGTATAAGGTGTCCCTGCCCACGGGGCTGGAATGAGGTGAGCTGAACGCTCCATTCCAGCCCAAACCATCCTGGGGTTCTGTGATAAATTTTATCTATTTGTTCTTTAAAGCAACATAAAAATGCACCAGAGCTTTCCAGTTTTTCTACAAACATGGATTTGCAGCCAAAACATAGATGTACCAGAGACAGCCACACAAATCCTGCACACAGGGCAGGCAGCAGAGGGCCTGGGGCATCCAAGCAGCCAACAGGAACAAATGCCAGCTCCAGTGGCTTCCAAACACCTGTGGAACCACATGGATGCTCCAGGCAGCAGCACCCACACCCAGGAGCTGCCTCAGGTGGGGGCTCTGCTCTGCTCCCCCCACGCCAGGGGCTGCTGCAGCCAAGGAACCAGGAGGAGCTGCTCATTCCTGTCTGCATTCTTTCCATCGAAAAATCCGAAAATGCAAACTAAAAATATCTTGCATTAATTTGTATAATTGCCAACTATTCCCATAGGAAAAAACACAGAATTTTTTGGGGAAAAAAATGTTTTAATTATTGAAGTAAGTATTCTAGTTTTCCCATTTGAAATATTCCCAACAGTAGTGTCCTTTATTCCTTTACTCTTTGAAATGCTTCTTCCTGGGTCCAGAGAAAATCTTTTGTTGATCTATCGCTTCTCCCTTCCTCCCCAGCTCTCCTAGAGCTGGCTCAGCCTACCTCCTGCAGGACAGCATCACCTGGGTGGTCTTCCCAGAGCAGTCCTTTGCTCTTAGGGGGGCTCTTCCCCCACCAAGGGGCTGTTTGAAGGACGTAACCCACCCAAACCTCCCCACGGGCGGGTGCTGTGCTCCTGCCCCAGGGGAGTGGACAGAGGATGTTCCATGCCCAGACGCCTCCAAATCCCAGTGGCATCTCTTCCCTGCTCCTGGCTCTGCCACCATCCCATGGGCACTCACAGCTCTGACACTTCCACCTTTCCACTGTCCCCATGTGCCATCCAGCTCAACGTGATACAAGGACACCAAGCCCCTTCCCCTCACCCCCAGGTGATGCCGATGCAGCGGGACATTTCCCAGGTGTTATGGGGCAGGCAGCACGCCACAGCTGCCCTGTGCCTGGCAGGGCCCCCCCAAATGCCACCCCACCTGCAGCAGACAAAGCCACCCCTGCCACCCAAGCCAGTACCTGGGCTGCCTAGTGTGTCCTTGCACCCTGGGGGCTCACAGGTGTCCCCTCCGCTCCCCAGAGACCGCCCTGCACAGTCAGGAGCCGGCAGAGAAGGGCACCCAGGAACAGCCCCATTGGGAATCTTCCCCATGCAGCCACCACTTCTCCCAGAAGCTGTTAACATTCCCACTGCTGTCTGGGATCACTGTGGATTGCTGATGCTTCTGTTTCCTACCTGCGCCCCCACCCAGCTGTGACTCAGTGCCAAAACAGTGGGAATTAGGAACCCAACAGCCTTTCGAGCAAAGTGTGACTCACAGGCCAAGGCTTTCTGCTGGAGGAGCCGGCTCTGCAGTCACGTCTGTAATTCCCCTTAATACCGGTTTCATTCCCTTCCTCCCACTACCCATCCAACTACCACTCCAAAATAAAGGATGCCCATTCATCTTTTTCTGCCTAATCCAGGCAAAGATGAGCTTCAGCTTGTGCAGAAACTAGGCAGCTCCCAAGCTCATCTCCCATCCCAAAGATTTGCCTTCAAAGGAAACTGGAAGCCAGGCAGAAAGGGAGAAGAGTGGGTGCAAGTCTTGTCTTTAGCTAAAACATCGCCCCAAACCCCAAAAAGATGACCCTGAGGGTCATTTTATGGGACAGATCTTAAACATCCCTCTACACACAGCCACGGGAGCAGGTTTTTGAGGAGCAGAAAGAGGCAGAGGCCCAGAACTTCCCTGCCTCTGTCCACATCACCTCCTCCTGCACCCCAAGAGCACAGGAGGGGACAGAGCCACAGCCCAGAGTGAGACCAGGAGCTCTGTGGAACAGAGACCACATGAGTGGGGGCTGGACCTGGGAATGCACCCAGGTGTCCACCAGAGCACAGAAACCACAGAGAACCAGGATAAGTCAAGGTTTGGTGGAGAGGGCCCTGACAAGGACAGGATTGATGGGGAGACAGATTTTGTCCTCCATGCTGCTCCCCAAGCCCCTTCCTGCCACATCCCAGGCACGGTGCTGCAAACAGGAGCGAGAACAAAGCCAAAAGGCTTCTTTAGGCTTAATATACAAAACCCAGGCAGCTCAATCAAGCAACAAAAGCTAAATGTCATTTCCTCCCGTGGCACTGCCACTCTGCTCACAGTTGTGCATGTCTGACAGCTTGTCATTGTCATGAGACACCGGGGACACAGCCTGGGGAGAAGCTGGCACAGGGGAGAGGGGAGGAAGGCTCAGTCCTGCAGCCACCACAGATTCCAGCACTCAGAGAGATGGGGCACCTGTGTGAGCTGAAGGGCACAAGTGACCCCGCCAGGCCAAACCACACAGGGCAGGTGGGAAACAGCACAGAGTCATGGAATGGATTGGGTTGGGAGGGAACCTTAAAGCTCATCTCATCCCACCCCCTGCCACGGGCAGGGACAGCTCCCACTGTCCCAGGCTGCTCCAAGCCCTGTCCAGCCTGGCCTTGGACACTGCCAGGGATCCAGGGGCAGCCACAGCTGCTCTGGGCACCCTGTGCCAGGGCCTGCCCATCCTCCCAGGGAACAATTCCTTCCCAATATCTAATCTGAATCTCTCCTCTTGCAGTTTAAAACCATTCCCCCTTGTCCTGTCACTGTCTGCACATGTAAAAAGTTCTCTCCCTCTTTCTACAATCCCCTTTTAGGCACTGGAAGGGGCTCTAAGGTCTCCTCAGAGCCTTCTCTTCCTCCAGCTCTCAGCCTGTCTCCATGACAGAGGGCCTCCACTTTGGAGCATCATTTCAAACAAACCTCACCCAGGAGGACACAGGCTGCCCTTGAAGACAGCCCCACACAGAGCTGTGCAGCCTCAGGCACCCCAAAACCTGTCATCACATTCCCAACTTCCAGCTGAATGAGGGTGAAGTTTCCAGCTCCAGCTCCTGGAGCTCTTTCCCTCATTCTTGCCCAGCCAAGCTGCAAAAGTGCTGGGCTGCCTGTTCCAGTTAAGAGGATTAATGGGTGCTCAGCACCTCTGCGAAGCATGCACAGGCTGAGTCACCAACACTGGATTTAGGACTTCCAGCACCAGCACTGCCCACTTCCATGCACTGGCCTTGGACATCGATCTGTTAGCAAGTTACAATGATCTGTTGCAGCAAAAAATGGGAATTCATGCAGCCACACACATTTTCCTGCTGGCATCTCAGCAGGCAAGGGAGGTGGGAGTGCTGGGAAGTTTGGAGTATAAGTGTCACAAACACTTTATTGACTAATTCCAAGTGTAAACTTTCCACTTAACCCAAAACACTTCAAAGTTCCTTGCTAGTTTTCTCCTTTAAAATGCAGGTATCTTTCCATATCCACATGTCATTTGGAAGCAAAAAGGTTTTGTTCAAAATGCGCCAAAAACAAAGTAGGAAAAGTCAGTCAAACTCTCAGCCATGTAGGACAGCCCCTCAGAGTTGCCCCTTTGGGCATCTTTACGTGCCATCTTTACCTGGCTCATGCTGTGTGCTGCTAACACAGGAATTGTTCCCTCAGTGCAATTTCCCAGCCCCAAAACTTGCCAGTTCCTCCTGCCCCCCACCACAATCGTGTGCTTGAAGACAGACGTGCTGTCAGAGCTGAGGAGATATTTTTAAGCACCCAAAAACAACTAAGCACAATCCTGCCAGGAAAACATTCCCCACTACCCCTCCCCACCTCAAAGCCCATCACACTGCACAGCAAGGACATGAATCAGGATATCAGTGTGGAACAGACCTCTAAAGGAGAGGAGGTAACAGCTCCCCATGGCAAAAAGCAGCCCCTTGGTCCAGCTTCCCACAAGGCTTGGGACATGCTCTGACCCTGGGAGCAACAGGAACACCTGGACCCACCTCTGCCCCCCAGGAGTGCAAAGATGACCCCAAGCACTCCTCCTTCAGCTGGAAATCATCTAATGCTATGGGCAAAAAAACAGGCCAAGCAACTTGGAATTTTTATGTAATTTAATTCTTACATAATCTAATTCATTAATTAACACCAACTTCCAGCTCGGGTACTGAGAGAAAAAAGGCAGCGGAACCCTAAAGCTGCCACCCTGCAGGCCCAGCACAGCCAAACTCCTCTCCTCCCCCTTTCCCACACTGAGCTTCCCTGGCTTCCACCACAGGCCACCCCAATCCAGAGAAAAGCTCCTCTCCTGGAGCCCACTGAGGACACAGGGTCTTCACCCTCAGGTTTTTGGGGCTGTCAGCTCTGCTGCCCCCAGAGCTGAAGGTGCCCCCAGGAGCAGAATGCAGGATCCAAACCCTGGCACAAATTTCCCTCTCTATTCCCACACCCTGAATATCTTCTTTTCCATAACTAGGCAGTGATCTCCAGAGGAGCTCATCAAAGGCCCTCTGTGGGGACCCTGTGGGGCTCTGGGGACCACAGAGAAGGGGAGAGGTCAAAGAGGGAACAGGCATCAACTTCCTGAAGCCAGGAAATGGATCTATCTCAGAACAGTTCTGGGCCAACAGTGAAAGTCACTGAATCAGTCCCCAAATCCCTGCCCAGAGGAGAAATTTCTCTCAAAAGCCACCTCTGGATGGGACTTGGGATTTTTAACAACTTTCAATTGGAATTTTAAATTATTTTTAAAATTAATTAGTTACTGTTGTAGGTCACCTCTGTGGTGATAGAACTGGACTTCTAAGGCAGTTCTGCTTTCCTACATTGTACCCAGACTGAGATAAGCTCCAAGAGAGTCCTTGAGAAATTCTCCCACACCCATTAACTCTGACATGGGATCCCTGTCCTCCCAGAACCCATGCAGGCCCCCATGGTCCAGCCCAGTGCTCTGCCAGCCTGGCTCACTGCTAAGCATCCCTGGCAGCAAACAGCAGCCTGGGAAGTGCCATGACTCTCCAGAGAGTTCCAGCCCACCCTGGAACCCCCCGGCTCATTCACAGCAGGCAACACTGCTCTCCCAGCCCAGTGACAGCAAAACAACACAACACTGATGTTCTCATCCACTTTGCAAAAGCTGCAGGAACCCCAAATCAGTTGTCCAGACCTTTCAGTTTACAAACAGCTCACTAAAAGAAGAGCTATATAGTATAACTTGCCTTTCCCTTCCATTTCTCCTCCATCCCACAGTGGAGCCTCTGTGCTTTTCCAGACAACACACAGAGCTGGGCACAAGTACCTCAAGGCTGGCACCACAAGGTAACACAAAGAACAACCCCCCAGACCTCAGCAAGCACCCCGAGTCCCTCCTGTGCTTCACCCACAGGTACCTGCACGCAGTTCTGCAGACAAATCCTCATATCCCTGCCATGCCCCGGGCTCTCATCCCTCATGGAGCAGTCCTGCTCCAAGCCTGTCACCTGGAGTTTCTCCTTCATCCGTCACTGTCCCTGCTAGACAGAAAAAAAGTTGCTGCAATTAAATCAGCTGCTCCCCTGGGCTGGGCTTGGCTGGGGCATTCACTCACATTGCCAGGCCCTGTCCCAGCACAGCTGCCCAGGGGACACCCTGATCCCCTGGTTTGTCACACCTGGGGCCTCCCAGGCCCTGGGACAACTGTCCAGGTGAATGATTTAATAACAGGAGACAGCCATGCCACAGCCCCTCCTGCAGCACAGGGCTCAGGCTGGAGGAGCCTCCAGCTGACACAACGCAGAGGGACAAATCAGGACACACTCTGTGCCACAGCTGGGAGCAGAGCAGGGAGACAGAGGCTGAAGAGCTCCTGCAAGCAGTGCCTTTGCCCAAAAGCACCTTGAGTGAGATGATCTCCTGCAGGGCTCCACTTCTGCGCACAAGTCTGAGCTCACAAATTCTCAAGCCCAGCAGACTTACTCATCCCAGCTCACTCATGTTGCCTTATCTGGAGGCGTAGTTTAAAAATGCAGGAATATTATTTAAAACCATAACTGCACACCTGCTGATTTCTGTTAGGTCCTATGAGAATGCGTGGGACCACTATATTTAGAATTTAATAACTCCAGTCAGTGCAAGCTCTCAACTGAGTACCTGCCTACGTCTGTTCCCTGTGGTCCCAGGGGATTATGCAGCCTTGGGAAGCGTGGTGGGAGCCTGGCTGCCCTGAGCAAGACCAGGACAGGGCTGTGCTGAGGGCTGTTAGACATCACCCCGCTGAACCTGGGCTGCAGGACCTCTGGCATCTCCATGCGTGTGGAAATGTGGGAGCTGAGGATCTTATCTCCATGCTTCACTTGCCCACAACAGAATGAAGAAATGAAATAAAAGCAGAAAGCTGACCAGCAGAGCTGGAAGAAGCACCATCTAGAGCAAGGGCAGGGCCAGACATTGCAGCAGCTGCATTGTGTTGGCTTTTGGATCTCAGCCACGGAGATTTCCTGGGGCTTCTCAAGGTACAGACATTGGGGGGTAGGGGGGGAAACAGGCAGAAGCTCAAGCAGCTGGGGTGACAAGTGACACTGATTTCAAAGCCTCCCACACTTCAATCAACAGTTAGTTTTACTTTCATAATCAACCGCAGCGATCAAGGGAATGGGCTTGGTATCCACAGGTGCACTCGAGCCCTGTCACTGTGGGGGTCAGGGACACAGGAAATCTGTCCACACACTCGCATCCAGCCCAGAGGAGCTGCCCTGGAGCAGCTGCATGGCCCAGGGGCCAAACAGGCAGAGCACAGCTCCATGCAACTTGAGCTTGGCCACACCAGAGCAGCCGGGCACACGCAGGACCTCTGCTTGGGGGAAGGGGGTCCACCAGCCCCACATGGCACTAAGCCCTGATGGGCAGTGGCCTTGGTGGCCACGTCTGATGCACAGTGAGCCACAGTCCTGCATGAGGGGACAACTCAGACACAGAATGGTTTGGGCTGAAGGGACCTTAAAGCTCATCCCGTTCCATTCCCTGCCATGGGCAGGGATGCCTTCCACCAGAGCCGGCTGCTCAGAGTCCCACATCCATAGCAAGCATACCAGGAAAGTTTGGTACGCGAGCTACACACCATCAATGCCACTTTTGTGTGGCTCACATTCCAGAGCTAGAAAGGCACCACAACATCTCTCATTGCAGAGAAACCCACCCAATTCACTCCAAACTCCAAGGTTCAGGACAGTAGCACCCTGTGCATGGGGGTGGCACCTCCTCCTCTTCCTTGGGCCAGGCACCGGCACATGCTTGGCTGCACACAGCAAAGGCATGTCCTGTGCACAGCAGCACCTGGACAACAGACCTTCCTCACACCCAGCTCCACAGCAGGACAGCAAAAACCTGAGGGCAGAAACCAGGGCTTCTGTCCACAATGCCAAAAAGCAACAGAACAAAGCTCCTGGCTCTGCCAGGAGTGTTTCCGGAGAAACGAGTGAGCAGGGAAGAGGCGACTCCTCTCCAGCCACCGAGGGAAGAGGGGAGACAGCGGCGGCTGTGCACGCCTCACTGTCTCAGCAGCAGCACAGGCAGCAGCAGGAGGGGCTCCAACTTCATTTAAATCTGTAGATATTTTAATTATCTTTACAGAGCACAAAGTACTCAGCAGCCAGGGAGGAAGGTAAGTGAACGCCTTGGTGTCACTTTTTGCCCTGTGTGTCCCCTACACAGACCTACACCCCACAGCAGCAGGGAGGCACCGACTGCAGGTCAGCAGGAGATTTGGGGACACACTGCCCAGGCTGAGCCCACACAAATGGGGAAGAGCCCAAAGCAGCACTGAATGCTACCTCTGTCCTACATGCTGCACAAAACATCCAAGGAGAAGCCATCCAGGCACAGAGCAATTTTCTTAATTGCAGTAACTGTATTTACATGCAAAACAAGGATGTGTGCAACCCCCCCAACACAACTCTGAGCACTTGCACGCTCCTAGATAATTTCCAGTCAGCCCAAAAGCCACCTTCCCCATCCCCACTGTGACCCCCTCATCAATTCATACCCCAAACAAGCTGCAGATGAGCCATGTGTCTCTCTGCCCAGAAGAGCTCCCCTCTCCACTGCCCAGACCCTTCCAACATGACAGGAGGCTCCATCAGCATCTCACACACACAGATTTCACTTCACACGAGAAGCCACTTCTTGCTGCCCCTGCAGAGAGACCTCTGCACGGGGCAGGTGGAAGGAAGGGTGATTTTGGTGCAATGACCTCGCTCCTCTAATGAGGGGACAGTGCAGTGGCACAGCAGAGAGCACCAGGCAGAGGAAGGCAGGCACGGGTGCATGTGGTCACCCAGCAGACACCCAAGATGTGCCACCGACACCTGGGACGTGCCCTAGGCAGAGAGACAGATGCCAGGTCACACAGCCTGCCAGAGACATCCCGCAGCGATGAGCCGTGTGGGAGCCCCAGACAGGAACGGGGTGACGCTCCCAGAGCCCTTGGCTTGCTCCCAGCCCCCTCCCAGCCCCAAGAGAGGTAAACAGAAAGCAAAGCACCGAGGATCGCACATGCCACCCCGCAGCCCCCGGGCACACACGGAGGCACCAGGACAGTCGGGTCGCTGCCATGCCATACCTGCACTCGGTGATGCTACAGCAACAGCTCCCGCTCCGCCGGCCCCAGCGCCTGGAGCGCAGCTCCGGCCTCGACTTCCTCAGGCTGAAATACTCCGTCAGCTTCCCAAACGAAGCCATGGCTCCCACCGGTGTCCCTGCGTCCCTCTGCACGCTCGTGCATGCTACACCCCAGCTGTGCTCGCTGCCCCGTGCGCTCCGCCAGCCCTCAGCACCGGGAGGGAGCAGGGCCAGAGGGACCCAGCGCAGGGCAGGAATTCAGCCACCACCAGTGACTTGGACAGTCCACAGCGTGCTCCAGCGAGCCCTCAGATCTGGAGGGTGCTAAGTCCTGTCTCCCTGAGCCAAGCGCAGGTCACAGCTCAGGGCAGCTGGCGGCTGCACATGTATTTCATGTGATGCTGCAGAGCTGAGTGAAGGAGGAAGAGGAAAAATTAAAAGTGCTCGCTGGAAAGGGTCCCTCGGTAGCACTTGCACAGGTCTGCGAGCCCCCACGGCGAGTGGCACTGGGCAGGTGGAGGAGCTGCCCTCTGAGTAAGTGGCCCAGCGTGGCTGTGGTGGCCCTCAGATGAGGAAGGGGATGGGGTTTGATCTCAGAGGTGATGAGAAACCCCAAGAAATCGGCTGCTCAGACGAATTTCCAAGGGTCTGTTCTTACAGCGTGGAGAGGATCCCCGCTTGCTCTTCCCAAGGCTATTCAGAGTCCACCAGTTTTTCTCCCTCCCTGTTTTCCAGAGCAGAAGGCACCCTCAGCTGCCAGCAGCACCCACCTACCATGACTTTCCAGCCTGTCACCAAACACCTGAGCCCAAGGAGAGGGACAGGCATTTAAATCAAGCGAGGCTGATCCAGTCAGAAGTCACCTGTGAGCTCTGCTCCCCACGCTCCAGCACAAAGCCTTTCCACAGCAGACAGCAGACACGGGGATGCTGCGAACCCAAAGGGAAATTCTCCTGCCAGCCCTCCCCTAGTCAGGAGCACTTGTCTCTGCATCCTCGGCGCCTGACGCCAGCTGGGCGGAGAAAAAACAAGGCTTCAGAAAAAACCACCCAAACCTTGCTCCAGCCCCACGGAGCAAAGCCAGACCGAGTCAGTGAAGCATATCCAGGGGAAGGGGTGTCTGACGGCAACTCCCAGCCATGCCAAGAGAGGAAACAGCAAGGAAAACTGGTGGTTACTCAGCTGGCAGAGCCCCAGGCTCCCTGAACACTCTTTTATCCCTCTGTGTGGATGCCATGTTAAAAAATAAACAACCTGCATTCATTGTTATTTCCCTGCTTAGAGCCATCCCCTGCAAGCAGCCCCCTCACCACCAGGGATGGCCATCCGCTGCCGAAAGCCCTTCCTGACCTCCACTTCCCTCCTCCCTTATTTTCTTTCTTTTCCTGTAGACTCTGGCTCAGCTTTCCCCTTGGAATTAAATGCCTGAGCAGCCGGGTGCTCCCCGCGGAGCACGGCCCAGGGACACCCGGGCAGCCGCCCCCGCCGGCTGCGTGTGACCGGCAGAGTCACCGTCCCCGTCACCGTCCCCGCCCGCGCTTTTTGGGGGGGGATAATTCGTTTGCACCATCCCCACTCCCTGCTCCCCGTTCCGGGCATGCATGCTGGCTAACGGAGCGAGCCGCCGCAGACCTGCACACAAAGCAGGGGGCTGGCGATGCTCGGAGGGGCCCCGCGGCCATGGGGGACCCTGCCAGCACCTCCACCGGGCAGGGACACGGTCCCCGGGCACCCCCTCCCTGGCACACACGGGGAGGGAGAGCGGGGCTACTCCCCTGTCGCAGCTGGGGAAATAAAGCTGCTCACGCACTGCTCCGCACAGCCTCCCTCCCCCGGATCCCACCTTCTCCCTCCGATGGGCTCCGCCGCAGCCGGGAGGGGTCCAGGGCGCTTCCCCGAATCGCTGGGCTTGTGCCGAGGGCAGAGCATCCGCCGGCTGGCTCCGTGCGGCGCAGCCAGAGCCGGTAACACTGTCACCCCTCTTATCTGCCATCAGCTCCCCGTTACCGACCACGGTGAAATGCTACACGTCAAAGGAGGTCAGAGGAGCCGGAGCAGAGCGGAGGAGACCGGGAGAGCAGAGGGGGCCGGCAGGAGACAGCTGGAAGCAGCCGAGGGGGAAATCAGAGAAGGGGAGGCAGAAAAGGACAAACTCTTGTTTCCCTGCTATGGGAAAAGGCACAGCAGCGGCTCTCCCGGAGGAAACTGCGCTGAGGCACACACACCTTGGAGCGTGAGCAGGACAGCGGGGTCACCTGGCAGCGGTGATGTTAACTGCTCCTGGCTACGCCAAGGCAACAGAAGAGGGGGCTGGACAGGGCAGCAGGAAGAGTGGAGAGGAAGAGCGGCGTTAATTTGAATCCCTCACTTCCCCCCTTCCTCCCACCACCTGGGAGGGCAAAGGAGCAGCGACGCTGCCCCAGGGATCCTCCTTTGGCATTTGCAAAGCAAAACTGTTTGGGGACAGAAGGGCAATTTGGAAGACTTCAGGAAAAAAAATAAACAGCAGGACGATTCGACAGACTGGTGGACACAAAATCCAAGGAGCAAGGGAGACTTCCCCAGCATTCCAGCTACACGGGGGACACCCTACAGCCAGGGACACCACACATTCCTGCAGCACCCTGCTGTGAGGGGCAGGTAGGAGCCACAGCTCTTGGCAGGGAGTCAGGCTCCCTACAAGGTTGCAGAGCTCAGTCCGTGAGCCCAACTCGGAAAACAAACAGGAGAAAATGCCACCTTCATGAAACCTCTGGATAAGCTGGGGACGGTGGCTTTGAAGGTACCAATGCCTGAAAGCTCAGACAACTCCATAAACACCTCCATCTGTGCCCAAAAAGGGGATTCCAGCCCCACAGCCCCCCCAGTCACCCTGGACCAGGCTGTCTGGGACCTATCTGACTGAAAGCACAACCAGTGCTGGCGCAGAGGCAGCACAGCTCCCACATCATTCCTCTGAGTTATAGCCTCTGCTTTTGTTCTGGTGCCTTGGGGCAAGGGAAGGGCTGTCTCCTTTGCCCCAAGGACATGGAACAGCCCTCAGGCCCATCCTTGCTCAAAGAAGAGTGGTCAGCCCTTCAAACAGGGCTGTCACACCACCTGGCTCCCAGAGGAGCTCGGTGCCTCCTATTAGGCAGCAGAGGCAATCTGCCAAGATATTGCTGAACTCTCTAATTTCACATTAACAATCTGCTGTGCTGGGGTTTGCAGCCATGCACTCAGCAATGCAACAGCTTCCCACTTCCACTTATCAGTGGAATGAAACACTTCATAAGCAAAACAGTGGTTTAATTTGCAGAGACATAAACTGATTTTTAAGAGGAGCTGTGGAGGAGATGTTAGAGCAGGAATCAGACCCCGCACAGCGCTGGGACTTGGGGGATGCTGAGCACAGCTGCACAGCCATCACCCAGCCCTGGCACAGGCATCTCACACCTCTGGCTGCGCCATCTGAGAGGAGAAAATATCCACAAGTCAAACACAGCCTGGTTGTCTGGGCCATCTCACACGTTCCTGTGTATATACTGCTTTAGGCCCTAGAGACCAACATTCCCCATTTCAGAACCCTCCAAACACAATGAAGCCATCACAGACAAGGGAACCAGCACTGGTCCCAGCTTGCAAACAACCACAGTGCTTTTTCAGGCAGAAATCATCAGAGCTACATCCCAGCAGCTCAGACACCCTAAGTGCAAACTGGGAAGCTTCTCTGCCAGGTCCTGTGGCCAGCCAGCACAGTGGGACAAGCCAGACAGCCCTGGAAGGTGGCCCTTGCACCATTCTTGCAGCCCCCAGTCCCTATGCTCCTGAGCCCATTGTGAGCAAACCAGATCTGGTTACATCTCTGTGGCTTCCCAAGCAGCTTTTGCTCCAATTACACTTCTTAAATATGGATAGGCAGAAGCAGGGAAAGAGGGAAAGAGGAAAAGGGGGTTCTGTTGAGCTGGCAGCTCTTCCATCGACTCTTACAGTCCAACAGGACCCTAACTGTATTTCTCCAGGGCTCACTCCACACCTAGACCACTCAACACCAGTTAACACCAACTTTCCAGCCCTGACTCTTCTGGGGAGCTGCATCCCTAAAAGCCACTCAGCAGCTGATGCAGAGCCCATCCTGTTCCTCCTTCAGCCATGCTTCCCACAGCTTATCCCTCCCCCAGGACAGCACAGGGGATGCTCACCAGTACCCAACCTCCCAGTGTGTGGGGGAAGCAACTAAAACAGGTTTAAGGCATCGTGGGAGCAGCTACCCCATCTCTACAAGCAAAACCTTGGCTGGTTTAAGGCTCCCTTTCTTTTTGTCCCTTTCCCAGGCTGGCTGATACCTGGAGAGCGGAACTCCAGCAATGCAGAGAACGGAGCCCAGCAGGATGCACAAGTGCAGTCCTAGACTGGAGGTGTGACACTGAGCAGTGACAGCAGCAGAACAGTTTAGAAAAGCTGCCAGGTGGACCAAAGGAGGAGTTGGAGCCTGAGCAGCTCATCAGGAACAGAGCCAGAACAGGAGGCACTGCTGCCTGTCCTGTGGCAAAGGGGTCATTTCATTGTAACCCCAGTTTCTATCTGTTGTCATCAGAGTCCCTCTCCCCACAATGGAAAAATACCTGATGAGATCCCCAAAACTGGGTGAGAGGAAGGTTCCTAATCCTCCAAGAACATCTGTGTCCTCAGGTCAGATGGAAGAGAATTTCTTATGATCCTCTTAGTGCCAGCTGGGGAGGGACTGGCCCCTCCAAGTTACCTGGGAAGTCACCTGCAGGCACCATGGGGCCCTCAAAGGACTTTGGGGCAGGAATTTTCCACACTGCTGAAAACTGGCCACTGACGTCACACATCAGCTCCCAGTCAAATCTTTCAGCCAAATCAGAAGAATTTTGATAAACACTATTTTTTTAATTTTTTTTTTTAATTCTGAGCACTAATTCTTGGGGTTTAGGAAGTAAACTTCTTCCACTCTATTTTAAACATACCCACAGTGACTGAGGCCAAATTTTTCACTGCTGGTTAACCCAGCGTAACAGAAAATCATCAAATGTTTTGGGATAGCTATAAAAATAAAACTGGAATACATTATTTCACAGGGTGTTCAAAACCAATTATCAACATGTGCCTGTGAAGAAATCTGTTAAATGTAAGTATGAACTGATTTAAGAAACAGATGCACAAGAGACACTGGAACAAAACTAGAGGAGGTCATGGAGATGCCCCAAGGGCTGGAGCCCCTCTGCTCTGGAGCCAGGCTGGGAGAACTGGGCGTGCTCACCTGGAGAGGAGAAGGCTCCAGGGAGAGCTCAGAGCCCCTTGCAGGGCCCAAAGGGGCTCCAGGAGAGATTGGAGAGGGACTTTGGAGTGACAGAACAAGAGGGAATAGCTTCCCATTGGCCAAGGGCAAGATTAGATGGGATATTGGAAAGAAATTCCTCTCTGTGAGGGTACATGAGTGGCCTTGGCTGAGGTAACAGTGGGACTCAATGATCTGGGAGGACTTTTCTAACCTAAATGATTCCATCCAGAATTCATCAAGAAATTTCATTATGATCCTAAATGTGCCCATGCTCTGTGCAAACATGAGCCCACAGTGGCACAACACACTGCAGGTCCTCTCTGGTGCCCAGCACCCTGGAGAAACACCTCTGGAGGCTCCTGGAGCCGACTCCTGGGAACAGCATGGATCTGGGAGTGACACACTTGCCGGCAGAGCTGTGGGGCCCTCTGGGAAGTGCTACATCTCAACACAGCTGTAATAAAGTGCAGAGTGTGCAAGAGGCTCAATAATTTCAGTCTAAGCAGGCACTTTGCTGTAATTGCCAGCTCTATTGCATTACTCACACACTTCCATGCCGGTACCTACCACGAGCCAGCCATATCAATTTACTGATTTACCCAATGTATCACTTAGCACAACCTCTCTAATTCCAGCAGCAAACCCAGATGTGATGCCCAAATTAAGGTAAAATACCCTCATTCTCAAATTAAATTAAAATACCCTCTTTCCTGGAAATAACATAGAATCACATAGGGAGAGCACTGCACTACAAGGATGGGGAAGAGTTTCAAGGGGAAGCCATAGGAGGAGCAGCTGAGGGCACTTGGTTTGTTCAGCTGGAGGAGATGGAGCACAGAGCTCACCAGGGCTGCAGCTCCTCCAAAGGGGCAGCCCTGAACTCTGCTCTCTGTGACCTGGGACAGGAAATGGCTGGAGCTGTGCCAGGGGAGGGTCAGGCTGGATATCAAGAAAGGTTCTTCCCCCAGAGGGTGCTGGGCACTGCCCAGGCTCCCCAGGGAATGGGCACAGCTCCGAGGCTGCCAGAGCTCCAGGAGCCTTTGGACAGTGCTGTCAGGGATGCCCAGGGTGGGATTGTTGTGGTGTCTGCAGGGCTGAGAATTAGACTCATGATCCATCCTTGTGGGTCCTTCCTTTGATTCTATGAAAATTCACCTTCCCAGAGAAGCACCCAGGAACAGAAGTGGAATCACCATCAAATCCAGCGTGGCAGCACAGAGGCAGCCCCAACCCCCAGCACAGAGATGCTGGTGCTGATCCAGTGCTAGCCCACCTGCAGCAGCTGATCAGCAGCTATCCCTTTTTGGAGCAGCATGGGACATGCATGCTCCTGAAATCCAATTCCCCTTTTAACCCCCCGGATGGAAATTGCCAGGTTATTTCATCCCACTTCAAAAGGTTCTCCCCACTGGCAGCACTGTGCAACTAAATCATGGGCACACAGGGATAATTACCTCCCAAAGCAGGGCTGTCCCAGGTGCTGCTCCCTGACGGCTGCATAAGAACCTGGCTCAGGCTTGCAGGGAAGAGATAAGGGCAGGGAAAAGCAGCCAGCAGCACCGGCAGCTGGAGGTCACACAGGCCTTTAAATACTTGCTAAGTGACAAAAAAAAAAAAAAAAGAGAGAGAGAAAATTGGTTGATACCTCCTAAAAATCGTGTGTTGAGTTCAAAATGACTTAAGAAAGTCTAAAATATCAACAGTGAGGTGATGGGATCAAACACAGCCAATGCAGAAACAGAGGCAGGATAATTTGAGGACATTTGGAGCTGGCAGGGCTGTCTAATGGGCAAGGGGTGCTACCTCTGCTGAGCCATTCCCCAGTGCGGCCCCATTGGCTCTGCCCCCACGCTGCTTGAGATCCACCCAAAATCCATTTGATCCCCAGGGAATGGTCCCAGCCCTGAGGCTGCCAGAGCTCCAGAAGTGTTTGGACAACTCTCTCAGGGATGCACAGGGTGGGATTGTTGGGGTGTCTGTGCAGTCTGGGGGCTGGACTCAATGATCCTCGTGGGCCCCATCCAAGTCAGGACATTCTGTCATTCTTTCAAATCAAAAGGGACAACCCCCCCAGATCCTGCCCAAGTGGGATAAACTGGGACATGTATAATCCCCACTTACTCAAGCAGCCTGGGAACAGACCCAGCTCACTGCATACCAGTTGTTCTTTTCCCCTGAAAAACAAGCCCTGGCAAAACCCAAACCAAAAATTGGAAAACTCATTAACATGATCAAGAGTTTCAGAAAATGGAAAGGAGAATAATTCATGCAATTAGAGCCCAGCAAACTTCATCAGTCTTCAGAAAAAAAATGATAATCAATATGGAGCAAGCAGTCTCCAGGCTGGGAGAGCAGGGGACTGGATCGATGCAGCTGCCGACATCCCACAGACAGCAGAGCTCCAAGGAGGAGCAGCCCCCTCCCCAGTTGTGTCAGGAGGGGGACACAATTTTCCCCCTCCTGAAAATTGTGTCCCCCACCACCCCTGTCACACCCAGGGGAACTGTTACAAGGGTTTTCTTAGCAAGCACACAACCCCTCCACCCCCACAGAGACTTCCCAAAAGGGGTCAGGACTCGCAGTCTTGTGGCTGGGGAAAGATGAAGCAGAAAAGGGACGGAGGGGTTGTGCCTAGCTGCCAGCCTGTGGGGCAAAGCCACCCCAGCCACACAAATGTCACTGTGTGTTGTGCTGTCCCCACTCCTCCTGGTGGCTGTTCAGGGAGCCTCTGCTGCTCCCTTCACCCCAGCCGTGTGCCCACGGCTTCCTAAACCACCTGTGACTGCCGGGCACTGCCCATGGCTGGGAAGTCCCCTCATGAGGCTCACCAGGGCAGGGAGGGGGCACCAGTGGCCACAGGCTGGAGAGGGATCAAAATTCAATTAACAGCCAGGCATAGGAGATCACCTCATACACAACAAAATGAGCTGGATGACCATCTGACCTCTCAGCACTTGGCATGGCCTGCTTGGAAGAGAATTATGGATAAATCACAGAATCAGGGAATCACAGAATGATTTGGGTTGGAAGGGACCTTAAAGCCCATCTCGTTCCACCCCCTGCCATGGCAGGGACACCTTCCACTGTCCCAGGCTGCTCCAAGCCCCATCCAGCCCAACCTGGCCTTGGACACTGCCAGGGATCCAGGGGCAGCCACAGCTGCTCTGGGCACCCTGTGCCAGGGCCTGCCCACCCTGCCAGGGAAAAATCTCCTAATATGCAACAGCCTCTCTGGGAAATGACTCATCCACAGGCTCAAGCTTCCCTCTGATTTTTATGAAGTCCTTCCACTGATCCCATGGCCATGGAGGCACAGTCCTGAGCACCTCTCCTTCCCAGGGCTTCACGACTCAAGCTGGACCTTTGAGCACTGGCAGCAGACCCAGCCTGGCAGCCGGGATTGGTGTGTAGAGAGTCTGTCCCAGGAGGAGATGGTGCTTGGACCCCAGGGGAATTTGAATCCTCCCTACTTCCCAAACAAGCACCACATCCCTCAGGAAGCACTGGCCCAGAGGGGTGCAGACATCCTCATCAAGCCCAGGATTCAACACCAGGCACCCTTTCTATTTCCAACCATTTTCTTTTCACCTCTCAAGCAGTAATTATTTCATTTCTGCATCAAAACAGAATCTATTAAAATCTTACTTCTTCCCCAAACAATAGATTAACGTAATCCTCTTACACCACTGAGCTGGCCCTGCCTGTTGCAGTCAATGATTGCAAACTTTCAAGCCTGGAGTAAAATTTTAACTTTTCCTGTCAAAACTCTGAACAGCACAATCACCAGCTAGACAGGGATGTTTGGTTTACTCAAAATAAGGCTTTCCATTTAAATTAACACCAAAGATTTCCCCCAGGTTATAGCAATTTAATTAAAACAAAGTCAAAACAAACCTCTACAACTTCTGAAATGCTAGTTGTGTAAAATGAAAACCTCCAGGACTGCCAGAGTACAGAGCCCAAATAGCACCCAAAAGAAAACAAATACTTTGACTTATTTCAGGAGAATAAGACAACTGACAAAGCAAATCACATCCGATCCTTCACAATATAGGCAAAATATTTAAAGCCCCACTGGACAGGACAAAGACAATTATCCAGATGGTCAGTGCCACCAAAATGAGCAGTTGCATGGTGAGACTCCTCACCTGAGAGGATTTACCCAATGTATCACTTAGCACAACCTCTCTAATTCCAGCAGCAAACCCAGATGTGATGCCCAAATTAAGGTAAAATACCCTCATTCTCAAATTAAATTAAAATACCCTCTTTCCTGGAAATAACATAGAATCACATAGGGAGAGCACTGCACTACAAGGATGGGGAAGAGTTTCAAGGGGAAGCCATAGGAGGAACTCTGCTGCTATACAGCTCCAAGGCACTGCTGTCCCTTCTCACACCCCACATGCAGGCAGCAGGGACAGAGCTCCAGTCACGGAGCTGCTTGGGGCACTCACATCAGCTCCCTAAGCTCTGGCACCTCAGGGACACCCACAGGCCTGGAACTTGGTGGGATTAGCTCTGCATGAGGCAGCCACACACTGGAGTTCCAGGAGGCCCTCCATTTTCCAGCATGAGCACTGAGGAACCCGGCTGCTTCCAGGAGTCTGCTCCAAGGAGAGAGACCCTGCCATCCTACACTGTCTGCAGCATCAGCTCTTCTCACCTCCATCCCCACCTGTACCTCACTGCTGCCTTCAAAGGATGCTGCTGCGCTGACAGAGGGAAGGGAAACGCCAGGGAGGTGTCTGTGCAGGCTGATGGGAACTGGCTGTGGGACAGGTCTGTGTCACACTACGAAACTCACACCACCAGCAGAAAGAAGCAGAAATTACTCAGCTCAGCTGATCTGCTGAGAACCAAAACACAACCCAGTCCAACCACAGTGCCTCAGCACTGGAGTGAGCTGACTCATCCTATAGCAAGCACTGGACCCAGCACAGGGGCAGGGGAAGGAGGAGACTCCTTCCAGGGCTGGCAATCTGAACCTTGCCCCAGCACCCACCAGGGGATGAGCAATGAGAAGTTGTGCCCTGAAGAACTGTGGGGGGGCAACACTCCAGCCCTTGCAAAGCATCCTAGGATCCTGCCAGAGCCTGGAGCACACCAGGAAAGGCACTATAACTACTGCACATGCAGCACCTTCAAACATTTAAGTACTAGCTGGCCAGAGGGTTTAGCCAAGGGGGTTTCTTCCAAACAGCTGGGGTCAAAGATGCCCTGGGCTCCCACCAGAACTCAGTGCCCTTCACCAAAGAGAGCGGGCAGCTATAAGGCAACATCTTTTATGAACACCCCACTAGGGTCTGTCAAGCTGTGCCAGAACACAGGGGAAGCAGTGCACACCTTGCCTGCAGCGTGGAGGAAGAAGGTCCAGCATCGCAGCCACGTCCCACAGCAGAAAACCCTCCAAACTTCCAACCTCATGATGTCAATGTGGTGAGAAAAATAACTCACAGCACGTGCTCTGCACAGGCACTGCTAGGAAACAGCAACCACTGACAGGAGGGAAACACCTTTTGCTTAAAAGAGAAAGTGAATTAGAAATGGAAATTTCTACATGTTACCAGCTGCCATGTGAGAGGAGATGGTGGAGCACAAGGCACTGAGGTCACTCGTTCTCCCTGTCAAATACCTAAAACCAGCATCACAAGTGTGTGACAGAACAGGCTACTTACTACATCTGCTCTCATCAGCGTATGAACACACAGGTTGTCTTCAGCTAAAATGCCAAAGAATCCATCCCTTAGTATCCCCAAATGAGAAAAAAAAACCTCG
This sequence comes from Pyrgilauda ruficollis, assembly GCF_017590135.1. Lineage (NCBI taxonomy): Eukaryota > Metazoa > Chordata > Aves > Passeriformes > Passeridae > Pyrgilauda > Pyrgilauda ruficollis. The sequence continues at coordinate 14,092,715 of NW_024514764.1, read as the reverse complement.
AAGTACACCAAAGATTTGTCCATCATGTTCCTGTGAGCCGTTGCTCAGCCCAACATGCAGAGACAGCAGCACACCTCAGCCCGTCGGTAGGACCAGCACCAAGCACCTGCAGGGCTGAGCAGCGGCCGAGAGCCTCTGCCAGCGCCTCAGGCAGCTCTGGGAGCGGGGGTTTGGCCCCCAGTGCTGGAGAGCCCCATCCGACATGACTGCCTCCCCCTGGCAGCACAGCCGGCTCTCTCGCTGCCCGAGGCCTGCAGAAGACACAGGTGGGAGTCACAGGGACATGACAGCAGCACAAACCTGCCCTGCCCGCTCCCTCCCTGCTCGGCGGCGCCCAGGCTCAGCCATGGCAGATGAGCTGAAGGGCAGAGGCCGGGCCTCGGGCCGGGCCCTGGGAATGGCCGCGGGCTCAGGGCCGGGCCGCCAGGGGCAGGCACAGCTCAGCGGGGCGGCTCGGCATTGTGCAATCCCACGCGATCAACATCGGGACGTGTCCCCTCCCACAGCCCTGCAGCAAAACTCAGGGTGCTGCTTTCCCTCCCAGGCAGGGCTCAGGAAGGGCTCTTAGGCTTCTTCCAGGCTGGAGCCCCTCTGCTCTGGAGCCAGGCTGGCAGAGCTGGGAGTGCTCCCCTGGAGAGGAGAAGGCTCCAGGGACACCTCAGAGCCCCTTGCAGGGCCTAAAGGGGCTCCAGGAGAGCTGGAGAGGGACTGGGGACAAGGCATGGAGGGACAGGACACAGGGGAATGGCTTCCCACTGCCAGAGGCCAGGGATGCATGGAATATTGGGAAGGAATTGTTCCCTGGCAGGGTGGGCAGGCCCTGGCACAGGGTGCCCAGAGCAGCTGTGGCTGCCCCTGGATCCCTGGCAGTGTCCAAGGCCAGGCTGGATGGGGCTTGGAGCACCCTGGGATAGGGAACCGTGAACGGAATGAGCTTTAATATCCCTCCAACCCAAACCATCCTGGGATTCTACTTTCCTGCATAGTTATCCCAGTTGCCAAAAGGCCCCACCTGGTGCCAGGCTGGCTTGAGGGCACAGGAGATGCTTCCCCAGCTGTAACACCTCAACAGAAAAAGGGGGAAAACAAGAAAAAGGAAGAAAAAAAGGAAGATTGCATCTTGGCCCAAGTTATCCAGTGCTGAATGTCACTGCTTTGATCCCCAGCTCCCTGGCAGCAGCTCTCTGCCCTTTTGTCACACCATGGTCTCATCCACTGTCAGACCCCCAAACCCACCTCAGCTTTCACTTGCAGTGGAAGGAGCTGGCACCTTTGCGAGCCCCCAGTCCACATCCACAAGTGTCAGCTCAGGCCTGGGACATGCAGGGAAAATTCCTTACTCCCAAAGGCCTCAAAAGAAATTCTAGAAAAAGAAGTCACAACCTTACCAAAATCATGAGCCCTCACCATTCTCTTCAGAGTTGTTCCAAATCACCCGGATCTGCTCACAGCATCCCTCTGGCAACATATAAAAAGCAAAAGCTGAACACAGGCAGCCACATTTCAAATGCAGAAGCTGATGGGTTTCCCTGGTGCAGCCTCACACTGCTCATCTCCATGGGTCCCACCACAGCTCTGCCCTCATCTTGAGGCCCACAGCATCCCTACAGGAAGCAGCAGTTTGGGGATGTTCAGCAAACCCCTGGGGCTCCTTCACATCAGCTGCTGCAGAGCATGGACAGAGGAGGGCCACAGAGTGAGGGCAACCAGCCCCCATGGATGGGCAAGGCCACCCTGTGCTGCCCTGCAGCATTCAGGCTGCCAAAAACAGTCTGGAACTTTTTCACTCCAATATCCTCAGGCTCTGCCTAGCTGGGCCATGGCTCCAACTCAGCTGTGTCTTTCCAGCCATTCACTTTCCACCAAAGCTCAGCTTTCCCTGACCCACATGCAGGAGAACACGTTTTTAAAAGGTCACTCTGCATTTCATGCATGGAGCAAGGAAAATTGCAAACAAGCAGTGAAGGTGGGAAGTACCAGAGGACATCAGACAGGCCACACTGTCACTGCTGGCAGGCTGGTGCTGTCCCAGCCAGGCAGAGATGGGAGCTGCCAGCAGAGCAGCCAGACCTGTGAACGCTCATGGATGAATGCTCTTGGAACAGCACAAGCAGCCCCAAGGGGCTCAGGAATAAGATGAAGTGATGATAGGGCAGCTCTGGCACTTGGAGCAGCTTTCCTGCTACAGACACTCAGCCCAGAGCACAGGAATGGCAGTGTCTGAGCCAGGTGTCACCTATGGGGCACATCTGCCACATTGGGTGCCACTGCCTGGGAGGTTGGTCATGGCTGAAATCCACCTGAGTCACCTCCAGACATAGGCAGTGAGTCCAGGCCTTGTGGAGGATAAGGGCCAAGACTCTTCTGGCCCCAGATTAGGTCCTGGCATCCCAAGAATCCAGCCACGGGATCACAGAGAGGTGCTCAGAGCTAAGGCTATTTCAAGGCATCAAGATGCAAATAAAAATAGATAACATGAAAATTAAAAATAAATAAATTAAGATGCAAAGCATCTTTTTCATCCACAGAAAAGCCTCATGCAGAACTCCAGCTGCAGGAGCCAAGCTGTGCAATCCAAGCTCAATAACCCTCCCTCCAGCCTCACAGCTCTGGTGACCAGTGATATCTAGACTCCCCAGGGAACAGTCACAGCCCCAAGGCTGCCAGAGCTCAGGGATGCATGGGGTGGGATTGTTGGGGTGCCTGTGCAGGGCCAGGAGTTGGACTCCATGATCCTCATGAGTTTTTTCCCGCTCAGGACGTTCCATGATTGTATGATAAGTATGAAGATGTCCCAGCCATCCTCAGGCCCCTTTTCCTTGGGAAGCTGCATCCCCTGGTGAACTCTGCCTGATTTGCAGATGTATCTTTGTTACCTGCCCACTATTTGCAGAGGAACACATCAGATTAAGGTGCCTCCCAGGCACCAGCTTTGAGTCTTTGATTTACTCTTTCATGGGTCACTGTCTCTGCAAATGTCTAAAGGCAATTGCCAGCACAGTCAACAGCTGCACCCGTGGTTGTGCACAAAAAATGAAGGAGGCTTTCCTCCCAAATTACTCCTGCCTCACAGAGAACGCTGTGAGGGCAGAAAGCAATGGACAGAAAGGAAGAAAAGGTCAGAGCATGCAGCAAATGCAACATAAAAGTCAAATCAGCACAAGTAGGATAGGACAGCATGAGCTGGGTTAGCAGAGCCCTCCCTCTCCCCTGCCCAGGAGCAGGGCAGGCAGCACCAGGCTCAGCAAAATGTCACCTCATTTCCAAAAGGCATTTTACAAAAAAAGCTGCCAAAAAATGACAGTCAGCAACCCTGAAACTCTTTAAGAAATTGGGACAAGCAAGGATTTTTGAGCATGGAAATGAAAGAAATCACAAGCAGAAGCAACCTGCAACAGCACATCCCAAATCCTACGCAGTTTATCTCTCATTGTTCCAACTGATGTGACCCAAGTACACACAACACAGAGAGGACCCTGCTTCCCTGACACAGAGTGGATGTGGCATTACAGTAAAGGACAGGGAGAAAGCAGAGGAGCAACAAGGCCCTTTGCCACCTCAAAGGCTCCAACTGCACCAGCTCCAGCTACTCCAAAGGGGAAAGCCTCTTGGGTAACATCAGGGCAGTACAAGACCTCCACAGCAAAGGCAGGGAGACTGACTCTTCTCCCTTAGCAGCTGGCTGGATTAAAGATTTAATGCAATGGATCCCTTTGGAAAAAAATTACACAAGCTATTAAGAAAGATGCGCCTTTCATCTGATGAAATCCAGCAAACATTGCAGCTACCCCGGCACCCAAGTGGCCCTGTGGAGCAAAGGAAAAGCTGCAGTTGCTCTCGTGAGCCCTTTCTGGATGCAGGAACCAATGGGTAAAGCAGCAGCTCCATTAGCAGTAAAGCAAATGTACAGACACAGCCATGCCATGCCTGTGGAGAGCGAGGCAGACCTTGATTCCAAGGGAAGAAGCAAAGGAATGCTCACTGCTTCCCACTGGAATCCAGGGGCTCCCAAGTCTGCAGGAACAGGACAAACAGCCCCAGGCCAGGGGCAGCAGGGAGCTTCAACACCTCCCAGGGTCTTCCTTCCCAGAGAAGAGCGAGCTACACAGCTGTCCCCCTCCAGACTGTGGCACTTTGGGATCCAAAGCACTTGCTGGTTCTGACAGCAGGCAGGAATTAACCCCAGCTCCCCCACCCAGGGTGATGGGACCAGAGGAGCACAGACTGTCACAGCATCAGGAACATCATATGCTAAAGAATCTCATGGTTTTGGGGAGCCAAAGATGGGAGATGACCCAGTTTAGTACAGCATTATCAAGGGTGCAGCAAGTGCCACTTCCTAAGCAGAACAGACTAATCAAACTGGACTCCAGCACCCCCTCACCTTCACAATGGAACCTGAGCAGTAAAACATTGGACTTGTCCAGGGAAAGCAGATGCAGGGGAAGAGTTCACACAGCAGAGATTCCATTGGCATCCACAGAGCCCTTTCTGCCGAGCAAACCCATCCACCCAGCACAAGGTACCTGCAGATCATTTTCCCAGGGAACCAGAGCTGACACCCTGGGCTCGCTCACAGATGCAGGGAGCATTTCCAGGTCCTCAGTGTGAGTTTCCCAGTCCAGCCACCTGCACATCTCACACTCTCTCCTGCTCTCTGGGATTACAGATGCCAAAGGGAACCTGTTGGCTTGGATGCTGTGCCAGGCTCCACTACAGAGATCCAGGTGCTTTCACAAACACATGATGTCTGGAGGAAGGTTACACTCATGGGTAACACTCCTTTGCAGTGGATCTCTGGTGCGGTTTGCTTCCCACAGGCTGCACACACCTGGAGATGGGTGCTTGAAGCAATTGCCCCCACCACCTTCACTGTTGTATAGTGCTTTGCTCCTTGGAAAGGCCATTTCACAGTCCCAGCCTGGCTCTGGAAATATGCCATGCAGCCAAGCACCACCCTGTGGTGTCGTTCCTCATGCCACAGGGCTGGGCTCCATTCCATAAACACAGCCTGTCCTTCACTCACTCCCCACTGCTGTCCTCATCCTCCTGATCCTCCCAGCTGCCCGTAGCAGGGTGAAACTGAGCCACTCACATCCTCTCCCAACCCTTCCCCATGCCCTTTAAACCCCTCATGGTTCAGGAGCTTGTGTGAAAGCTCCTGCAGGACCCAAATGGAGGTGGACTTACAGAAGGAAATAAGAGCTAAAATTCAGTTGCTCTGATCCATGCACGGATGCCCACAGATTTTCAAATTCCAACAGGGAGAGATGTTGGAAAAACTGGAAAAGAGATGCCTGCACACTGCCTGAGATGACAACTTGGTGCGAAATGCCAACTCCTGCCATCAGTGTGGGAGGCATGGGCAGGCTGCAGGGCACTGCCCTGGGCTGGCTCTTTGGGGTGACAGCAGCTCCTCACCTACGTCCCCCAGCACTCACAAAGCTCACGGGGCTGCTGCAGGCAGAGCACTCCTCACCTCCACAATCTTTTGCTACAGGAGCCACCATGGATCCAGCAGAGCAACCCTCCCCAAAGCCACGTTGCTACCCCATGAAAGTAGGTGGGTTTGGGGAGAGCCTCAGCACCCAGTGACAGTAGCCCCAGGAGCAGCCCCAGCAGCTGCACACCCCTGTTTGTCATCTGAAAGTGTCAGCTTTGAACACTGGTGCTTCTGGCAGCCCCCTGCGGCCAAGGAGAGAGCGCAAACACATCCCTCTGCTCAGCTGGTGAGCAGCTATTTGCAGGTTATTAATAAGTCATTCACTGTTTATTGCAATCATTCTGCCAAAACACAAACAACAAGCATTGCAGTCACAACCAGCAAAGCTGCCTGTTCACACAGGTCAGGGAAACAGACATTTTGGGTATTGCCTTCTGAAAAGGGGGTTTGCAGAACCCTGGGTGGCCTGGGCTTGTCCAGGACAAGCTCAGCCTCCTGCCAAAGCCCCTGTGCTGAAGAACAGACAGCAACACAATCACTCCCTGCGGAAGTTCTCCTGAGGAGCTCATGTTCTCTCCAGGCACTTTTTGGCAGGGCTTCAGGGAACCCAGCAGAGCCCTGGGTCTCTCCCCCACCTTCCCACAACTGCAGCAAAGGACCAAGCCCCCGAGTCACCCCCCAGCACTGCAGATGGGTCCAAGGGCTGCTGACAGCCTCTTCACATTGCTTCCTCCCAAAACACCATGGGAAAAGCACAGAAAGGAGCGAACTGCTAACCTGCCCTTACTTTGCTGTTAAACAGGGAACCCGTTTTCATCAACACATCAAGAGCCTGTGGAGATCAAGGGAATACATTCCTCCATACACTCTCCAGGGCATGGAGCTATTTGCAACCTGAAAAACAGCTGCTGTCACTGCACATCTGAGGAATGATCCTGAGCAAAACAACGTGGCTTTAAAGGAACAAGTACTACCCACACTGCAGCGTGTTGCATGTTCCCTCCGAAGTGCCTCTGGATAGACTGGGAAGCGATTTGCAGGGAGGACCAGCACCACCCCACCCACAGAAACAGGGCACAAGGTTCTCCCAAACCCCAGCACTACCACCAGATCTCTGCAGATCTGCTGCTGGCAGCGCCTCCCCAGGGCACTCCAGAGATCCCTGTGGCCAAGGCCCACTGTGAAAGCCCTGGCCAAGGTGGAGGTGCCCACCCCAAACTGGGAGGCTGAGACAGGACCTTGGGGACATCAGTCACAGGGACCTCCAGGGAGGAGGAACAGAAGCATGAGCTGAAATTGTGTCACTGAAGACCAGAATTAGGTTTTCTGCTTAAACAGAGTGAAAACAAATAGAAGGACCAGAGCAAGACACAACTACATTTTGATGTGCTCCCCAGTAGGCACCTGCACAGCAGATGTGCCCTGGGACACCTGGGGACAGACCAGCACCTGTCCACAAGCCAGGAACCCTGAGCAAGTTGGCCTACAGTGCTAGGAGTAGACATTACCCTCCCTCCCCACACTCTGAATAATTAATCCTCCAGAAATTACTCAAGTCTTTAACTAAGCCAGCTCAGCAAATGTAGAAAGGAATTTCTAGGTCAGAACTACAAGCATTGGGGAGGGGAAAAAAAGGAAAAAGAGCCTTAGTGATCTGCCTCCTGTTCATTCTCAAGGGATTAGCACCCTGCTCTGCCTCTCCCTGCCAGAGCCAGCACTTCCTAGCAAGAGCTTAGGTGGGAATCACACCTTGTCATCCTGACATCTCTGACATCTCAGCTGCCTCTGACACCACCAGAGCACATTTCTGCGCAGAGCATCTCTCTCCATCTCACACAGCTCACTCCCAGCACCGAGAGGGAAGCACCTCATGACAATTATATTTGTTACATCCCTCCCGCTTCAATGGCTTTGATGTCTTAACCACCATCTTCTGAACAGGCATTTTCTCTCTCCCCAGAGCTGTAACCCAGGCATGGAGCTCACAGCAGAAGCCCCAGGAGAACCAGATTTCATAGCACCAGAGAAAGAGCAGCCTCTGTGAAGCCTCTCTCAGCCCACCCATGTGGTACCATCCATCACCGTGCCCAGAGCACAGAGGGCAGGCAGGTGACTAAGTTCAAAGGACAGCAGCAACTCCCACAGGGCACTGGGGGACAGATGCTCCTTCAGCAGGAGCTGTACCCAATGCTCCAAAAGCACGAGGTCTGTCCTCCTTGGGAGAAAACCCTTGTGAAAATGAAGAATTCTTCAAGAAGATGGAACTTCCATGAGATAGATACACATATTTGGCCACCCAAGAGAGACTGGTGCTGAGTGAAGAGAGCACACAGAGGTGAGGTGGCAGAAGGAAATGGGATCAAGACAGGGGGGAGAGTTGAGCACAGATGAGGGGTTCCAGCAGTGCATCACAGTCCCACAAGTGCCAGAGCCATAGGAGCAGCAGTGCCCAGCTGCCCTCTTGTGCCCCCACACACCATGGGGACATAAATCACTCCCCTCCTGGGGATCCACCCTGCAACAGCTCCAGTCTCCTGCTACTCCCTCCTCTCCTCCCACCTTCATCTGGAAAGCAGGGGGGCTGCATGGGGGATCAGAGACAGGGGCAGTGCTTGCAGTTTCCCAGTTCTCAAGGAAAGAGCTCACCCTGAAACTCCACTGTGGGAGCAAGGAAGAGGGGACAGAGGGCTCTAGTGACAGCTGCTAGACACCCCCCCCACGACCATCCCCATGCAGACAGGATGCAGGAAGGAAACACAGAGGGATCAGACTCCTGCTGGGAGCCTGGGGCAGAGGAACCCATAGAAACCTGCTCTCACCTTTGCTCAGGCATTCAAACAACCCTGACCCCCATTCCTACAAACTCTGGGCAGCCGAGGAGGTTGTAGGAACTGTCCACAGGCTCCTCCCAAGCTCTCCCTGACCATACACCTGCTTGTCTTTTCCTTTGGGTTAACCTGAAGGACACTGCAGTACATACTTGCACTTGGAGAACCTACAGCAAACATCCCCCAAGGTGTGTGAATCTACATCCACCAAGCCCCTGTCCCAGCTCCAGCACTCCCAGCTTGTCCCTGCACTATTCACAGGTTGGTTTTTCCACCTACTCCTTCTGCAGTCTGAGACAGACATGAACAAAGGGAGAACACAGGGCAGGGAGTAAGGGAACAACAATGCAGAGGGTTGGTCCCACACCTGTTGGGGTACACACTCTCCACGGGGCTCCATCACTCTGTCCTGTGGCAGGAGCACTGAAATCTTGCTGGAACGGGGATATCCCACATTCCCTTCTCTCACCCACGTGGCAGCAGGGCAGATGGCAAAGGCTGAGGTTGGTGCAATGCCATCTGAGCAGGACCACATGCTCTTGGGATGAACCCTCCTCCCTGCTCCGAGGGGGTGGGCAGCCAGAGGACAGGTCCCTGCAGGAGCAAGGGGACCCTGGGAGACAGACAGGGTCAGCACAGCAGCTCTGTGCCCCCAGGCAGGGTCTGGCTCTCGGGGGTGCCGGGGACCCAGAGCAGCAGCAAGGGTGGCACGGCCAGCACCCCCTGCCCATCCCCTCGAGGGTGGCAGGGTGGCTGCAGACAATGCCACATTGACAGCCACTCGCTCCAGCCCATCTGCAGCTCCGGGAGCCCGGGGCACACAAAGCCACCGCTGGGCCAGGGCAAGCCTGCCAAGGAAGGGACACAGACCCGCCTTTGTGTCTGCAACGGCAAAGTTAGCTTTGGGGAGAAGATGGAGGAGAGCTCCACCACTGGAACAGTGCTCTGGCTGCTTTTCACTTGGAGATGATAACCCACATGCAGACAGCAGCAGAAGTATCCAACACCCCCCTTCTCCTGCTGCCCCACTCATGAGACCAGGTAGGGGGCCCATCATAGGTACCCCCTTGTACAAGGGCCTGGAGCACGCAGAGGGGCCATGAGAGCACTCTCATAGCAACAGAAGACCAAGACAAGAGGGGTTTCATACAGTCACAGAATAGTTTGGGTTTGAGTTAGGAGCGACCTCAAAGCCCATCCCATTCCCACCCCCTGCCGTGGGCAGGGACACCTTCCCCTACCCCAGGGTGCTCCAGGCCCTGTCCAGCCTGACCTTGGACACTTCCAGAGATCCAGGGGCAGACACAGCTTCTCTGGGCAACCTGTGCCAGGGTCTCACCACCCTCACAGCCAAGAATTTCTTCCCAATAACCCATCTAACCATGTCCTCTGGCAGTGGGAAGCCATTCCCTTTGTTCCATCACTCCAGGCCCTTGTTCCAACTCCCTCTCCAGCTCTCTTGTAGCCTCTCCTCTTGTATGGTTTTACACATCCCAGCTTAAAATCCCTTTATGATCCCTGTTTTTCTTTTGCCCCCAGATTGGCAGAGAGCCAAAGAGTTCCTTCAGGAGACTAAAGAAAAGCAGGGGCTGTGCCCCTGCCCTTGGACCTGGCCCATCCTGTCCCTCCCCAGCACTTGCACTTCACATCCCTGCCAGCAATGATTTCCATATGCAGAAAAACAAATCCTCAAGGACAGCAGGTTTTATCCCACTTCCTTCATTTCCCAGCTCTGGGATGAGAGCAGCTCTGCTGCCTGCAGCGAGCCAGCAGCCTGTCCTCAGTGCTGCCCATGTCACACAACAGCACACTGCCTTCACCCCCACACCCCTGGGGTCACTCTCAAGTGATCTCAGCATAGATCTCACAGGTAGGAACATTTAGCAGTGGTCGCTGATGGCTGCTGCACAGCCAGGACAGCTCAGCCAGCACATGCTTCCAAAGGGATCCTCCCTGAAAAGGAAAATTCCCCCTGCAACTTAATGCAAAAAGCAACACCAAATATAAAGGGAATCAGGAAAACTGTTTTCCCCACTCTAGAAAGTGATGTCATGGATGGAGATTAAAAAGATGTGTTTAACCACTGCTGCAGTCAGACTGTCAGATGTGACAGTACCGCTCTCACTCCACAGGGAGCATGGCCTGACTGGCCCTTTGCAGGGTCCATCCCACCCCTCGCCCAGGGACTGTCACAGCAGCTGCTCCTGGGCTCCAGGCAGCTCACAGTCCGTGTGCCAGCACACAGCCACCCGTGCTCTGCCTCCCAGCCAGCCTGTGCCCCTGCAAGGGACAGACATGGAGAGCCTACCCAGCAGTGACCTGGGTGATCCCCACACACCGGCAGCGGTCCGTGACGGTGAGTGACACCTGAGTCCTGCACAGGAGAGCAGCCCCTTGGCCAGCACAGCTAAGCTTCCCACCCACACAGGGACACAAACCCCAGGGACCTCTGCTCCACCACTGTCCCACCCAGCAGCTTCAGCTCACCCCGTCTCTCAGGTCTGAGCAATGAGCTCAGTTTAGATGAACTTAATGGCCTTAACATGAAGGATGGAAGGTTTAGACTGGATACTGGGAAGAAACTCTTCCGTGTGAGGGTGGGCAGGCCCTGGCACAGGGTGCCCAGAGCAGCTGTGGCTGCCCCTGGATCCCTGGAAGTGTCCAAGGCACTTTTTGGCAGGGCTGCAGGGAGCCCAGCAGGGCTGTGGGTCCTGGTTGTGTCCACGCTGGACAGGACTTGGAGCAACCTGGGATAGTGGAAGGTATCCCTGCCCATGACAGTGGGTAGAATGAGATGAACTTTAATGTGCCTTCCAACCCAAACCATTCCATGATTCTATGATCCCAGCAGCCATGAGCCTGTGAGGAGACAAACCTCCCTTCCTTGCTCTGACATTAAAGCAGGACGTGCTGCCCTCTTTTGGGACGATTATCAATCACTGGACTGATGAGAGATTGCATTAGCTAATGGATTACATTAATTTCTTATTCAGCAGTAAAAAGCAGATGTGTGAGTAGGAACTATGGACTTCTACATTCATATATCCTTTCTCCCCTCTATTTGGCACCAGCAGCCAAAATTTATTCATGCTTCCTCCTGACCCCAGCAGACATGCACAGCTTGGCAAGAGTGCCCAATGCATTCTCTCACTGCCATGATGATGATCATTTATTAATTACATGGCCCCATGTTGTTAGCCCCCTTGTTAGCCTGCAGCCTGGGGTGTTAGGAGAGGTGATGTGCCCTGTTCAGAAGCCAAGGCACAAGGACAAAGTGCTGGGGAAAGAGAAACCCTCCCCCAGGAGTGGGAACTGCTGAGGATCAGTCACACTATAGGAGGAAAAAGCCCAGCACCATTTACCCAGGCTGTCCTGGGCCAGCTTGCACTCCAGAGAGCATGGAGATGGGAAGGAGAAGGGCTAAATGGGGTGAGACCATCAGCAGACACTGCTGTGGGCTGAAGGGGCTCCTGTCCTAGGGAACAGCTGATGCACAGGGAGCCTTGGCCAGGGGGAGCCACAGCCCCTCTCATGGCATGGTGCAGGCTCCCCTGAGAGGATGCTCACTGGGATTTTGTTAGCAAGTAGCAGGGAATACAGGGAAGTGCCAAAAGCTGTCAGGAGAGAAACCTTCAGCATCAAGTTTTCCTCCATTAGAGATAATAGAGGAAAAACTCACCCACTAAAAAGAGGCCTCTCAGTGCTTTTTGCACACAACTGCTCCATTTTCCTCTGTTTCAGCTCATGACACCTGTGCTTTTAGCCCCCAAGCCCTGACATGCCTGTCACTCACTGCCTGTTGCACGTTCACCCTGTGACAGACAGAAAAAGGCGGCTGCCAGCTTTCAGCATCACTGAATTTCAGACTAATCTGAGCCTGGTTTCAGTCTCCACAGTGGAACTACTGCTGCTCCAGCATTTACATTCAAAGCAAATTTGTGGGGGAAAAAACACAACTGAGACCATGATGTGCAAATGATTATTTTGTTCACTAGAGCTGGACACTGAGGCAAAAGGAATATTTGCATCACAACCTTAGTCACACCTGCTAATCAGGGCTCCTGCTCTCAGCCAGCCAGGACTGAAATTGGATTAATGCACACAACCAAGTGAACTGCTTCCCTCACTCCTGGCCCAGCTGGGGCTGCCAAGGCAGCAGAAAGCATCTTCCAAAAATTACTGACCCTCAGAAAATCATATAAACTCCAGGCCATTATGTCCCTGCCCATTGCAAGGGGGTGGAATGAGATGATTTTTAGGGTCTCTTCTGTGATTCTACGACAATTGACAGATGGAGGCCTGGAAACCCCAGTTTCAGCTGGAATTATTTTTCTGGTTGTAAATCGGAGGCTGCAACCTCAGCCAAGCAGTTATGGATCGAATCACTGTGTCTGACATGGAGAAAGGTATCAGGGAAATTTTATTGCAACACAGCAAATGGGGTTTGCCCTTAAGCACTGGACAAATCTTCCAGTTCATTACCCAGTGTTAAGAAACACTTGTGCAAATCAGAGATTAGAAAGTCGAGGATGCAGAGCAGCTCTCTGATTTACCTTAAACTGACCTGCAAAAGAAAACATTCCATCTGCCCCTCCCGGTCACCCTCCTGCCACAGCATCCCTGAGTGCAGGGCAGGGGCAGGCAGCTAATTACAGAACTGCTTTCCCCTCTCACTTTGTGAGCATCTCTCAGCCAAGGGAGGCTCTTGTCTGGTTGCCTGGCAAACTGAAACAAAGCTGAGGCATCCTTGGGCTCCCAAAGTACAGAGGAAGCATCGAATTTCTGACAAAGAAGAAGGTCTGGAAGAAAACTTCTGCACACTCAAGTGATGCAGATTGCAGAAATCTAAAAGGCAAGATGCAGGCAAAAAGAGTGAAGCAAGTGGGATGAGTGTAACTGCCAAGGCCATCAAGAGCATCCTGACCACAGCCAAAGGGGAGCTTCGTCATCACTTCTCTCCCCAGTGACTCTGCTCTTCCACCTGTGCTGCTCTTGCAGGCGGGGAGGGAGGTTTGCTGGAGGCAGAGGACAGCACCAAAGGGAACTGGGCACTGTGACGGTCCCACACACTGAAAGACACGTGGGGCCTGCGCTGCTGAGGAGCAAAATCATAGAACCATGGAATATCCTGATTTGGAAGGGACCCATAAGAATCAGTTTCTGGTCCTGCACAGACACTTCAACAATCCCACCCTGTGCATCCCTGAGATCATTATCCAAACACTCCAGGAGCTCTGGCAACCTCGGGGCTGTGCCCATTCCCTGGGGAGCCTGGGCAGTGCCCAGCACCCTCTGGGGGAAGAACCTTTCCTGATATCCAACCTGACCCTCCCCTGGCACAGCTCCAGCCGTTTCCTGTCCCAGGTCACAGAGCTTCCTCTTGTGAGTAGCTGCAGCCCCAGTGAGCTCTGTTCTCCATCTCCTCTCCTCCAGCTGAACAAACCAAGTGCCCTCAGCTGCTCCTCCTATGGCTTCCTTTGAGACCCTTGCCCATCCTTGTGTCCCCCCCACCTTGGACACTCTCTAACAGTTACAGACCCTTCTGATATTGTGATGTCCCAAAGTGCCTGCAGCACTGGAGGTGAGGCTGTCCCAGTCAGGGACAATCCCCTCCCTCACTGGGTGATGCTTGGCCCAGCGCACCCCAGGACATGGCTGTCCCTCCTGGCTGCCAGGGCACACTGCGACTCACATTCAACTTGCCAGTGACCAGCAGCCCCAGGCCCTGAGGCAAGGAAGGAAGGAAGAGAAGAGCCAAAGCAGCTGGAGATGTTCCTCACATGGTGGCAGTCACAGGAACCAGCTTCACCCGGTGCTTCAGGAATGAAGATCATGATACGGCTGAGGGTAGCGGGGGCCTCTGGAGATCCCCCAGTCCCAGCAGGGCCAGCTACAGCTGCTCAGGACATCTTCCACTTGAGTTTTGAATATCTCCAAGGCTGAAGACTCCACAACCTCTCTGAGACTAGCCCAGTAAAATAGCTTTTTTTGATGTCTTGAGTGTAATTCCTGTGCTTTAATTTGTGCTCTGCAGCACCATCCTGGCACCAGCAGCCAGAGATGAGCCCACCTGAGGGCAAACCCCTTCACATGGGCAGGGCTCATTGCCAGGAGCTGACATCAGAGCTACAGACCAGATTCCTGTGGGTGCTGAGCACTTCAAAACCCACCTCTGGCAGCTGTGGATAGGGAACAACACCAGCCAGGATGTGAAGGAGTGGTTTCCAGCCCTCCTCCCAAATCCATGCAAAACCACGTTTTACCACAGCAACACATCCCCTTCATAGCCAGGACAAGGCTGAATTGAATTTCACCACCTCTGGCCATAGGTTTCCTGTCCAGAAGGGGCCAAGAGGTTGAGGAAAGTACATGCAGGAAGCTACAAGCACCCACACTTCTGCCTTTGAAGAGGCACCTGGCTTTTCACTCTGCAGAGAGGGTGCCTGGGCACAAACCCACCTCAGAAAAGGTTCCCTGCTGCTGTCACTGCAGGACAGAGCCAAAGAGCAGCAAAGCTCTGCTGCCAAAAAACCTGGGTTACTCCTTCCACTTTTCCAATGCTGCCTCAGGACCTGGGAAATCGTTCTATCAGATGAAGTAAAACTGTCCAGATGTGCACAGGACCAAAAGGATGCTCGCTGCAGGTTTGGTCCCATGGTTTGGCAGCAGCTGCTCCCCAGAAGAGGATTTATTCCATACTCTGGGACATTAGCACTGACAGCCAGGGATGCAAACCCACGGCCTACACAAGATCCCTTAGAGGAATAGCCCCACCTGTCTTCTCTCACAAAAGAGGGTTGAGCTCATACAGGGCTCAGTCACTGCATTTTTAGCCAAATCTTCTGCAGTATTTGCAGAGTGAGGATCACTGGCCTGGCTACATCAATGATTTTGTCTTCTTTGCATAAAATGGTCCTAGCCAAGTGAGCCAGGAAATGAACAACTTCAGCAGGTTCCTTCAAAAGAAAGGAGAGAAAACCCCCTTTTGCCAAGAGCAAATACAGACCATTCAGGAATTCCTGGGAGCTTGGGTTATTTTTGTTTGTCTGGTCTTCCTTTTAATTCATAGTCACTGAAAGAGTTCTGTGCCCTTAACTATTGTGTGTGCCACCAGCTAAGCACTGAACAAGGAGGAAGTGAGACTTACACAGTCACTGCTTGGACAGGAGGAGAGAGACGCAGCCGTGCCAGCCTCTGCAGCCATCCTGATCCAGAGCAGCTGGCAGGAGCTGGCACAGGGCAGGACTCTCAATCCTGCCCACCCACCCTGCTGTAAGAAGGAAAAGCTTCACACCACACCAGGCATCAGGGGAACCCCGTAGCCCACCACAGCAGGAGTCAACTGTCCTGGGCAGGGACAGCACTGATGCCACATGCACTGCACAGCCTTGCAGCCCTCAAAGGGGCTGCCCAAGCTGCCAAATTCCCCCATCCTTTCCAAGAGCAGGCACCTGGGAAAGATATAGGATGAAAACAAAATACAGAGAAACTTTTAGGCTCCACGTGGAATAGGAGCGATGCCTTAAACTCTCACCACAGCCACAGCCAGCTCTGGGTGGGGATCTGGCAGAGGACTGCTGCGAGTTACAAAAGTTTCCCCTGGCTCAGGAAGGGAGCAGAGCTGCACTTGTCCACAGGAAGGGACACAGACACACTACTCATAGGGCAGTACAACACAGCATCTCCTCGATACTACAGCAGAGGGGCAAGAGACCAGCCAGACAGTGCTGCACACGCAGCCTTTAAACCCCTTGGGCTGGGCTTTGCTCCCCAGGCTGAGATCAAAGGAACCTTGGGTTGAGAAGGCTGCTGCTCTGCTGTGAGTTAGACCCTCCAAGAGCAGAGCAGGCAGCACCAGATCCACAGGCACAGGAGATGAGCCAGAATCCAAGAAGAAGAATTAACCCAAATCCCACAGAGGCAAAGGCCTTTGGAGGAGCTCAGTTGTGGGTACAGATAGCTGCCAGAGACTGCCTGCCACCCTCCAGCTCTGCCCGGCAGGGAGGACAGAGCCCTGCTCCTCTGCAGCCTGCCCCCCATGCTGCTGCCCGGCAGGAACAGGGATTGCTGCACAGTCCATGTAAAACACTCACTCTGTTAGGATTGGCAAGCACTCAGGAGCAAGCTACTCCCTTGCCTGCCAACTCAAGGGGATGGAGAAAACTAATTAAAGGCAAGACACAGTCTCTGGATGCAGAGCAAGGCAGGACGAGCCATCCCAGGCACCCAGCAGCCTGTTTGGATGGGGAGCTGTCAGCCACACCCTGGCAGATGCAGGCAGGGTGGGCTGCATCACTATGTCCCCAAAGCAGCAGCAGCTCTTCCATTTCATTCCCAACCAGCCGCCGTGCCCTCCTCCTCCTTGCAAAGGCAGACAGCTCTTTGCTTTCAGAGCTGGCTCCAGACATTGCAGATCCCAGCTGGAGCTGGGCAAGGGGACCAGACCATGAAGAGCAGGGACTGTGCCACGCTATGACAGTTGCAGGCTGCATGAAAGAGCCTTTGCTGCTTTTGTGCACAAACACGAATTCTCTCTGTCCGTGACCCAGCCACAGCCCTGGCTAAGCTGTCCCCAGCACCATGGCAGGACATGGCCCCCACAAGTGGTCACAGCTGCTGCAAGGGGCACCTCCCCATTCCTCCAGCACCTGGCACACCAGGACTGCCACTGCCCGGGCTTTGCTTCAAATTGGGTTCCTCTGCCACAGACACAGAAGAGACATCAGAGGCACAGAGAAAACTCCAACCCCCATGGAAAGCAAGCACTGTAACTCACACAGCTCCAAACAAGGCACCGGCTGTGTCCCTGGGCAGAGCCTGGCTCCCCAAGGAGCACATGGTCCAGAGGAGTGGGCTAGGCTGTCTGCCTGACCAACACAGCCAGCACAGCCAGATCCTGGTCACAGCATGGCAAGGAGAACATTCCTCAGTTTTCAGCTTAGCTTTTCACAGCGTCTCTTCTTGGTGGAAGAAGAAAAGAGGCATCACAGGAGCTGTCAGTGATTCCTGGCCTGAGCCAACACAAAGGAGCCCCACACAAAACCCCCGCACCACGCTGCCACACAGCCCTGCAGCTCCCCGGGAACACACGGCCCCAGGGCACAGCAAAGGAGGAGAGAAACAGGGCTACGAGAGAAACAGGGCTACGAGAGAAACAGGGCTACATACTCATCCTGCGCCGGGAGCCCGCGGGGCCCACGCCAGGCTGCGGCTCAGCTGCAATGCGCCAGCTCCGTCCAGCGAGGAGGGCTGGTCCGATGGAGGGGTGTGGGAGCCACCTCAGCCTCCCGTCCTCATCACCAGCAGCACCACGCAGTGCGAGTTTAATTCACTGATCCAAGGAAACAGAAGAATCGGGAAGCTGTCCCACTAGCCAAGGCTGCTCACAGACACGGCCTGGCACAGCTGTGCTGCCCCAGCACCCGGAGCCCCGCTCCCTGCGAGACTCCAGCATGTCAGCAAGCAAATCCTCTTTGCCTATGGGCAAGAGAACTGGAGGGGGGAGGAAAAAAAAGCATCAAGAAACTCTTTGTCTCCAAACATCCCAGCCAGGCGCACGTGCAGCGTGAGCTTCCTGGCGAGGGCGGAGGGGGGGTCTGGACTTGGGAGCCATCATTTCCGCCCAAGATCCCTCCGCTCACTTATTGTCCTCTAAAAATAAAAGTAAACACTGAAGAAGAGCTCTTTGTTTTTATTTCTGCTGTGTCAGAGAGATTTCTCTGATAGGAACAAGTTGTGGGGCCTCTTCCCAAACCTCTGGGAGCTTCCCCTGATAGCAGAGCAGTGCTGAGAAGGCAGTGGGTGTCCCAGGGACTGCCAGGGAAGGAAAGCTGTCCTCTCTTCCCTCCAACCTGCAGCTGCTCATGGTGAGGACCATAAATCCCAGAATGGTTTGGGTTGGAAGGGCTTTAAAGCCCATCTCATCCCACCCCAGCCATGGGCAGGGACACCTTCCACTATCCCAGACTGCTCCCAGCCCCAGTGTCCAACCTGATCTTGGGCACTGCCAGGGATCCAGGGGCAACCACTGCTGCTCTGGGCAACCTGTGCCAGGGCCTCCCCACCCTCCCAGGGAAGAATTTCTTCCCCATGTCCAATATAATTCCACTCTGTGTCAGCTGGAAGCCATTCCCCCTTGTCCTGTCACTCCATGCCCTTGTGATGGTGAGGATGACCTGCCCTGGGGTCCCACCTGCACTGGGCAAACCATTTTCCCTCTGTTTCAGCTCAGAGAGGAGGCCATTGCCCAAAGTGCAGGAAGCCTCAGTTTAAGCCACATCACTCCTCTTAATAAAGCAGCAAAGCACAAGGAAAGCCAGAAAAGCAATTTTAACACATAAAATACATATTTTAAAAATAAGATTGAGATATGCAAGTATCTCTCTCCCTGGTCTTGCTTCCAAATCTCTCTTCTTGACAGGCTCAGAGGCTGATGAGGCCAAGCCTGAGCCCTACACAGACATCACTGATTAAACACAAGCACAAACTTCCTCACTAGGCAGCTGCCCTAATCTAAGCATCTCACAGCTTTCCCAGTTGTTTGTTCAGCTTCTTCCTTTATCATGGAGCTGCTCTACAAAACTGCAGGGTAATGAGACACACACACAATTACCTTTTTTTTGACCTGCTTTAGGAGTAAATCCAGCATTAATAGCCCAAAACCTCAGGTATCCCCCATGATTTGATAAAGTTGCTTATCTAAGCAAAACCCTGCAGGGACCAGCCTCATTACTCACAGCAAAGCTCTTCCCCCACACCCTGATTAGTGTTTCTTTGAATTTGCCAGCTCCAAAAAAACCCACAGATTAAAACAAAAAGATAAAAAAAGAGGAGACATTTGTTTTCTCGATTTGAGTGCTCAAATGGTTTCCCAAGGAAAGTGCCATGGGACCTGTCACCAGGCTGCTCAGGTCACCTGGACCCTGGGGAATGGCACTTGCAAAGAGCAGTGGGGCTCCTGGGAGACAGGTGTCACCTATCCCAAAGGCAAGGGGCAGCTTAGAGGGACAGGAGAAGAGGAGCCATGACTGATGGCTCCCTCTGGAGCAGCTGAGAGCTCCCAGCCCTGTCCTCTGCTGGGACAGGGCCTGACTCCACCCCTCGTGGGGACGGATATGTTCCAAGATAACGGGTTTGACAGGGCCCCAGCTCCAGAACAGCAGCTCATGATTGCAAACATCCTCCCCAGGGGCTGATTACCCCTGAGAGTAATGAGTTGCAATAACCAGTGCTGGACCGGTAAAGCAGCCCAGCCCTGAGCAATAAAGCAGCCTGGGAATACACACACCAAAGTAGGCTGATAAAAGTGCTGATAATTCCCAAACCATCCACTTCTTGGCTGCCAAGTTACCCACTGTGTTTGCCTGGGTGGTTTTCCTCCCAGTAGAGCACTGATCGTGATCTGAGTCTGTGTGCAGCCTCCGAGGCACTGCAGGATCCTCCTGCAGCTCAGCACAGCTGGAGGAAGGGAAGTCTTCCCTCTCCAAGTACAACTCAGCCCCCCAAAAGCCCAACAAAACTCTACAGATTCAGATGTACCAATTTATGAGTATCAGAGTATGAAAAAATGGTCATTACACCCATCATATGTCGGGCAGGGACTCTGGGGGCAGGGCTGCCTCCCCCAGCCCAGGCTGGCACCATCATCCTCCTCTCCCTGTGCCATCCCTGCTTCAGATAACCAGCTCCAGCACAGAGGGAGAACTCAGCAGTGTAACCTCCCTCCAGCCTCCACCAGTATTCTTCTGATCCAACAGCTCAGTCTAGCACAGGAGGTATCACTCTCCTCAGCCATCCAACCTCTCCCTCTTCCAGTGGCTCTGTGAGGCTGCACATCAGCTCTAGTGACCTGTCACCATTTCACACCATGCAAATAAAACCCAAATCAAATCCACAAAGCAAGAAAAGAGAGAGAATGCTTTTGTTTCTTGTTAGTTCACCTATGAGGCAAAAAGCCAGGTCACACCAATAAAATCTGTGGGTAAGAGACAGCAGGATGTCTGACTGCTGAGCTTCCAGCATCCCCTGCGCAGCAGGACAAACCCAGGACCCAGCAGAGGCTGAGATCCAGGCAGGCCACGAGCCCTGCACAAGAGATACTGGACAGTCAGCTCTCACCTCTGCCTGGCCTGGCACAGCACACCAAAACCCCAGGACCTGAGAAGCAATGCCAGGCACAGCACCAGGGCCAAACTCAGCAGCAGCTGTGGCACAGTGGGGCTGGCACAGGGATGTGGCCTGGGTGTGCCCGTGCTGCTGGAAGTGCTGCTGGCAGTGCTGCCATCCTGGATGGGATGTGCTGGCAGACAGGGCCAGGCTAGGAGCTGGCAGAGCAGAGTTGTTAACCAGGACATTTAAAGCACACTGTAACCAAAGAACAGCCCCGTCCCTGCTCAAAACTGACCAGCAGCAGTGTGAAAGAACACCCCTCTCCTTACAGGGCCCAGCCATTACAGCTCTAAACTCTTTGGACACCCAGCTCACAGAGCTAGCAAGATAAGCTGCAATGCATTGTTAATACATTGAGTGTTACAGCTTTACAGGTGTATGCATTGATTTACTCCATGCACATCTCCTGGGAGCCCAGAGAATGCTCATCAGCTCCCATCTGACTTACAGCCCAGAGCTGATCCAGGCACAGAGGGACACTTCAGGCCTTAAGCATTCTGGTGGGAGTGCCTCCAGCAGGAGCCACGGGGAGACTTTGGCTTTCCTCTAGTCATCTTAATTCATTTCAGTGTGCTTCCTGATGCTGGCACCAGAGGCAAAATCAACAGTAAGAACTTGCCAAGACTCTCAGCACTGTCATAGCTCCCAGCAGCTGCCTGCAGCCAGGGCCAGGCCAGGGAGCCCCCTGGGGCAGGGCTGGGTGCTGGCAGTGCTCAGGCCATGTCCTGCCAGTCTGGCATCTCCCACACCCTCCAGCCCCTCACCCTGGGCCCTCTCTGGACAAAAGACCAACCCCCCAAGGCACAGGCACTGCTCTGGGGTGCACACACACATCTGGACTGGGAAAGCCTCACAAGCACTCCATGCAACAAGGCCATGTCCCTCTCAGCTGCTCTCCCACCCGCCTCTCCTCATCCAGCTCCCCATGATGAGCCAAGAGCACAAGAACAGGCAGAGCTCCCACAGGACATCCACCACCCATGGCAGCTGTCCCCTCTGAGAGCACAGCCTGCTCTCTACCCACAGAGAGGGGAGGAGTGGCTGCCTCAGGAAGCACAGCACCCAAAGGCACTCCACATCCACCCTTCACTGCCAGGACATGTTCAGCATTCCCTGGAAAATATTAGGGAAGGCAAAAGCCAGTCCTCACCCCTGCTGTCCCTGGCATCAAGCTCTGTGCAGGCAGTGCAGTGCACCCAGGAGGGGTAATTCCTGCCCCAGTTATTTATCACCTGGCCAGCTCTCAGTGTTTCTGTGCAGGGACAGCCTTGGTGAAACTTGGGGAAGAAGGTGAAAGTGGCTTCCCACTTGCTGAGCCCCAGCCATCCTGCCCAGCTCATCATGGCCCTCTGCACACCCCCAAGGGACAGCAGAGCAGAACTCCTGTCCTGAGGAAGTGGGGCACAGAGGGGTGACATAACCTGCCCAGGCAAGCAGGGTCACTCAGCCTCTCCCAGGTGCCCTATCCACTGATCCTCATCAGCTCCAGCCATACACAGGAGGGGCTGCATCAAGGAAAAGCAGGACAGCCATGCTGGGTTTGAGCCCCAGCAGCTCCAGCTGTTCTTTGTCTGCCACCACAGCTCATTCCAACCTCCAAGAACCTCTCCTGGAGCACACTCACTTGCTCCTCTTCTTTTCCAAGTCCACCTCCATGTGCTGCAAAGCCAAGCTGCACCAGTGCCCAAGCTGGGCTCCAAGGCTGGTCCCAGCACGCTGCCTGAGGGTGTGCCAGGAACAGAGACCTCCCTGGGGCTCAGAGGGTGGAGGAAGAGCCCAGCAAACCAGGCACAGAGAGGGCAGGACTGGCTTTGGCCTCTCCAGTTCTGCCAAATCTAACAGCACACCTCTGCTACAAGAGGAGGTCAGATTGCAGACCAAAACGCTTTACACCTAGAAGTTATTTCTAAGGCACGTACAGGGGACAATGCCACAGTTACAGGCCAACCCACACATCTAAGATCCTACTGCATTTTGCACCTCCACTGAAGCATTCCTAGAGAGACAGCAGTTAAAAGAAGTTGCAAATCTTATTTGCACCATCATTAAAGGAAGGAAAAGGAGATTAAGAAGATATTATAAGATTAAATGCTGTCAGCCTCAAGCAAACCTCAAAATTAAGTCCTGAGGTAAGAAGAACAAAGTAATTACCTCCCTGAAAATCTTTTACCCACGATGAGAACATTCCCACTCAGGACTGGGTGTGCTCAGGGGAAATGCTCTCGGATGCAGTCAGTGGTACCAAGGCAGGGCAGAGGCAAGCCCACTGCAAACCTTCCACAGCCTCATGTTTTTGCATGATGCTCGCAGTCCCAGCTGCCATGCTTCCCCAGGTCAGGGAAGGGATTCACATGTGCTTTCCTTTCTGATAGCTGCAGGTCCTGGAGCCCTGCTGGATGCAAGCTCCCCAGCAGCAGCCTGCCCAGAGGCCCTGGGCAAAGGTATAGAGAGTCACCAGTTAGTGATGAGACTTTTAGGCAAGTTATGTCATAAGTGCAGCCAGGAATGTCTCTGCCTGGAGGGTAAATCCGTCCGGTGACCTTACTGAGTCACTGCCTGCTGAGTCACTCACTTGGGCAGCCTGAGCTGAGTTGTAGACAAGGAGATGTCATGGTGACAAGGACTCAGCGACTGTCCCCTATCACAAGAGTCTTACAGGCTCTCCAGGATGGCAACAGCTTGTTTGCAACAGCAATCAGCACCCCTGCCCCCCGCCCCGCTCTTCTGCACCCAGTCCCACCTCCTCATGCCACAGGCCATCATCACACAGGAAGGGACTTCCTCTTGTGACAGGACAGCTCTTGTGACAGGACAGCTCCCAGCACAAGCGAGGGAAGTCATGCCACTGTTCAACGTGCCAAGGAGTCAAGTGGACAGGAGCAAAAGGCCACAATGCAGCACAAAGCAGAGAACTCAGAGCCAAAGCAGCCGCCAGCCCCCAGGCACCAGCCCCTGACCTGCTGCATGGCTGCCTGGGCTCCAGCTGCCACAAGCCACATCTTCCTGGCACCTGCAGGGCACACACTGCCACCTGTGCTGCTCTGCCCTCGGCAATCACTGCCTCAGCCCTGGCCAGCAGGGGAGGGGGATGCAAGGCTGGGCCAGCTCCTTCCCCCTCACAAACACAAAGATCTTTTCACAGGAGCCATGTGAAAGGGTCAGTGTCAGTGCTTGTTCTGGGAGCAACACACAGGGTCAGAGCTCTAATATTAGAGCACAGATGATGACAGGGAAGCAGGAAAGGAACAATAAAAGAACCATATAAATAGTAGCATTGTCTTTACTGAGTTTCACAGGGCATCTGATGTCAGATAGGATCGTTCACTCAGAGATGAAGTCTCTAATTGATTCCCATCTGACAGTTTCTTATCCAGCACTTGT
This sequence comes from Pyrgilauda ruficollis, assembly GCF_017590135.1. Lineage (NCBI taxonomy): Eukaryota > Metazoa > Chordata > Aves > Passeriformes > Passeridae > Pyrgilauda > Pyrgilauda ruficollis. The sequence continues at coordinate 14,068,895 of NW_024514764.1, read as the reverse complement.
TCACCAGCCAAACAAGCTGAGTAAATATGCTTTGTTCTACCATTAAAGCCAGTGACAAATCACTGGCTTGCAACAAACCCAGTGTAAACAGCATCCTTCCTCCCGGGCCAGATCTCCTCCTATTCCCCTGGTGCCCTCCCACTGCTGCACTCAGATGCTCTGCCACCCCGCTCCTGGCATGGGGTAAAGACCTACATGGGGACCAGCACACACTTGGCTTTGGGAAGAGAAGTTGTTCTCTCAAGGGGGTTTGGGCTCCAAAACACCTTTGCACATCTCAAGTGAAACCTGCTGCAGCCTGGAACATTCATTTAAAAACAGAGACATCCAATCTACAGCCTAGAAACAAGAGTCCTTACAGGAGGCAGACCCTGGTCTGAGTAGAGCCAGTTTAGCTTGGCAGTGCCACAGACACATTTTATGATCAAGCAGAGTTCAAGACAGACTGGGGATGTTCTTGCCCTAGACACATTTGTCCTGACCTTTGGAGTGTCCCCAGAAGATTTCAGCACCCCCAAAGACCATCAGTAACTGCCAGTTTTTCTGCTCTTCTCCTCCAAAGAGGCTGTTCAAGGGAGCCTGGTGCTCCATGGTCCATTGACAGCATCCACAACTATGGGATGAGGTATGGGAGTGGACATATCCCAGGTGAGTCCTTTTTGGATCCATGTATAGACACGCTGGCCAAGAATGTGCCTAGTGCCTTTCAAATGAGCCACCTGCCTCCCCAGCCTACTGCAGCACCAAGGTCCAGGCACCCATTACCTGCTCAGGGAAGCAGCATCTCCCTTCATCCTTCTTTCCATTAACTACCCGTGAGTTTTGCTGCCAGCTTCTGGTGTTTGTATAGAGAGATGAGGTGAGTGACAGTTACACCTTCCTCTGACTCAGAGCCTTCATGATTTTGTAAGCCTGGACCAGGTTTTCATTTCCATTTTCATTCAAAGCACATTTTATTTCACTCCTGTTTCTAGACTGCTGATGGAGCCCCCACACCAGTCCTGAGGTGTTACCACCACAGACTTCTCCATCCTTAACACTCCTAAGGTGACACACAGCTGCCTTCTACCACACAACTCCTTTCCAGCACCTGAAAGACCCTTTTTAGAAACATAGAGTTGTTAAGGCTGGAAAGGACCTTTAAGATCACCAAACCCAACCACCCACCCAGCACCACCACTACGTTCACCTCATCTTTGTGTGCTGGAGCACCAGCAGTGAGAAACAGCTGAGCTGAATCCTGCAGGGGCCAAGGGTGATGCTTACCCAAGAGAGCACCTTTCCAGATGCATCCCACCACCCAGCCAGCACCTGGACCCATCAGCACACATCAGGCTCCACGGAAAAGCCAGCTGGTGGCACCTGAGGGAGAGCTAAACACATTGTACCTCCTGGTGTCCAGCTGCTGGCTTGATCAGGCTCAGAGACTCTCAATTCTTCCATGCTGGGAGTGCAGCATCCTTCAGTGCAAAGCTCCTGGCTCACTCTCCTGCTGCTATGACCAACAGCAAAGCCACAGTTTGGGCAAGCAGCCATCATCCATGCCAACAGGAGAGCAGCCCAGCAAATGAAACAAACCCTGCTGCCTCAGGTCATGCCCGAGTGTCGCTGCGGCAGCAGCTTCACCAGGAGGCTTTGCTTAAACACCCTGTGATCCCAGTGTAAGCTACATCTTTGCTTCTCGACATTTGCTAAACCCCAAAGTGCCCAGCTTGGAGGAAATCCAAAGAAAAGAAAAAAAAACCCTCCACATTTTCCAAATAGATGATTGCTGAGAGCTAGGGAGACCTTGTGGTTTTGCAAAGGGGCTGCTCAAAGTATATATTGCTTTTCAAACCCAGATGAGAACCACTGCCAAAACAAGAGTCTTTTTTCAATTTTGGTCCCAGTGAGAAGTAGGGAGTAGTGGGTGAGGGTAGAAATTTAGTGCACATATTTGCTATGAGGGCCAAAGTCCTACCTTAAAACGTTCCTGTCAAGGGTCACATCTGAAAAGATGTGAGGAAGCAAAAGCATAAACTTCTACATGAGCTCTACTCTGCGATGTTTCCTAAATGTTGACCTTAGTGCTGAAGTTTGGAATTTTCCTAAGCAAAGCTGGAATCACACGTTCATCACACGACTCCAGAGGAAGAGGAGCTGAGAGCCCCAGCTCCAGCCCAGCAGGAAGGGATGGCTCTAACCAAACAGGATGAACAGGACCCTTGGAGTTGCTCTAACCAAATAGGATGAACAGGACCCTTGGAGTCACACACAGAGCATCTGTTTTCTTCCCAAATCCACTGACAAACGGTCTGGTCAGGGCAGCCCCAGGTGGTGCCAGACCCATGCCCTCAGCAAAACGCCATGAGAGAGTGCCACAGCCACCACTCTGAAGGTAGCCACAAGGCCATCCTGCAGGAGTGACTCCCAGCTCCCTGCTCTGGAGGACTGCAATGCTCTGTTGCTTGAAAACATTGTTGTCATCTGGGAAACAGAGGAATAATATAATCACATGTTTCTGATATCTCTGTTTACAACTAAATTTCCAAGTCCTCCCCAGAAAACATCTCTTGGGAACATTTCTGTAAGCAGAGCTTAACTGGAAAACCTTGGGCTCTGGCTCAGAGATTACAGCAAATCCATCTCACGTGGCTCACAGTGAATTAGGAACAAGTGACAGCTTGGGGCTCAGCTGACAGCTCAAACGGGACAAGGGAGAGAAAGTGGGAACATCCTCAGATACACTTAGCTGGTCACAGACTCCTGGTTTAGCACATCCTGAGCTCACTTTTGTACACACATGGCAAGTATTCCTGGTCAAAAACCACTCAAGTCTATGGCAAGACCTTTCCCCTCAACTCTGCTGCCACTGGACTTGGCCCCAGGCAATTCCTCTGATTATGCCAAACCAAGTTACCCACATTTAAGCCCTTATTCCAGGATCAGACCTGCTGCAATTGTCACTTCTGCAGGACAATTCCTGGTTGTGTTTGATTTTTAATGTCCCAACAAAAAGGAGAGTTTGTGATCCATTAAGTAGTGTTCCCTGCACAGGGTTTGAAGGATACTCTTCAGGTTTCCAGTATGGGTGGAGGTAAGATTTACAATGTCCTTAAACTGTCCACTTCCCTGCCTTTAAGTGCCTGGGGTTTATGAATGATGCAGCACATGACTAGGACCCCAAACCACCATCCCTCAGAACCCTCACAGCTTGGGAACTTCCTATCTCACCCCATCTTCTTGGGGTAGATGTGGAAACATTTCTTCCAAGTTTCCAAAAGGTGGAACGGAAAGACTGCAGAGTTCACAGCAGCTGATGTGTCAGTCAGTGAACAGTGGCTGAAACCCAAAATCCTTGGGCTCTTACTTGAGGTGCTCCTAGGGGTTGGAAGCAACACACTCACACCCATGGTGAGCCAGCACCTCACCTTCCCCTCCAGCCAAGACTGTCAAGTATGGGCCTTTCTCCTATGCTGTCCACGACAGAGAAGAAAACATGACTTCAAAACACCTTACACCATCCCTGCCCTCGGGAATGGGTCTCTCCTGTACCACATCATGCCACCCTCTATATGGGGACATGCCTACTAACTCCTCCGTATTTCTACTTACCATTTTTCTCCAACCAGGCCCAAAGGATGGTCCAGAAGGACAGAAGTCCCTCCACAAGGTCCCAAAGCACTTGGCCAAGCCATGGGATTTCAGTGGATTCCACACAGGGCTGCAGTATCAGCCCCTGGACAAAGGGTTTAGAGCCCATTGCCTGTGCCCTCCTCCACCCCGGGCAGATGCTGGTGCCATGCAGACTGCGAGAGTCACAAGTGTGAGGCACCTGGCAGAGGTGACAGGGCCCTGCAATTCCCTGGCTGTGGAAGATCAGCCTTGCCCCTCTGCCAAGCGCTTCAAGATCTAAACCTGAAAAGCAGAGCAATAAAGGACCACAGGTAACACGAAACCTCAAGTTTCACCAAGCTCTCTTCCCAGGGAACTGCAAATATTTGCAGTGTTTTATCCAATATCCCTCTGTGTTTGCCCAGTGCCCAAAGATAAATGAACAGGTCACGTACACTTAAGATATAAAGATTTCATAAGACTTCAGCACAAACACCAGTGAGGCACTGTTGCCACAGGGAAACAATTGGCATCCATGAGCAGCCAGGGACCCAGAGTGCCGGTGCCACAGCAGGCTCTTGTGCCCACCTGTCACTGCCCCCTTGCCAGCCCCAGGGATGGGTGTTCAGATCACATTCACCAGTTTTTCCATGTCAATGCCCACTGTCCCCACAGCCCAGCAGAAGCCACCCCAGAGAACTGAGCCAGTATGGGCACAGCCATGGCTGGAGGTGAGTGCACTTTCAGGAGGTAAGATTTGCAGCAAGCACCTCTGGGAGCCCCTTCCAAAACCTCCCCAGATGCCAGATGACAGTATGTTCTTGAGCTTTTTGCTCTGAACGATGACACAAGGGGTTGTGACCCTCATGTTCAGTTTGTGTGGCAGCACCCCAGAGCCAGGTCTGTATCTCCACACAGGCAGGCAATCCATCACCAACAGCAAAATCTATTCCTTCTACATGCTCCTTTTTCTGCTCTGTTTCTCCTAGAAATGCTCCTGACCAATCCTAGCAGCCCAATTTCCAAGCTTTGGCTCCCTCTCCCCTACAGCCTGTTTTCAATCATGTGTTAAAAGGGCAAGTAATGCAGAAACAAATCTGCACTAAAGGTCAGCAGTTCCCCCCACCCCGCAAGGCTGAAGAAAAGCCCCTCTGGCTCCAGCAGAGCAGAGTCCCTGATCCAGCCCCAGCCATCTCTCCCTCCCCCATCCCAGGCCCAAAACAGCTGGGCAAGGCCAGGACCAGGTGAGTTACTGCCAGGAACTGGGTGCTACCAGCCCTTGTCATAGCCACACTGGGAGATGTCACTCCAGAACGTCATCATTACATTTCTGAATTGTTTCTCTGTTTTCCTGGACATTGTGAGCTCCCAAAACTGCTCAAAAGCATCACACCAGCACCAGCACTCTGTGCTGGTCCAGCCTCACCTCAAGTCCTGGGGGCAAGTTTTGGGTGCTGCAATATCAGAAGGACCTAAACAGGAAAACATCCAAAGAAGGGACATGAGGATGGTGAAGGGTCTGGAGGGCCATAGGAGGAGCAACTGAGGGCTTCTTCAGCCTGGAGGGGACTGAGGTCAGCCGTCATCATGGTCTGCAGCTTCCACTCAAGGGGACAGCTTCAATCTCTGCTCTCTGTAACCAGGGACAGAACCATGGAACAGCTGGAGCTGTGCCAGGGCAGGTTTAGGCTGGATATCAGGAAAGGTTCCTCCCCCAGAGGGTGCTGGGCACTGCCCAGGCTCCCCAGGAAATGGGCACAGCCCCAAGGCTGCCAGAGCTCCAGGAGTGCTTGGACAGCGCTGCCAGGGATGCCCAGGGAGGGATTGTTGGGGTGTCTGTGCAGGGCCAGGAGCTGGACTCATGATCCAGGATTGGATGATGTGCCCAGTCCATCTAGAGTGCTTTGTTGAAGAAGCAACTGCTATAGCAGCCCCTTCCAGCACCTCTTTCCCCCTTCTGCAAGACCTCCTCTGCTACACGAGCAGCAGCCATCACTGTCATTTCAGAGACAACTACTGACCATAAAGAGCAAGACCACTGCTGCCAACCTTTCTGCTTCTCCAAATCCCCCTTGTGGGCTGAGGAAATAAGCTCACCCTTAAGGCCTGCCCTTCCTCCCAGTAAATTTGCTCTTCCCAGACAGAAACCCCTCAATCCCAGGTAACACAGCTGCCAGATAGAGGCAGAAAACAGGAAAGCTGGATGGTGACCATGGTGAAGCCCCTGCCAGTCCCTGCTCTGTGAGATAAGGAGCTGGGAACTGCACAACCAAAGCTTCCCACCAGAGCAGGGGACTGCTGGGAGCCGGGCCATCGACACCAATCCGGAAGGGCAGGCTTGGATCTGGATTCAGAGACACCCGTGGGTCCCCACATCTTGGGAGCACACAGGGAAAGGAAGCTGGGCTATTTTCTCCCCCTTCTCAGAAGATTTGGCTTCATCTGAAGTCAGCCTCACAAGGTCAATGCTCTGGCAGGGACTGGGAAACTTCCGAGATAATGTCTGTTGTTTTAATTTTATAACATTGCAGGACTGGCTCAAATAGTAAGTCCAGTTGTTCTCCGGGTACTCAGCCCCCCAAGCTGGGGACAAGGAGCAGAATGAAGGTCCCATCAGTTCCAAAAGAGGAAAGAGTCAGCAAAATGCTGCGGCAGTCAGACAGCCACAAGTTTCTACAGCTGGATGGGATCCACCCAAGGGTGCTGAGGAAGGTGCTGGAAGAGCTCACTGAAGCACTTTCCATCATTTACCAGCAGTCCTGGCTCTCCCAGCTGCCTGGAGGTGCCAGTGTGATGCCCATCCACAGGAAGGGCTGGAAGAAGAATCTGGAAAAGTGCAGGACTGCCAGTGTGGCCTCGGTGCAGGGGAAGTTCATGGAGCAGATCATCTCAGGGCAATCACATGGCACGTTCAGGACAACCAGGGAATCAGGGCCAGCCAGCACAGGCTCAGGAAAGGCACAGCCTGCTTGAGCAACCTGACCTCCTTCTGTGCCAGGGTGATCCCTTCAGCTGATGGGTAAAAAAAGTGTGTGGATATGTCTACTGGACTTCAGTAAAGCCTTTGTTACCCACAGCATTCTCCTGGGGAAAGTGGCTGCTCCTGGCTTGGACAGGGGCACTGTTTGCTAGGTGAAAAATGGGCTGGAAGGCCAGGCCCAGAGGGTTGGGGAATGAAGCTCCATCCAGCTGGCAGCCAGTCACCAGTGGTGTTCCCCAGGGCTCAGTGATGGGGCTAGGTCTGTTCTAAATCTTTGACAAGCTGGCCAAGAGGGTCCAGGGCATTCTCAGACCACATGTGAGACCAATTTGGGCAGGTATTGATCTGCTGGAGGGTAAGAAGACTCTGCACAGGGATCTGGACAGGCTGCATCCATGAGCCCTGCATGAAGATCCAACAAGGCTCAGTGCCTGGTCCTGCACTTGGGTCACAACAGCCCCGTGGGATGCTCCGAGTCTGGAACACAGGGGCTGGAAGGTGCACAGTGGGGAAAGCCCAGGGGATGCTGGTCAAATGGTGCAGCTGAATGAGACAGGTATGCCCAAGTGGGCAAGAAGGACAGTGGTACCAGGCTTACACCAGCTCCAGTGTGGCCAGAGAGCCAGGGCAGTGACCATTTCCCTGCAGTGGGCACTGCCGAGGCACCGCCGGCCCTGGGGTCATGCGTGACCTGTCTGTGCTCCCTGGGTGTTGCAGCAGGGAGCCTTACAGAAGAAAAGACTGCCCAGGAAAGATGAAGCTCTGTTCAAACACACAACCACAAACCCAAATTACCAAAAGCATGCCCAAAGGCAAGCCCTCCAAAGGCAAGCCCAAAGCCACAAGATGAGTTTTGTCCCCAGAACTCACTCCAAGATGAAATAACACAGTATCTTGCACTAAACCTGTGGATCCTCCTGCCTTTCCCCCTTGGAGTGGCAGCAGCAGAGCCCCCTCAGTGCACACCCACACATAGAGACCAGACCAGCTTCACCACCCTTGTGGCTCGGGGTGTATTTGCACATTTTTATCATATTATGTATGCTTACCCAATTCATTTCACTACAATGGGAGAAGAGCTGGAAAGCTATATTAAGCTGCAGAGGCAAGAGTGTTTAAAAAAGATCAAAGGTCCATCATTTAAAATTAATTAATTCAAGTTTGAGCTATTAACATAAATTAAAAATTCAAACCACACACAAGAATATACCCCTTTCCAAGTAATTTTCAAGAACCTCTAGTGCTGCAAGATAAGGTAATGGCACATTCCATTAATTTGCAGGATGCACAGCAGTGGTTAACCTCCACTTAATTAGAACTAATTGTAATTTTGCAGGAATAGGGCAAGCACACATTGTAAGAGATCCTCTTGACATTACACATCACAGGGAGGGAATAGAGCTCTTTATGCTCCTTATGCCACCTCTCCCCCTCTCCCTACTCACACATTATCCATCTGGAGCCCCCCATACAGGCTCAGCTGGAAGAGCAGAGGCATTTCACACAGGGCCATGGCCACCAAGGCAATAGACAAAAGAAAGCATAGGATTTCACTTCCACAGCATCCCTGCTATGGGCAAAGGAAAGGCACATGGACACTTAAGCACCAGAGTCACTGGAGTAAGGGCTGCAGAGAGCTGAAGGACCAGCAGCCCATGTCAAATAACATGCAAAGAGCACGCAAAGTCATGGAGGAAAACCAGCACTGAGCCCTGCTGGAGTTGTGCCACACGTTACAAGGTGTGACACCTCGAGAGCATGTGGGGAGACCTAGCCTTGGACAGCCCTTCCAAGCAGCCTGTGCAGCAGGGTGAAACCCCCCTGCCCAGCTCCCTCCCACCCAACAAGGCTTGGAGCCAAACCTGCACCTGCCAGCGCCCCAGGGGAGCCAGGATCGGTCACAGCGTGAGCCCTCGGCTGCTCCACACACAGCCCTTCTGCTCTGCCCTTCCAAGCTCACTGCTCCCTGAGCACAATGTAAATCCCCTCCTCAGGAGCTTCACCCTGTCCTCACCCACCAAACCAGTCCTGGCCAGAAGCCAGCACTGAGTCAGAGCCTGAGAAGGCTCCTGGCACCATTGTGCACCGCCAGCTTCACCCCCAGCCCTGCTTGAGCCTTCCCCCACTGGCTCTGCCTCTTCCCCAGCCTGGCCCAGCTCCCAGAACAGCTCCATACACTTCTGGTCTAACCTATGCAAAAAAACCCACACTAAGGGATGGCCTCCAGCTCCATTAACCCAAATTGATGCAAACCATAATTCAAAGGGAGTTCAAGACATCCACCCTAAAATTTTTTAAATTTGCCTAAATCATCTTAAAAGACTCCAATTCCTGTTCTACCTGAAGCTTCTCTGCAAGTGGAAGGAATTGCTGCAGGGTCACAGGGGCTGCACTTCTTCCACCTGGGCCAAGGCCACCCCTGAAGCCTCCAGGAGCCATGGGGACACCCATGCCTGCCTTCCCCAGGGACTAACACCCACCTGAGACCCAAAGCACCAGCACAGCCTGTGTTCACAGGACACAGCTGGTTTCACTCAGACCCAGGGGAGGGAGAGGAAGGACCAGAGCCTGGAAACCAGAGACCCCTCTCTGTAGCAGCTATGTTGAAGCTGCCTTAGAAGGCGTTGGGATGAGATGACCTTTAAGGTCCGTTCCAAGCCAAACCAGTCTGTGGTTCTGTGAAGCACTGCCCTCCCCATGTGTGCACTGCACAGCAGCTGCCAGCCCAGGGACCGTGCCCTGCACACAGCACATGTGGCCCTTGGCTTTTTACTACCTTCAACCTGAACTCCTCACCCCCAGCCTAGCTAAGGACACCTCCTGCCACCACCAAGCCAAGCAAAGCAGTGACTTCATCACAGCTTCCTTCACCTAAATTGTCTCAGGAGACCCCGCTGCTGCTTTCCAGCGGGCGCAGCATCCTCCCCACGCAGCTGCACGCCCCCGCTTCCTTCCTCTGCACGGCCTCTGCCTCACATCCACCTCCCTCAGCCTGGCTTTAACCTCCAGCTCGCCTGAGTGCTCCAGGATAGCCAAACCAGTCAGGGACTGGGACCCCTCCCTGGGGTCCTCCTCTCCAGTGCTTCCACACACAACAAGGAGCTTCCAGAGGCTCCTCAGGGTCAATGGGGCTGCTCAAGAGCCAAGCTGAGCTCCTGGGGAGAACAGGCAAGGCAGCATCCTCACCAGCTCAAGTTCAAGCCCAAGAACAGGGAGCAGTAGCATCACCACTCTCTGCCCTGAGCTTAGAAACTTCTCTGAGGATCATGCAGAGGCACATTTGCATGCAAACCTCTCTGTTCATCCCCCAAAAAATGGGATGGCATCAGCATGCCAAGGTGGCGAAGCACATTCAGCCAGGGAAGAAAAATGCCTGCAACATTGACAAAAACCTGGAAATATTTTGGAAATACATGCTCTGAATCCCTTCATTCTGTTTTTCCATGAGGCACAGCAAAAAAAGGTGCCTGAAATAAATTTATTTAAAGCTTTTTGAAGCACCACGTTGCTCAGCCATCTCCACTAGACAGACACTCCCCAGCAAGCTGATGACATTCCTGAGGGTTCCCCTGGCTGTGGCCAGGGCCCAGCAAGTACAATTAAAGCAAACCTAGTTTAAAAACAATAGCACATTGCTTTCAGACTCATCTGGTCACTTTTACCGAGCCTGTGTTCCCAGCCCTAAGCTAATCTATCAATGAAAGCGTCTCCATTGATTTTGAGGGACTTCAGCTCAGCACACAAATTGCAACATCCACCTGCCCACTCACAGGCCAGCACGGCAGGCCAAAACTATTCTTGAGATCATGCTTTTGTCCTCAAAACACTCCCCATGTTTCAGCCAGGCCACTGTCTTTCACAGAGCCATGGAATGGTGGGAAGGGACCTTTAAGCCCATCTCATTCCACCCCCTGCCATGGCAGGGACATCTCCCACTACCCAGGTCACTCCAAGCCCCATCCAGCCTGGCCTTGGACACTGCGAGGGATCCAGGGGCAGCCACAGCTGCTCTGGGCACCCTGTGCCAGGGCCTGCCCACCCTGCCAGGGAACAATTCCTCCCCAATATCCCATCCAGCCCTGCCTTCTGGCAGTGGGAAGCCATTCCCTGGGTCCTGTCCCTCCATGCCTTGTCCCCAGTCCCTCTCCAGCTCTCCTGGAGCCCCTTTAGGCCCTGCAAGGGGCTCTGAGGTGTCCCTGGAGCTGTCTGTTCTCCAGACTGAGCATCCCCAGCTCTATCAGCACTTGGGATGCTCCTTAAGAGAGGAAGGGGCACAGTTTCAATCAACCCAAAACAGACCACGGCATCACACATGGCATCACACATGGTGTTTGTGACTTCATATTTTCTAAATTTTTAGGTTTGATAAGTTTGAACAGCTCTATTTCTCCCTTAATTGGTGCAATTGTTTTTAACCCTGCTCCTGGAGCCACGTTGCCATGGCTACCCCGCACAAGCCTGGGCGAGCGCGGTGTATTTTTAGAATTGCCAAAATACACATCTCTAACAGCTTTTCTGGACAGAGCTCTCCTCGTTCCATGACATAGGAATTAAGGGCATTCAATGGAATTAAAATGTGGGAAATTCAAAACAGATCAAGAGAGAGGCGCACAGTGCAGCCGGTGCATGGCTGGAGCCCCACGCACAGGGTGGTGCCTGGAGGCAGGGCTGGGGCACAGCTGGGGCTGCAGCCTCCCCAGGGCCACAGGACACCGAGGGACAGCAGAGTGACCCAGTGCTGCCATGGATGGACATGGGCTCTGAGGGTCAGCAAGGAAAAGCTGCTTAGGGCCCATCGGGTTGTGCCTTGGGAGAGCTGATGAGCCTGTGGAGAGCTCAAGGCTGGGGGACAGACAAGCATAGGTAGGTGACATTGTGGTGGGTGTCAATAGACCACCCAGGCAGGGGACATTGTGGGGGGTGTCAATAGACCACCTGCTCAGGGCACAGTAGTTGAGACATTCTGGCAAATGGTAGAGGTCCCATGTTTGCAGATCCTGATCCCCACAGGATTTCAACAACCCAAATATGTGCTGGAGGAACACCCCAGTGGGACTCAAGCAAGTCAGCTGGCTTCTGGGAAGCACTGGTGACAGCTCCCTAACACAGGAGAGAGGAGACAGCGGGTAGAGACACTGCTGGGCCTCACTACAAATGAGGAAGAACTGGTCAGGGATGCAAAGGCCTTGAGCAGTCTTGGCTGCAGTGCCCATGAAGTGGGGGGGACACTGATGGAGCAGCAGCCCCAGCAAGGCCCCTGTGAGCTCCTGACAAGTGACACTTCACTGGTCGTGGCCAGGCAGAAGGGCAAACCCTGAAGTGCAGAGGTCCAGCCCTCAGACTGCCCCAGCTCCAACACTCCTGGCACCCCTCCAAGAGAGTCACTGCCCAGCAGCAGCTCCCTCAGCTTGAGGGGAGAAAACACATCTGAGCTGAGCCAGAAGGAAATACGAGGAAGGAAATGGAAAGTATAGCAAAGATTAACACCATTTGTGCTGAAGTCAGCAAGTGGATTAAGGGGAGGGAAAGCTGGGAGCTCCAGCATAAAACTTGTCCTTTAGCAGGAATGAACCACTTAAAAAGAAACTGCTGAGCTGTGGCACTGTGAGGTGACCCAGGTTCCTGCAAGGACCCATCAAGGACAAGGGAGAGCACAACCAGAAGGAGGCCACGGTGCCAACAAGAGCCATTCCCTGCTCCAACTCTGCGATGCCACAGTTCTGCTGCGCCTGCACTGCACTCCCAGGGAGCTGCCAAGCAGATGCTGGAGAGGAACCAAAGAACCTTTCACCTCCAGCGTGGCTGGGATGGTTGAGCTCAGCCTGATTTTTGATCAGAAGCTGCACTCAGACTCAGTTCACAGGTACAGGACTAGTGAGAAAGACTGAGGGCACAGCAGGTCCTGTGGTTTCACAGCCCACCCTGAGCGAGGCACAGGAGAGGGTCTCCCTCACCACAGCTCTGCTCTTGCTGGGCAGCAGCTGCACATGCAAAAGCCACATGCACAACCATCACACCTGTAAGGGAAGGCACAGCCTGCTGACAGTCATTCCTCCTGAGCCAGGGCACCACCAGAGCAGTGGCTCTCAGGACCCTGTCCATCCATCCTGTCTCTTCAGGAACACACCAATGACATCAGGAAACACAAAACAAAAAATAAAGAGAAGATTCTAGAGGTGCAAATACCCAGGAGTGAATTTTCTGTTTTGTGGAGCAGCTGTATTGAGAGCTCCTGGGGTCTTGAAAATTTGCATAGAGTAGAGAAAATAATAGTTCAGAGAGATATTTGCATGCTGTAAGTCAAATAGGATCATAAACATAAAGACAACAGTAGAGTCCAAAGATGTTCCTGCTGCTAATGCCTCTCTGAATCCCCCTGCAGCCACTCTTTCCACAGGAGCCATGCTATGGACCATGACTGTTCCTGGCTGAAGCTGGGCTCTGCCAGCATCACTCCAGGGACACTGTGCAGCTGGAAAGATGCCCTCTCAAAAATCATCTGCACAATTCATTTCAGACTCAGAGCAGTCTGCCAGCAGCTCTAGTCATGCTGTCCCATCCCTTTCACAAGGACATGAGTAATTATTGAGCACTCCAGCTACTAAAACTGATTAGAGCAAAACAAACTAATTTTGTTGCAAGGCAATGCTGTGACCTCGTTAACGATGGTAGCAATGGGCTAACAATATTTCTCTCTTACACAGCGATGTCTTTCATTAGCGCTCAAGCTGTTTTGTAAAGGAGCTTAGTACATTCCTATAAACTCATTTGCATAGGAGGAAAACCAAGCCAACACCAGCATATCCAGAGGCTGTTCCCTGCGAAGCAATCTGGATTGAGAGCGTGGAGAAACAACACCCTGCAGCCAGGAACAATAACCCGGGGTGCAGGGCCGGTGTGGGGGCAACCCTCCCCTCCCTGCCTCTTCAAAGCTGGCACCAGGTCAAGCTGCTACATCCCAGCACGGCAGATGCCTGCCAGACCTGCACAAGCAGGTTTGCTCCTCCTCTACCACAAACCTACATCTCATCTCATCTTTGTGAATGAAGAGAACAACTCTGGGCATCCAAACTCACTGTGAAGGTCACACAGATTGGACACATTTCACACCACAGTTATTAACCTGTCTGTGTGTGGAGCTGACCAGCAGCTCCTTAAAGCTCTCACACCTCCCCTCTTATGAGGCTTTAGCCACTAAACAGAGCTACAGCTGCTCTCGAGTCAGTCTGATGTCCTGCACGAGGCACACCAACAAGGATCCTTCCCAAGAACTTCCATGAAGAGCCACCTTTTCAAATTATGTTTCGCCCTTTGTGTACTTACAGACATGCCAGGGACGTTCAGCATGTATCACCTTCAGAGCAAGCAGCCCCAGCAAGGGCATCTCTCCTCATGCCCAAGAAAGAGAAGCTTGGATCTGTCAGGTTTCAGGGCTAAAGCAGAGGGACTAGCCCCTGACTGACTCCCTGAGGGCCGGGACAAGGATCCTGCTGCTCCGGGAGCGCTGGGATCCCAGCGGGCAGCAGGAGGCAGATTGGGAAGCCAGCTGTGGCACAGGGAGGGCTTAAACACTTCTCACTCAGAATCACCTACAGTCAGGGCCTGATTGAACCCACCCGCTGTCACAGAGTCACCTGCTCACGGGGCTGTGCTTCAGCACCTCAGGCACTACACAGCTCCCACTCCAAGGCCAAGCCGAGATTTCCCCTACACTTGGAACAGCAGGGACAACAAGACCTCAAGATAGTGCTGACACATAACATCCCCATTCCCCAGCCTGTCTTTCCCCCTGCCCTGTAGCCAAAAGCCTCAGGGCACTTGCTAATCACTAATTAACAAGATCTTACAGCTCTGCTTTTGAAGAGGGCTGGGAAATCACTTCTTCCCCGCTCAGAGATAAGGAAAAGCCCTGCACAAAAGGAAATTATGCTCTTTGAGGTCCTCACTGGCTTGTCTGGAGTTCAGCAGCTCAACCCACCTGGCCTTGCAGGGCTGCAGCAGGAGTGCTGCAGCAGGAGTGCTGCCTGCACCTGCTGAGAGGTGATGGGGGTTTCTGGCCATGTGCCTTACAGTTCCCAGCCAAGGCTCACACACAGGCTAAATGCATGTAAAGAAAGGATTAGTACACTTACCCCTCTGCACTGTTAGAAAGGGATGTTTGTGCAGCAAAACAGCAAAGAGGTCCAATCTAAGAACCTCAATCACAGCCAGAGGGCAATCACTCTGCTCCCATTGAGCCAGCACAGCACTGTAAGGCGGGGAGCTTCACCTGAAAGCAGAGCTCACATCCCAGGGACTTCTGGGCACTCTTATGCAAGTCACACAATCTTAGCACTCCATGAAATATTAAAAGCAAGACAGACAGCTGCCCTGGCCTATTCTTACCACTTGCAGGCTGACGTGTGCGGGCAGTTCTCACAGGGTCACTCACAATGCCCCGAGAGACAAAGTCACCCTCTGCCAGCTCTGTGCTGCAGACACGAGCACGGAGCACCTCGAAGTGATGCCCCCAGATGCCTCCTGTAAACAAACACAGACCAAAACTGGGTGTTAGACTGGTTACATATGCCCAGCACTAGGCTGGATACTGGCACCACGTGACGTGCGGGCACACAAAGAGCATTCACCTGAATGTTCTATAACCATGGGGAAAATGGGCAAGTTCTCAGGACAAGTAGGTTTCTGCCTCTCTTTTGGAAGAAGGCCTATAAATGTTAACCCCAAAGCACCCAGAACAGGGACAGCCCAGCACTACATCCCTGGCAAGCTAGAAGAACAGCAAGGGGAGAGATGGCAGCTCAGAGGCAGCTGCCTCGGTGCACATAGAGCAACACTGGAGCTGCTAGAACTCTGCTCAGCACAGCAGGATCAGACCTCATTGCCACCACCAGTGGGAACAGCATCAGAGGAGCCCTGCAGAAGACCAAGCAGTTCTCAGCCTCCCTCATTTTAGCATTTCTTTTTTCCCTTACTTTCAGTTACTTTTAAGTCACTGAAATTCCTGTATAAGTCTAGAAGCCCTTGTGCCTTGGTGTCTCTCCAGGAGCTTCCAAGCCATCAAAAGGAAACAATTCTACCAAAGTCTCCCTGCTTCCCTTTTTAACTCCCTCTCATGCAGGCACCAAATCTCTGAGGCAGAGGAACTCAGCCCAGGACCTGAGCCTTGTTTCACACTAAATTTGGCCTGCCAGACATCCAAAAAAAAAAAAAAAATCACATCAGTCATTCTCCTTCAGAGCTGGTTTCTCAGCATGGAAAATTACATTTTCTACATGCAGCTAATGCATGAAAAGCTTTGAAAGGTCAAAAAATGAAGCCATCAATTTGTCACAAAAAGTAACTTCCTATTACAGCTGCTGAAAGCCTGGGCTCCTCAGTGCAAACACTCCACCTAGAGCCAGCTGTGCCAGCCCTGCTTGTCCAGGGCTGCCAGCACCAGCAGGTGACTCAGCAGTGCCACTACAGCCACCAAACATCAGCCACTGCTCTGAAGGGGACCCAAGCAGACTTCTGGTGGGATAGCCTCCACTGCTTGTGCAGGGGGTCTCAGCAGAGAGGACCCTCACTCCCAAAAAAAAAAAAAAAAAAAGGACCTGCGCTCTTGCATTGGCTTTCCTTTGGGCACCATCCTGGAGAGAGGTCACCCATGAGGTGATCCCAGCCAGCAACATCCTGTCCCTTTGTCCTTAGGGACAACACATGGCTGAGCAAAGCATGGGTGCAAGCACAAAGTGTGAAAGCACTGGGATGGCAGCAGAGCTCCAGACACACTGTCAACACTTCCTTCTAGAAGGGAAAGGAGCAAGGGAGCCTGAGCCACACAGGATCCCCTCCCATCCAGCAGCTGAAGGGGAGCAGAGACCACAGTAACTCGTTCCACCTGAGCAACAGCATCCAGCCCACCCAGAACTCTGCCCAGGACAATTCAGTGTCACTGAAATGGCACTGCTGTTCCCCTGCTGTGTCCATCCTCCAGCTCTGTGGTCATCTCTCATACCTTTTTGCATCCCCAAAAATAACCAAGCAGTGCCAGCCAAGGCAGGATTTGGTCTCACAGGTAAGTGAGAGACTCCTGCAGCTGAGCAGGACAGGCATGGAATACAGGAATGCAGCAACAGGATCTTGAGGCTGCCCAGGGCCAGGAGCCACAGGGGTTGGCACTCATCCCCTCCTGCCTTAGGGCTGCAGCAAACAGGCTGTGGCATTCCAAAGAGCCTCAGTAGGACACTGCATCCCTCACCTGCCACAGCTCACCACAGAGATGGCATTCAACATCTCAGCTTTAGAGCTGGGAAAAACCTGAAGCAAGCTGGAAGGGGAGTGCAAGACCAGCCTGGAGAGGATGCAGGCTGCAAGGAGCAGAAACTCCACGCCAAGCTGAGCACAGCTCCAGCCCTCACTGCCATCCTGGTGCTGGGAAAGCTGCCAACACACATTTCTCCTTTTGGGACAGAAACAGCCCCACAGGGAGCAGCTGCCCAGCACTGCTGCACCTGAGAGCAGCCAGGCCCTGCCAGGAGTGCCCCAAGGCTGTCCCCATGTCCTTGCCAGCTCCCACTGCTAGGAGCCAGGACAGACAGGGCTCTTGGCTACACTCTGGCTCAGCTTCCCCACCAGTGGCATCCTCTGCAGCTCTGCCTCTAGACACTGCCTGGGACACCCCAGGCACTCTGCTGCTGGCTCCAGACACACAGGCTCTGCCCCAGCCCTCCTCCTGTGCCATTCCCAATGCCAGCACTGCTGCACATGGATGGCAGGGACGGGAATTTCTGCAGCTGAGCTCTGTACAAACGGGGATCATGTGCCCTCTTACCTTAGAGACGACAAGAAGAGTGTTTGCTCTTAAGTTATGACTCGCTGGAGGAAAGGGCTGAGAATTGACACTCCCATTGCCATAATGACCACCATGCTGGAGAGAACATCTGACCCCTCTCTGACCACTGCTCTAATCATCCTGGAGGAGCACACAGGATGTAGTCACCGAGTTCTCTTCCAGATGAACACCCCAAGCTGCACATGAACACCACAGCAGGTGTCACTGGAGAAAGTTGTGATAGCCCCTGGTACTGCACAAGGATGGAGATGCCTCATCCCAATCTCTTTCTGTTCTCCAGGAAGAGACACCCAGATGACATGGCCTTCTCTGCAGGGCTCTGGCTCTTTGGGGAACAACCTCACCAATGGCATTTGCCTTCCCTACAGCGGGAAAGACCATCCGAGACTGACACAGCTCCAGGGTGCAAACAGGAATGGACTGTAGGTTCCCTGGGCTGGGAATCATCTAAACAACTGTTGTCAGCATAAAAACAGATGTGGATTTTCACTTAGCAGAAGGGGAGCAGGAAGGTCTCAACTCATCTAATTAATTCATCCAACTATTATGATAAATATAAACTTTTATATAACTTATATAAAAAAACTAAATTTATAACCAAAATATAACTTTAGATGAGACAAGTCACTTTTTAAAAGAGTTATCCATGAAGCCCAGCTTTGCTGAGGTGAAAGCTCTAAAAGTCAACTTTCAGGTACCCAGGGAGAGGCTGGGATATGACATTTCCCACTTCTATTTCAGGGAAGAAAACACCATTATTCAGCAAGTTCTGAACTTCTCAAAATGCAGGACAATTTCCAGGGACCACATGGGAGTTCTCAGTGCCACAATAAAATTAATTCAGGGAAATAAAGCAGAACAGCCAACCCCAGAGCATGATACCATTGGAGACAGACCAGGCTTAAGAAGCACAAAGGAAATTTCCCTGGGTTTAAATATTTTTGAGGTTACTGTTTTACAGGTAAAGTATTTATGATAAAGAAGGAAGACAAATTGCCCCCTCCTTATTTCACTGCTGGAATTGCCAGCTAAGAGCAAAAACAGTGCCCTTAGGAAGAAGGTAACAAGGAAAAGTGAGTTCCTGAGCACCACACTGCACCATCCCCTTTTGGAGGGAAATACATGAGAAAGCTGAGCATAAGACAAACACAAACTGGTCCTTCACTTGCAGATGTTCCAGTGGTGTAAACATGCATCCAGCCAACCCAAGGACCAACCCCAACTTGCTCATCCCCATGTTGAAGCATCCTGCTGACCCCAGGCCTCAGGAATCATTGCCCAGCACTCACCTCCTCTGTGTTTATTTCTATAAAACACACACAACTTGTTGCACATATTCAAGAATAAACTGTTCAGGGAGCACATCTGCACATACTGTATTCTCAGGGAAGCAATTTCTGCTGGTTTGGCTGGCTGAGCTTCAATGTCACCTGCACGAGAAATTTCCCTGTTCCCCCATTCTCAGACAAACCTGAAGAAATCCAGCTTTCACCAACAGAGGAGAAAAATCGAGGCTGCTCCACACAGTGACAATCCATGGCTGCAGGAGCCAGGACACCAGCCAGCAGGCTGGGAAGCAAACAGCCCGCTGCCAGCATCGCCTCTTCCCTGGAGAGCACATATTCTACGGAAATCTCGAAACTAAAGGAGAAAAGCCCTAGTGATTGAATGAATCCTGCCAGATGAGGAAGCCTCTGGGCACACAACATAGACCGGGACTAGTGTGGGAACCGCTGGTCAAAAGGGCAAATATCCTCCGGAACCAAGGCAGCAACAGAGACAGCGAAATCGTCCTTTAAAGTGAAAACCTGCTAAGGAAAAGAGGCGCTGGCGGCAGAGCAGCGCCGGCCCCCACCGCGCTCCAGGGCAGCACCGCCAGGCAGGCTCTATTCACGCGAAAGGACTGAAATCGAACAGCAAAACAGCATTGCAAGAGCATGAAGTAATCCCACCCCTGCAGTTCGTGTTTTCCTACCCAATTAGCTACTCCAAGTGTAAGACAGGAAAGGAAAAAAAAAAAATTTAAACGTGCTGCAAAGCCAGGAGATATTTTGCAACTCCCGGACTCCGGCAGCAGAGCCCTGCACTCCCAACAGCCGCGGGCGAGGCGGGGGGACCCACGAGGAAGGGAGGAGAGGGGGGGGAAAGGGAGGAGAAGAGGGAAGAAGGGGAGAAGCCCGCTCACTTGCTCCGCCGTCCCTCGGGCCCGTCCCGCGGCGCAGCCGGACCGCACGCCCGGGATGCAGCCCCGCTGCCGCCGGCAGGGAGGGCAACGGGCTCCGGCCGGACCCGGGGGAGGAAGCGGGCGATGGGGGCGGCCCCGGAGCCACCCCCGCCCGCCGCACAGCCCGGCCCAGCCCGCCCCGCCCCGGGATGCTCGGCGGCCGAAGGGACGGGATGGAGCTGCCCGGGCCGGGAGCGCCAGCCCTGCGTGTCCCCGGGCTTACCCTGGCTCAGACGGGACGGGAACTCGCTGCTCCGTTACAGTTCGTTCCCGAGTTTAACAAAACCGCTTTGAAATCACTGATTAGAGCGCTGGGAACGAGCACAGGGAGCAGCAAAGCCCCCCGAGGCTGCTGGAGGGCAGGGGAAGTGCTGGGAGCTGCTCCGAACCGCGCTGGGCACGGGCACAGGGCAGCCCCTCCGCACGCCGCCCGCACCTCCCGCTGGAAATCGTCCTGTGGCTTTTCTTAGTTCTTAAGTGGTTTTAACCTCAGAGTCTGGAGACATCTGCTAGAGCAGGATGCCTGGAGAAAGTGAAACGCCGTCCCAGGCTGGGTGTTGATTTCAAACGGCGCAAACCCTCAATGCTCGTGAAGAGCGGCAGGATGCTGCGGGCTGCAGGCAGGACACACACTGCTCCGCGAGCTCACGTGTGAGGTCTCCTCGCATCAAAGCACGGAGCTTGACCCGCACTTTTGATGGCTCGGGGATTCCTGCTACCCTAAGAGAAACCAGAGGATCAAGGAGTAACACTGCTTTGCCATCACTACAAACTCCTCTTTGACTGGCTGCTCCTCCCTGAGCTGCCTCCATCCCTGCTAATCATTTAATTTCTCCTCCACGGCTTGTCCTGCTTTCCACTGGTGATACAGCTGGAGCCAGCAAATGCTTCCCAGCTGGAGCCTGCAGCCCCAGCCCCTGCACCCCTCTGCCAGCTGCCTGCAGGCACCTGCAGCTCCCACCCACCTTCACCTGCAGCTCTGACCCACCTTCACCTGCAGCTCCAACCCACCTGTAGCCCCAACCCTGCAACACCACCAAATGCACTGAGGCCAGGGAGTGCAGACAGCTCTGATGGGTTTAGGGAAGCGCTTTTGTGCACCCCTGTGTGCTGGGGCTGCACACCCCTGTGTGCCAGTCATGGGGATCAGCTCCATCACCTGCCCCAATGACAGACCCCTGCCACCACCACTTCCCTGCAGCTCCGTGCTGCAGTGCAGAACAGTGAGCTGCAGGTTGCTCTCTGTTCCTGCTGTGTTGCCCCAGACCTATGCACAGAGATGCAGATGGAAGCAGGGTCAGGGCCTCTTTGTGCAGACTCACCAGCCAGCCCAAAAATTGGTTTTGTCCATTGTCTGGGGCTAGATAGGGTTTTCTCAGTGATGCCCAGCTGCATGGGCAGTGCAGGGTGGGCTGGAAACCATGAGAGGTTATGGACATAATGGTCCCCTGGTGTTAAGTCCGGAACACACTATATACACCTGTGTTAAATTCAGGCAGGGAACTGCCTGTATTTCCATGCTCTTCCCATTGGTATTTTGTGCACATCCACCTGCCATGCTGCAGAACCACAGAGCATTTAATTTCAGTTAAAAAATTCTAACACTCACACTGTGGTGATTCGTATCAGCTGCCTCTGCTGCCAGCCCAAGGTTTATGTGACTGCCTCTCATTAGCACGATTCAGAGGTTAAGGCTTCTGGGATTTACCAGTAGAGATAAATGTGCTGATGGGCAGCCCAAGGAGCAAAAACCTCTGTGAAACCCTGTGTTAACATTAAGCTTTTTACTGGGAATAGCTGGGCCTCATCAGTCTGTCTCTGAAACAGCATCACCCTCTTTCTTCACGTTTGCTAAAGAATAAGCACAGAGAGCAAAATACATGAGTTAATGAGGGGAAAATATACTGTGGGATGAAGAAAGAGACACCACAGTGAAATGGTTGGCTAAGAATGGCAAATGCATTTTTCTGTGTGTGATTAGGCAGAAAAAATCTTATGAAAGGCCCCTGTCTGGCAGAGGACCTGTGACATACACTGAGCTCCCAAGCTGAAACGCTTTGAGGCATGCTCTGAATAAGGAAGGAAAAATGCTTTCCCTCTCAGTCAAGAGCACCTTGATGCAAAGCATCAGCACCGAGAGAGAGCTGGTGGGGTGGAAGAGGCTCCTCGCAGGGGCTCGGGTTGAGCAGCTGCTCTGAGGAGGCTGAGCCTGAGCCTCCACAGTGCACAGAGTGCAGGTGCTGACCCACACACAACTAATGGTCACAGGGGTAAAGAGGAGGGGGCTGAAAGGCTTTTGTGGGAGCATTTCCCAGCCCCAGGGACATGCTCTGCTCCCATTAGAGCAAAGTGCAGGTGCTGCTTCTCTGCAGGGACTCTGCCCCAAGCACTCCTAATGCTGCAGGGCCATGGGGAGGAGGATGTCATGAGGGGAATGGTACTGGGCACCCCCAGTACTGCCCAGTCTGGAGGTCCAGAATGTGCATTTCCTGAAGGCCAAGCAATGCACAGGTCTCAAGACAAGTGAAAGGAAACAAGGAGTGCCGATGGGCTTTTCAGCTTCATTGATTTTAGATTACATCAAATATTCCTACTCAATGAATATTCCTTTTTAATAGGAACACAGAGATGCTTTGAGGGCTGGTGACCGTCACCTACAAAGCCAGGCTGAGATCTGGGCTATTATCCTGGAGAAGAGAAGGTTCCAGGAGACCTTAGAGCCCCTTTCAGTGCCTAAAGGGGCTGCAAGGGAGCTGGACAGGGACTTTGGACAAGGCCCTGGAGTGCCAGGACAAGGGGGAATGATAGAGGACAGGATTAGATGGGATACTGGGAAGGAATTGTTCCCTGTGAGGGTGGGCAGGCCCTGCACAGGGTGCCCAGAACAGCTGTGGCTGCCTCTGGATCCCTGGAAGGGCCCAGGGCCAGGCTGGATGGGCCTTGAAGCAACCTGGGATGGTGGAAGGTGTCCCTGGACATGGCAGGGGCTGGAACTGGATGAACTTTCAGGTCTCTTCCAACTCAAACCATTCCATAAAGGGGCTGCAAGGGAGCTGGACAGGGACTTTGGACAAGGCCCTGGAGTGCCAGGACAAGGGGGAATGATAGAGGACAGAATTAGATGGGATACTGGGAAGGAATTGTTCCCTGTGAGGGTGGGCAGGCCCTGCACAGGGCGCCCAGAACAGCTGTGGCTCCCTCTGGATCCCTGGAAGGGCCCAGGGCCAGGCTGGATGGGCCTTGAAGCAACCTGGGATGGTGGAAGGTGTCCCTGGACATGGCAGGGGCTGGAACTGGATGAACTTTCAGGTCTCTTCCAACTCAAACCATTCCATGATCCCATGAGTCATCACTCTGTCTTCATAGGGAGTACAGGCTGCTGCAAAGGGCTGACATGGTGTCATGAGCATCCTCCCTGCAGTCAGTGACTGGCCAGTCATGGCTGGCTTCCCTTCCCTTCTCCTGTGCAGGCTAAACCCCACACGTCTGCTGTGGGGTGGCTGTGGGGGATGTCAGACCCAGCCAGTGAGGGCTCACGTGGCCGTGGCTGACCACAAATCAGGGCTAATTGGGATGTAGATGTTGGGGGGTCAGTTGAGCCAACCCCCCTTGGAGCAGCAAGCTGGTCTGCAGTTGGGATTCTTCCACTATGTGAGGCTGCTGTCTCAGATGAGATTGGGGACCCTCACCTCATTGGGGTAACCCAGCTCATTCTGAGTTACTCTTCTAAACCTTAAGAAATCTGAAGTCATTCGAGTAGAACCAATTCCACTGGACATCGTGAATCTGTATTCAAATGCTGATGCAGCTTAATTGGCTTAATTTATTGAATTGGTTTAATAAAACCAGTTAATCTGGTTTAACTGGTATATAAAATAAATCTCATTTGAATATATTATGTGTTTCAATTTTACAAGCCTCCACAACACTCCCTCATCACACTATTTTTATTTTAAATTGATTCTTCAGACAGTTGGACAAAGTGGGTCTTAACCTCCCTCCAGGCAGCTCTAAATCTGCCATGGAACAGTGGGTTACCACAAAAATGAACTATAATTAACACTGAACATCTTTCCAGTCCTCTACAAGCTTATGAAGAGCAATGATTCCAGAGTGGCAGGGCAGCCTCATGGACAAGTCTTCTGGAGTGAGTTGCTTTTCCAGAGTCAAGACACCAGCTGTGCTTTAAAGTGCCTGTCTGTGTGGTGCGTGAGGCTGACAACACCAACACTGGCATTGCACCCCCGAGGCCAAACCCCTTCCTGGCAGTTCAGCTCCAAGGAACCTGGTGCAGGTGCACTCCTGTTTATCTATCCTGCTTCAAACATGGTATTGGTTACCCTGGCCAGGGGCTGCAGATGAGACATTGACAAACCCCCCTGAAACACACCTGCTTCACTTCTGGGACACTTTCTGTGCTTTATCTTCTGCTCATCAGTGACTGCACCTTTCCTCTGGCTTACAGGAAGGGCTCCTTCCTATAAATTATGTTTATGTTTGTGTCTATAAAGCATATAAACCATGTTTATGTTTATGTTGTCTATGGTTTGAGACCCAGCTACAAAACCTTGTCTAACTCCTCTCCTAATTCACAGGCTTCCAGTTCAGACACAGCTAACGAGCAGGATTTATAATGAAGGTAGCTCCTAATGAGCTGACACAAGATGCAGTGTTGGATCATACTTGCTTTGATCAAAGCCCTGTGCTTTCTGGTTGGAGAGCATAATTAACAACAATTTCTAAAAAGTCAAGTTTGGGTTGATTAAAAACGCCATCTGACAGCTCCAGAGTGTTGCAATGTCTCATGATCTGCTGTGCAGATACAGCATAAGCTCGGCATGGTGTCCCTTCCCCCCAGGCAGAAAGGCTTTTGTTCCTTTCCCAGCAGGCTCAATCCCTTGGGTTTGCAGGGTGATGGATCTGCCCCAGGAGCACTCTCATGGCTATGGGACCATCCCTCTGTGGGCAGCAGGCACTCAAGGTTGCAGAGAGGTCTGCACATCTGGTGCATCCCCACATCTGGTGGGGATGGAGGGGTGTGATGCCATCAGCAGCAAAGTGGAGAGCCTGCTCCAAGAAAGCAGACAGTCCTTATAGTGGCTTGGGAGATTCCTGCCTCAGAGGAAGAGAAATGAAAGCAATGAGAGCTGCTGAATCCTTTTCAATCTTCAATACAACCATGTCAAGGCAGTTCTTTGGGCCTGAACTCTTGAGTTTCTTGCCAGGACACAGACTGCCATGTTATGTCCAAGCCATTAACTCCTGGGGTTTACTCCTGCCCCCAGCAAGACACAGGGGCTTAATCCCCACTTTCTGGACTCCCATTTCACCTCCCATTTCCTGTTAAACTCTTCAACCATCTGAGATCTAGAATACACTAACAGAGACGTTTGACCAAACAGTCCCCAACCACAGCCCGTGCAACAAATTTCTGAGCACATCACTGACACGTCCCATGCCTGTCAGGGAGAGAGAGCCACTGGAGAAAATCACAGGCACCTGAAAGCACCACTCTGTCCATCTGTTCTGCTTCAGGAAAAGAGCCATGGCCTTGGCCAGTCCCCTCCTGCCTTCAGCTCCCACTAAAGCTTATTTCACCTGACACAAGAAAATTCTTCATTCCTAGTTTCTAGAACTTCTCTCCCACTCTGTCCACACCCTGCTCCAGCCTGCAGGAGAGCAAGAGTCTTCTGCCAGGTGATTTCATTGTCAGGGGAACATGTTCCCTACAAACCACATCACCAGTCACAATTAGTTCCTTATCCTGAGCTTTTGAATCTGAATGGAGGCTATGGCCACTCAACCCTTGTAGTAAGAAAACTACAGAACATCTTTGTCAGCTCAAATTAGAGATAAAAACTGAAAACAAAGGCGGTAAAACACCTTCCTGGTATCTGATCTAGTGAGTGGCATCCCTGCCCATGGCAGGGCAGGGCTGGAACAAGATGAAATTTAAGGTCCCTTCCAGACGAAGGCATCCTGTGATTGCAGATAAAGTACAGGAGGATGTTTTGGAGGCATCAGGGTCTCTGAGACCTTCTCAGCCACCCCATCAACAGCTCTGCACTGATTCTTACACTCCCTTCACCTTACAGGAGCTGGACCAGACCCTTCCTCATTCAGGCCAAAGTTGGATTCAGCCCTAATCAAGATAAAAACCCATCTCACAGGGAATTCACCTTGTATTTTTACAGATGGATGTGATGTGATGCAGATCCCATGATGCTTTCTGGAATGAGGTATCTGATTTATTATGATGGAAATAAAACCTCTTCAAAGATGCTGTGGTTTTCCAGTCTTAGGCAGGACAAACTGCCTGGGGAAATCAGGAAGTTATAGAAGAGGATCTCCATGGCTGGCCTATCTTAAAAAAGCTGATTTATAAAAGCCATAGGTGCTGATTAGGACACATCACCTCTGATGGCTCATATCAGTCCTTGCTTCAAAACACAGAGGAGAACTGAAGCAACTTTTTCCTGTGCAGGATGATCTGGCTCCCTGCTGGGAACCAACAACCACCTCTGCTGATGGCTGAGTTTCTGGTTTTGGGTCAGACAGAAACTCAAGCACTCGGTGGAGATGCTATCAGAGTGTGGAGCTGCTCAAGAGATGGAGAGCTCCTGCCTTGGGCAGATTACATGGTATAGAAACAATGACCCTTCCTAGATGATCTAGGTGCCCACCACTAATATTTTTTTCAATAGATGAGGCATTAAAATGCTGATACAAGAAAGGAATTTTTATTTCTATGGCACCAAAAACCAATGGGGATTTTTTTTCCCTGTAAAAATCTGAGATCTGGACCTGTCTGATAGCATTGACATTCTCCATAAGGATGAGAAGTAGAAAGTGATTTTAGTAAAAATATCACTAGTGAAGGAAAGGATGAGTTAGATGTGAGTTAGAAACTGAGTGTGAGATAGTAGAAATCAGAAAAGTAGAAATCAGAAGCCTTTCCAGAGATAACATGCATGTGTTTGCACATCGAGATTGCTGTATATGAAAGACTTCTACTCGGTTTCGGCTGAATGCCCTCAGAGAGATGCAAAATGGACAGCTGAATTTGTAAGTGAATTTCAAATGCTCTGAAAAACTCCATCTTAGGTCTTAAATCAAGTTCAGGAGTAATGAAAATGAGGTTTCCAGCACATGAAGACCTGCAGTAATTTTTGAATTCTAGAGGAGGAAGATGAAACTGAATAAAGAAAAACAAGCTCAATTCTGAGCTTGATTGCTGCCCACAGGGAACAGGATGGAGCTCATCAAATGCTCTTACCTGTGCAATAGATGATGTGATGCCCTGGAGCTGAAAGGTCTTGTCTGAGACCAGCAGCAAAGATAAAGATGATGCTAATCTGCATTGATTAATCAGTTTAATCTGGCAGTGATGTCTGCAGAAATTTAGATACCTTTCCTCCACCTGATGCAGTCTTCTCCATCATCAGCTATCACGTATCATTTGACTTAATCAGTTTTGTGCAGAAGACTGAGACAGTGTCAAGTGCTTTAGTAAAATCTAAATATATTACTGCAATCTCTTCTAGCATCAGTCACCACACCCCAGACTCACAGCTGACAATTCCCTTCTCATCTAACTCCTAATTATGAACTAAATAGGGAAAATAATAAAATACAGGAAGGAGAAGCAATCAATAAAGCCATGGAGAAGCAATCATAAAGCTTATTGTCCTTTCTTTGATAGCAGCAAGGCCCTGTGGACACTGACTGTGGATCTCTCTACATGGATACAGGAGCATCCAGAGGTTTTTCTTTCTCAGTCTTTGCTCCTTTCCAGTTAGCACTGAAGCAGATTTATCTGTACAGTTACTGCCAGCTCACTTCTCTCCTGTGCCTTTGCACCACATGGTTTTCCAAACTTCTGGACTTTCACTGGTTTTAATTTTCTGCACCACAGGACCACGTCCGCCAGGACCACGCACGGTCCCATCAGGCCCTGCTCACACGGCACAGGGATCAGGCATCTGCTCCTTCAGCAGGCAGCTGGCACCTGCGCAGCAGCCAGAAGGAGCTCCTGCTGCCGTGCCCAGTTTGACCAGTTGCTGCCAGTGGGCAGAAAGGGCCATGGGGCCATGGGAAGATGCCTGCAGAGCTGGCAGAGGCAGTGGGACAGCGTGGTGGTCAGGCTGAGCCCACCTGTGCTCTGCTCCACCTCCTGCACAGACACCTCTCAAACGACCCTTACTGTGCTGGCCCAAAATGTCCTGAGATGGGAAATCTAGGCCATGTCAAAGTTAAAGGCTTGCTGTTCTTTTCTTCAGGTAGAAGACAAACATTTGGGAACAGATGTGAATGTGTTTGAGTCTTGCCTTGCCTCCCCAAAGTGTGCATGCCCCATGTTTGAACTTTCTCCAAGAAGCAGCCAGCAGTGTTTTAGCTTTTATCCAGGAATATTATAATGGAAGACAAGAAAATACATTTGTTGTACACTTTATTAGCAATTCTGAGGGAAATAAAAAAATACTTGTCTTTGGCCCTTGCCCCTCTCCATCCTCCATGGGGCTCAAACTTCCCCAGAGCTCAGATCTTTGCATTTCATTCCTGGTGGTGTTTGTTTTTGGTTCTTTTTTCCTGTAAGTTTTGCTAATAGCTTCTTTTTTTTTTTCAGTTTAACTCCTGCAAACTTCAGTATCCTCACCCTCCAGTGTTGATGAGCCCAGAGTTCACCCCCCATTCCCGGAAGCTGCACTTTCCAGGGAATTAATGGAGCTGTGCAAACCCTCAGAGCATGAAATGATCAGGCAAATTTCACAGCTACACTTGGTCCCAGGATTGTTTAAGGCCTTGCATGAAGCCTCAGGAGGAGAAGCCCTGGTCAATGGGTGGGACAATTCTTTGTCCCACAGGAACCCCATCTCCTTTTCACAACAGTCTGTCCTGTGAGAAGGCCAGAGAGAAAAAAAGGAAAGATCCCTCAGGTTTCCATTTGGCTGCATTTTCCCAGACTGTAAATCAGGTAGCGAGAAGCCTGGAGGGCAAAACAGCCCGGTAAATACCTCAGTGCTATGGGTGACTCTGCAAACTGGGCAAGGCCCTTCCCTTGTCCAAAAGCTCCGAGGGACATGGTTTTCTTTTGGTGGGAACTGAGACCTCAGCCTGGCTCAGGATTTTGAAGATGTGTTAATGTGATGATCCTTAACACATTCAGTCCCCAGGGGCGGTATTAATCCACTGCTTTCCCTGTGGTTTATAAACTCCTGGCCTGGCTTTATGGGGACCTACATGTGTTAAATGCATCATTTTCTACAGAAACAAGGGAGGAAAGACCCCCTTGTTACTGCAGCACGTCAAAGAACCCCACTGGCAGAGTAAGACAGCAAAGGCAGAACAGCCCTGCTACTGATTAATTGCTTCAGATGTTATCCAAACAGCCTGGCCAAATCTCCACAGCCTTCCCTCTGCCCAGGTCTCACTCCACAGCCCAACTCTCCTTGCTGAAACACCAAACCACGGCTCCTCACCTCCTTCCCACACGGCCAGACAAGGGTCTCCTGAGAGCCGGCCCGGATTCGCACAGCCCGGGCAGGGATCTCCCGCACCGCAGCCCGGGGCTTTGGCCTCTGCCGCGTGCAGGAATTCTTGTGGGACAGCGGCTGCTCCCGCCCCTGCCCTGCTCCAGCAGTGACACCAGAGCCCCCGCAGGAGGCTCATCCCGGCAGCTCCTGTCCCGTGAGGGAGCGGCAGGGCCGCAGCCGGAGCCGAGGGAGGCGGGACAGGAAACCCAGCGGCGCCCTGGGAGCTGCCCGGCCCCGCTCCGAACCGCGCCCGAGACCGCGTTCGGAAAGAACTCCCCTTTTCTTTTGGATCTTCTCACATCACCTGCAGTCTTTTCCAACTTAGATCTGCACTGTAGCGCCATCTTGAGGGGAATGAGGGACTTGTCTTTACAAACAGCGGATCTGCTGGTAAATAACGCTGGATAGTGAGAGAGAAAAGAAACAATGGGAAGGATTCCACTGATTGATGAATGAGATTTGTCTTTACAAACAAACTGTAGATCTGCTGATAAATCAAATTGAATACTGGGAGATGAAAGAAACAATGGGAAGAACCATAAATTCTCTAAAGAATTCCACTGAGTGACACAAGGAAAAGACAAGGGTAGGGAGTTATACATTAGAAGGTGGTCTTAGGTATTAGGCGTTTCAGAAAGTCTGTACCTGTCAAGTACCTCAGACAAGGGGAAAGAAAGAGGGACATGCGGCCAGGAAATTAGGGTAAAAAGGAGGCTGCATCCTCCAAAAATTCAAGAGACTCCAGGGGAATGCCCCATGGCCTCTCCTTTATTCAAATACAGTTACGGGACTCCTCTGTCTCCTTTTTAGACATAAATCTCTGGTGTTTGTGGATTAATTTTCCTGACAATCTGTTCCATGTTTTCATATGCAGGAGACTTCCTTTGTCTTCCCTGTTTTTTTTTCAAACAGGGCTGATCCAATGTAACATTCAGGAGCAGGGTGAGGATATAGACTATTTCCCAGTGAAAGTGTCCCTGCTGTCAGCATTTTTCACCTAGCCAGCTGAAGGTGAAGCAACCTCAGGTTCTGCCAGGTAAGGTGAAAAGAAAAATTTCATCACTGTAAGGGTAGTCAGGCACTGGGCACTGGCACAGGCTGCCCAGGGCAGTGGTAGAGTCACCAGCCCAGGAGGTGTTCAAAACACATGTAGATGTGGCACCTGGGGATGTGGTTTAGTGGTGGGTTAATGGTTGGAGTTATACGAAAAATCACACTATGAAAAGCCAGGGTCCATAAAGGAGACAGAGGAGTCCTGAAACTTTATTCTAATAAAGCTAGAGAGTCCACCTTCTAATAAAGGTAGAGAGCACACGCCCGAGGGGTTTCCTCTCCCGAGGTTTCAGAGGGTGCAGCCCCTTTTGTCCCAAACTCCCAGCCGCATGTAGCCCTCTTCCTTTCCCCATTGCTGAGACATTAGGAAGGTATAGCCTTCCCAAACCACCTACCCCATATCTGCCTTGAACCTCTTATTTTACCCCAAAATTCACAAACTCAAGCTCGTGCAGACCCACTTGTCTGTTTCAGGAGTCAAAGCTGCCTGGGCTCTGTAAGAAACCTGCTGCTTGTGATGCCTTGGGAACCTGACCTAGAACAGAGACTGGACAGAGTTAAAGAATAAAACAGGGATTTATTAGGAGGCCTCAATGCCCTCATCTTGGGCAGCACAAGAGCCCAGCCAGGGTTACACCCAAGATGAACCAAAATGGTCCCAAAATGCACAACAGCTCACGGGGCCTCTCACTTTAATAAGTTCTGCTCCATTTGCATATTGGAGTTAATTGTCCAATTACAGCCCTAGCCTATGAAGTCCCATCCTTGTTTTTCTCTCTTCAGTCAGTTGTTTATGCTCTTGGGCCTGAAATTTGGATCATTTGTCCTTGGTCCCCAGCTAGAAAAGGATTTTTTTTGTCTCTCTACTCTGTGAAAAGAGTATCTTACTATCTTCTAATATGAAGCTCAAAAGTGCACATTAAAGCAGCACAGAATCTGAAAAATACAAAAGCATCACTTGAAGCTGGTAGAGACATTAAGACACATTTCAAAGATGTTAACACCCATCCCCTCACCCATGGAATTGTGTGTAAAGACATTAGCACACACCTTTCCTATCACAAGGAACTGTTACCTGTGACAGAGTCCTGCTGCCCTGGTGATGGTTGAATACTGTCGGGGTCCGCTGTTATGTGTCTCTGCCCCGACACGGGGAAAGGTGGTTCTGAGCGGCCGCGATCGCGAAGGATGAGTCTGGACTCTCAGATTCTCGGTCTTCAGTCTTGTTTATTATCTCTTATCTACAAAGTTTTCTCTCTGTCCAGCCGAGGTCCGCTCAGCAAGACAGTCAAGTGCACTCTCTCCCGCCCACAGGGCGGCTGTGTCTTTTATAGTAAAAATTACGTGTAACATATTTACCTTTATTTCCCCATACTATTCACCCTTATAGACAAGTGTACCTTCACCATGAACCAATCCCCAAGTGCCAACATCACCACAGAAAATGGAAGACATGAAGAAGAAAGAAGAACACAGGACCACGCCCTGAATCCTCTATCTTGCCTTCATGACCCCCCTGTACCTATTTTTCTAAAATTTATATTTCCCTCCATAAATGTATCATTCACACCCAAGAAGCTCTCATTTCCTCCTTCACAGGTTCTTCTCCTTTTGATGGATCGAAATCCAACCACCAAACCCTTTTGGCTGCATTCCAGGGTTTCCGAGCCCCCCAGGGGCTCCCCTGGTGCCTCTGCACATCCACAGTGATGTGTTGAGATCCCACAGAATACCTGCCTCGCCAGCAGAAGCAGGGAATTAATTCCTGGTTCTGCTTTTCTTGCACGGCCTTTGCTTTCCCTGTTAAACTGTCTTTATCTCAACCCATGAGTTCTCTCACTTTTGCAATGCTCTCCCGCATCCCACTGGGAAGGGGTGAGTGAGCAGTGTGGGGCTGAGTTGCTGGCTGGGTTTAAGCCACAACGTGCCTGTGTACATGGGGAGGATTTTCCTGTGTCAGTTCAGCAAGGAGCAGTGATCCCCATGGGCAGCACACAGGAGGAGCACAGCTCATGGAATAATATAACATAGCAATAATATAGAAAGTGTGGGGAGGTGTATTAGTGATTAAGCTTATCTTCTGGTTTAATTTTTTTCTCTTCTTATTGCTAAATGATGTCTACTTGAATTTTACCCCAGGTAATCCTACCATGATGGGTTATGGGCACAGCTTTCAAAGAGCTTTAGGAACCCAGCAGGAGATCCCAGTGACTGGACAGTTATTTTTATTAGCTGACAGGTATTTGAGAGTTGGGCTCTCAGGAACATAGAAATACAGATTGCAGAATATCACCTGGCACCTGCCAGCCTGAGCAGTGAATAAGTGCTGACATTGTAATATTACGTCTCACCTGTGGAAGATTCTCATTACTTCAGGCCCAAAAATAACTGGTGCCAGAGCTGTGTACCAGTAGCAGTCCCTTGTACATCACACAAGTATTTTAACCTGTCTTTTGTAACTAAATTTTTGCACCAGTTGAAATGCTACTTAATATGGATGCCAGGTTGAGCTACCCAGCATTTTCCCAGCAAGCAAGGTCATGAAGCAGAAACACACTTCAGACTCTGTTAGCTCAAAATCCAGGCTCTGGCACAAGTGTGTCCTATGCCAGCTGTGCCACGTCAGGTCTGAACCGGTGCAGGGCCTGTTGCTACATGAACAGAATACAGCTCTTTGCTGCATTTACCCACTCCAGCACAAGCTGCTCTCAGTGAAAAGTTAGGTACACACACCCGGGACCTTTTCCTCAACTGGCTTTGTCAGATGATCCAGTGGAAACCAAATCACCCCCAAGAGAAGGCAGGAACTGATTTGCCCAGCAGCTGCCCTGTTGCAAGACTCCTCAGAAGGCGAGGCAGCAGGAGCCCATCATGGAGGTGTGGAGGGGAGTGGAAGAGGGGAGTGGGAGCAGCTGAGCTGCAATGTCCAGTGTCGGCATGTTTGAGCCCTGAGCATCAGTAGAGGAGTGGTTTTATCTCTGTCAGGAAGTTTCTGCTCTCCATCTGTCAATTATCACCTCACCCTGCCAAGGTTTCACCCATGGTTTAACCAGTGCTCGCTGCAGCTGCAAGGGGCGAGGTAAAGCCTTGCCCTCCCCACCACACTGCTCCTCCTGGTTATGTGATGGCAGCAGCCCTTGCCTCACCTAAAACCTTACTCTAAGCCAACATGCAGATATTCATCTGTCTTTCTTCCCAGCAAGGTGCAGCTCAACAGCAAAGTGCCTGCATTAAAGCTTTCCTGTCTGTTGGGGGGAATTCTACGGCCTGCACAAAGCAGAAGGCTGAGGAGGGGCACACACTTGATTCATCTCCTGTACAAAGGGATCCTTGGGTTTTGGGGATCATTTTTAGCACTGCCAAACCACAGAGACGATGCAAAATGTAGCCGTGTCAGTAGTGCTGCTCCAGCAGGCTTCACGCCTCAGGTGACTTTCCCGGATCACAGCAGCCTGATCCCTTTTTTGATGGTTTTTAACACTTAAATGCCGACAGCATGCAGGTGCCTGAGGAGAGGTGTCACTCTCACGGCCCAGGCTGTGCTCCCCCTGGGACAGCAGGAGCTGGAGGCTCCGGGAGTCCAGGGCTCCATCTCCTGGCCAGTCCCAGCCTGCAGGAATCCACCTACCCTCGAGAACAGCTTTGGGCACAACAGTATCAGAAGGATCTAAAGTTACTGGTGAAGGGTCTCGAGGGAACTAGAGCTGTGTGAGGAGTGGCTGAGGGCACTCGGTTTGTTCAGCCTGAAGACTGAGGGCAGAGCTCACCAGGGGCTGCAGCTTCATCCCGGGACGAGCTCTGATCTCTGCTCTGTGACCAGGAACAGGACCTGAGGGAACAGCTGGAGCTGTGCCAGGGGAGGTTTGGGTTGGATTTTAGGAAAAGCTCCTTCCCCTAAAGGGTGCTGGGCACTGCCCAGGCTCCCCAGGGAATCACAGCCCCTAGGCTACCAGAGCTCCAGGAGTGTTTGGACAGCGCTGCCAGGGATGCCCAGGGTGGGATTGTTGGGGTGTCTGTGCAGGGCCAGGAGCTGGACTCATGATCCGTGTGTGTCCCTTCTGATTCAGGATATTTAATGATTATAGAGAAGCAGCTGTCTGAAAATGAGCTCTTCTTGTTCTGCTGCTGTGCTTTTCAGGGTCTCACAGTATTGCATCTGGTGGCTTTGTTGATTAAACTATTTTCTGAGTGTCTGATATCCCTGTCAGCCCTGCTGAGCCCAGGGATGTCTGGCTGGGTTCTACCTTGGCTCATGCCTCAGAAGCATAACTGTTCACAGAGTTCTGACTGTGAATTCACACTTCTCTACAAGATTCAGGGCAGGAAGAGGCCAGCCTGTTTGCCAAATTTGGTTGCAAAGTCTACAGAGAGAGAAATCATTCTTTGTGCCAAAAGTGCAAATTACAATTGGAAAAATGGATGTGGAAACTCACGATGTGTGATGATTTTTCTGATATTTTGTAACATTTTGTAAGGGGTTTTAAAATCCTGTCTCGATGAATCACCTGGAATTCTCAACTTCTCTTTTAAAGTCTGTGGTCACATCGCTGCAGAGAATCACGAGCATCTCAGCCTCAAGATTCAGCCATTGAAGGCAAAGAACCACTTATTTCCTCCTTTCTAACTTTTTGCTAACTTTCATTCTGTTGTGCAAGGGGGAGGACTGGATTCCTGCTCCTCAGCTGCCTGAACAGACAGTGCCGAGTGCCAGCTACGGGCTCTTGTGGCGAACTGCGCGCAGCGAGAGCTTATCCTGACTGCATCCAGCAGCACTCGGAGCCCGCGGTACCGACCCGGCAGCTCCCACAGCCGCAGAGCAAGGCAGACTCCCCTCTCCATCAACAAAAGCTCACAAATTCTCTTTTATGGATGCAAACCACGGGCGGCAGCAGCAGTTTGCCGTGCGCGGGGCCGAAGGTGGCTCTGCCCCGTTGCCGGGGAAGCGGGCGGACACCCGGCACCGGGCTGGGCCCGCTTCCAGCTCCGCCTGCGGGGCATGTGCGAGCCGGGGCTCTGCGCTCTTGGGGCGCTCCGCTGCCAAAGCTGAGGGGAACAAATCCCCACTGTGTCCTGACCTCAGGAGAGGAGAATACCTCGGGCTGTGGGACAGGCCTGCGGTACCCGAGTCCCCTTTAGAGGTAGGAAAGAGAGGGAAGCGCCGAAGGCAGCGGAGGGAAAAGCAGCTTCCGCGGGCCCAGCGGGGAATGCCCGGCACTGTCCCGCCCGCGCCGGGCAGGCACAGCTACCACAGGGACCCCTCTGCCCGACACCCTCGCGCTGAGGCGGAGCGGGCTCCCGGAGCCGCCCGGAACGCCTCAGGCCCGAGGCCGCTCCCGCCTCCGCCGCGCGCGGCCACGCCCCGCCCGCAGGTCCTGGCAGGGCCGCGGGGAGCGCGGGGCCGGCGGGAGGA